>NC_140210.1:60854079-60921579 GCF_951802725.1 Rutilus rutilus
TTCCGGTTTTTATGCGGCATTTCCGTTTCCTCACTTCCCTGGGCTAACTAACGATATCGATCGCAAAGGATTATGCAGAGTTGACAGAAAAATGTTACACATGCCGTAGCAGATGAATACAACCAAGAACTAAAGCCCCGCCTCACTCAGTTCGGGTACTGGACCTGGTTGAAACACTCATGCATCTAGCTGGCAGAGTGCCTTTCAGCACCGCCCTAAACACGGTCGAGCCAACGCTGGACTAATATATCTATGGAGGTATTTTGTCATGTCAAATGTATTAATAACGCCATCAGAATGCAACCAAAGCACAGGATAGCAATAAGTAGATGGCTATAAATAATTGTAAATCATACAAAACTAGAAAAAAAAGTTTGTTGAGACAAACTTTAAGTTGGCTTGAGAAAGCCAGACCAGAGAGTTTGAAAAAGTTAAAAGTAGTTAGAAGTTTGAAGTAGTATGAAGTTTAAAGTAGTTTAAATTTTGATTGATAAATTAGTTAGTTAGAAAGAAAAAAATATTAGAAAGAAAAAAAAGAAAGAAAGAAAGAAAGATTAGTTAGAAAGAAAGACAGATTAGTTAGAAAGCAAGAAATAAAGAAAAAAATAAAGAAAGACAGATTAGGTAGAAAGAAAGAATGAAAGAAAAAAGAAAGATTAGTTAGAAAGAAAGACAGATTAGTTAGAACAGATAGATAGATAGATAGAAAAGGTTTAAAGAAAGAAAGAAAGAAAGAAAGAAAGAAAGAAAGAAAAAGATTAGGTAGAAAGAAAGAAAGAAAAAAGATTAGGTAGAAAGAAAGAAAGAAAGAAAGAAAGATTAGTTAGAAAGAAAGAAAGGTGGATTAGTAAGAAAGAAAGAAAAAGAAAGAAAGAAAGAATGTTGGATTAGTTAGAAAAAAGAAAGAAAGGAAGGAAGAAAGAAAGAATGGTGGATTAGTTAGAAAGAAAGAAAGAATGGTGGATTAGTTAGAAAGAAAGAAAGAATGGTGGATTAGTTAGAAAGAAAGAAAGAAAGAAAGAAAGAAAAAGATTAGGTAGAAAGAAAGAAAGAAAGAAAGAAAGAGAAAGAAAGAAAGGTGGATTAGTAAGAAAGAAAGAAAAAGAAAGAAAGAAAGAAAGAATGTTAGATTAGTTAGAAAAAAGAAAGAAAGGAAGGAAGAAAGAAAGAAAGAATGGTGGATTAGTTAGAAAGAAAGAAAGAATGGTGGATTAGTTAGAAAGAAAGAAAGAATGGTAGATTAGTTAGAAAGAAAGAAAGAAAGAAAGAAAGAAAGAAAGAAAGAAAGAAAGAAAGAAAGAGATTAGGTAGAAAGAAAGAAAGAAAGAAAGATTAGTTAGAAAGAAAGAAAGATTAGTTAGAAAGAAAGAAAGAAAGAAAGGTGGATTAGTAAGAAAGAAAGAAAAAGAAAGAAAGAAAGAAAGAATGATGGATTAGTTAGAAAAAAGAAAGAAAGGAAGGAAGAAAGAAAGAATGGTGGATTAGTTAGAAAGAAAGAAAGAATGGTGGATTAGTAAAATAGAAGAAAAAAAGAAAAAGATTAGGTAGAAAGAAAGAAAGAAAGAAAGAAAGAAAGAAAGAAAGAAAGAAAGAAAGGTGGATTAGTAAGAAAGAAAGAAAAAGAAAGAAAGAAAGAAAGAATGTTAGATTAGTTAGAAAAAAGAAAGAAAGGAAGGAAGAAAGAAAGAATGGTGGATTAGTTAGAAAGAAAGAAAGAATGGTAGATTAGTTAGAAAGAAAGAAAGAAAGAAAGAAAGAAAGAAAGAAAGAAAGAAAGAAAGAAAGAAAGAAAAAGATTAGGTAGAAAAAAAAAGATTAGGTAGAAAGAAAGAAAGAAAGAAAGGTGGATTAGTAAGAAAGAAAGAAAAAGAAAGAAAGAATGTTGGATTAGTTAGAAAAAAGAAAGAAAGGAAGGAAGGAAGAATGGTGGATTAGTTAGAAAGAAAGAATGGTGGATTAGTTAGAAAGAAAGAATGGTGGATTAGTTAGAAAGAAAGAAAGAAAGAAAGGTGGATTAGTTAGAAAGAAAGAAAGAATGGTAGATTAGTTAGAAAGAAAGAAAGAAAGAAAGAAAGAAAGAAAGAAAGAAAGAAAGAAAGAGATTAGTTAGAAAGAAAGAAAGAAAGAAAGAAAGAAAGAAAGAAAGAAAGATTAGTTAGAAAGAAAGAAAGAAAGAAAGAAAGAAAGGTGGATTAGTAAGAAAGAAAGAGAAAGAAAGAAAGAAAGAAAGAAAGAAAGAAAGAAAGAATGATGGATTAGTTAGAAAGAAAGAAAGAAAGAATGGTGGATTAGTTAGAAAGAAAGAAAGAAAGAAAGAATGGTAGATTAGTTAGAAAGAAAGAAAGTAAGAGAAAGAAAGAAAGAAAGAAAGAAAGAAAGAAAGAAAGAAAGAAAGAAAGAAAAAAAGGTGGATTAGTTAGAAAGAAAAAAGAAAGTAAGAAAGAAAGAAAGAAATAAAGGTGGATTAGGTAGAAAGAAAAAGAAAAAAAGAAAGATTAGGTAGAAAGAAAGAAAGAAAGAAAGAAAGATTAGGTAGAAAGAAAGAAAGAAAAAAAGAAAGATTAGGTAGAAAGAAAGAAAGAAAGATTAGGTAGAAAGAAAGAAAGAAAAAAGAAAGAAAGATTAGGTAGAAAGAAAGAAAGAAAAAAGAAAGAAAGAAAGTTAGAAAGAAAGATTAGGTAGAAAGAAAAAGAAAATAGAAAGAAAGTTAGAAAGAAAGAAAGAAAGATTAGGTAGAAAGAAAGAAAGATTAGGTAAAAAGAAAAAAGAAAGAAAGAAAGAAAGAAAGATTAGGTAGAAAGAAAGAAAGAAAAAAGAAAGAAAGAAAGGTAGAAAGAAAGAAAGATTAGGTAGAAAGAAAGAAAGATTAGGTAGAAAGAAAGAAAGATTAGGTAGAAAGAAAGAAAGAAAGATTAGTTAGAAAGAAAAAAAGCAAGATTAGTAAGAAAGAAAGAAAAGTAAGAAAGAAACAAGAAAGAAAGATTAGTTAAAATGAAAGAAGAAAAAAGAAAGATTACTTAGAAAGAAAAGAAAGCAAGAAAGAAAAGAAAGATTAGTTAGAAAGAAAGAAAAAGAAAAAAGATTTGTTAGAAAGGAAAGAAAGATTAGTTAGAAAGATTAGATAGAAAGATAAGTTAGAAAGAAAGATTAGAAAGAAGAAAGATTAGTTAGAAAGAAAGAAAGAAAGAAAGAAAGAAAGAAAGAAAGAAAGAAAGAAAGAAAAAGATTAGGTAGAAAGAAAGAATGAAAGAAAAAAGAAAGAAAGAAAAAGATTAGTTAGAAAGAAAGATATATTAGTTAGAAAGAAAGATAGATAGAGTGATAAGTTAGAAAGATAGATGGATAAGTTAGTTAGAAAGATAGATAGATTAGTAAGAAAGAAAGATAGATAAGTTAGTTTTTTAGTTAGAAAGATAGATACATTAGTAAGAAGAAAGAAAGATAGATGTTAGTTAGAAAGATAGATAGATTAGTAAGAAATAAAGAAATAAAGATAAGTTAGTTAGAAAGAAAGAAAGATAGATAAGTTAATTAGAAAGAAAGATAGAGTAGTTAAAAAGAAAGATAGATAAGTTAGAAAGAAAGATAGATAGATTAGTTAGTTATAAAGATAGATTAGTTAGAAAGAAAGAAAGATAGATAAGTTAATTAGAAAGAAAGATAGATTAGTTAGAAAGATAGATAGATTAGTTAGTTATAAAGAAAGATAGATTAGTTAGAAAGAAAGATAGATAAGTTAGTTAGAAAAAAGATAGATAAGTTAGAAAGATAGATAGATTAGTTAGTTATAAAGAAAGATAGATTAGTTAGAAAGAAAGATAGATAAGTTAGTTAGAAAAAAAGATAGATAAGTTAGAAAGAAAGATAGATAAGTTAGTTAAAATGATAGATAGATTAGTAAGAAAGAAAGAAAAATAGATTAGTTAGTTAGAAAGAAAGATAGATTAGTTAGAAAGAAAGATAGAAAGAAAGATAGATAGAAAGATAAGTTAGTTAGAAAGAGATAGATAAGTTAGTTAGAAAGAGATAGATTAGTAAGAAATAAAGATAGATAAGTAAGTTAGAAAGATAGATAGAAAGATAAGTTAGTTAGAAAGATAGATAGATTAGAAAGAAAGATAGATAAGTTAGTTAAAAAGATAGATTAGTAAGAAAGAAAGATAGATTAGTTAGTTAGAAAGAAAGATAGATTAGTAAGAAAGAAAGATAGATAAGTTAGTTAGAAAGATAGATAAGTTAGAAAGATAGATAAGTTAGTTAAAAAGAGATAGATTAGTAAGAAAGAAAGAAAGATAGATTAGTTAGTTAGAAAGAAAGATAGATTAGTTAGAAAGAAAGATAGATAGATAGATAAGTTAGTTAGAAAGATAGATAGATTAGTAAGAAAGAAAGAAAGAAAAGTTAGTTAGAAAGATAGATAGATTAGTAAGAAGAAAGAAAGATAGATGTTAGTTAGAAAGATAGATTAGTAAGAAATAAAGAAAGTTAGTTAGAAAGAAAGATAGATAAGTTAATTAGAAATAAAGATAGATTAGTTAGAAAGAAAGATAGAAAGAAAGATAGATAGAAAGATAAGTTAGTTAGAAAAAAAGATAGATAAGTTAGAAAGAAAGATAGATAAGTTAGTTAAAAAGATAGATAGATTAGTAAGAAAGAAAGATAGGTTAGTTAGTTAGAAAGATAGATTAGTTATAAAGAAAGATAGATAGATAGATAGATAAGTTAGTTAGAAAGATAGATAGAAAGATAAGTTAGTTAGTTAGAAAGATAGATAGATTAGTAAGAAAGAAAGATAGATAGATTAGTTAGTTAGAAAGAAAGATAGATTAGTTAGAAAGAAAGATAGATAGATAAGTTAGTTAGAAAGATAGATAGATTAGAAAGAAAGATAGATAAGTTAGTTAAAAAGATAGATAGATTAGTAAGAAAGAAAGATAGATTAGTTAGTTAGAAAGATAGATTAGTAAGAAAGAAATATAGATAGATTAGTTAGTTAGAAAGAAAGATAGATTAGTTAGAAAGAAAGATAGATCGATAAGTTAGTTAGAAAGATAGATAGATTAGAAAGAAAGATAGATTAGTTAGAAAGAAAGATAGATAGATAAGTTAGTTAGAAAGATAGATAGATTAGAAAAAAAGATAGATAAGTTAGTTAAAAAGATAGATAGATTAGTAAGAAAGAAAGATAGATTAGTTAGTTAGAAAGAAAGATAGATTAGTAAGAAAGAAAGATAGATAGATAAGTTAGTTAGAAAGATAGATAAGTTAGAAAGATAGATATGTTAGCTAAAAAGATAGATAGATTAGTAAGAAAGAAAGAAAGATAGATTAGTTAGTTAGAAAGAAAGATAGATTAGTTAGAAAGAAAGATAGATAGATAGATAGGTTAGTTAGAAAGATAGATAGAAAGATAAGTTAGATAGAAAGATAAGTTAGAAAGATTAGTTAGATAGATAGATAGATAGATAGATAGATAGATAGATAGATAGATAGATAGATAGATAGATAGATAGATAGATAGATAGATAGATAGATAATTAAATGGTAGTTTAATTGAGTCTAGGGCTTCAGGGAGTTTAGATTTGAGTTTTTGGCTTGTACACTAATGGGCCACCGTAGTCTTGGCTCAATTTGAGCGGTCTGCCATGTAAGTCTATGGGATTTTTATGGTTTTTAATATTAATTTTTAAGAAAACTGAAAGTCAAATCAGTCTGAAAAGATATAGCACACCAAGTCAGAACAGTATGAAGGTCTGACCCGAGTTTGGAGTATGTAGCTTGAACGGTCTAGGAGGAGTTAGAGTCAGAAAATTTGCGGTCAGAAAAAGAAGAAGAATAATAACTAGAAAAAAAAGTTTGTTGAGACAAACTTTAAGTTGGCTTGAGAAAGCCGGACCAGAGAGTTTGAAGAAGTTAAAAGTAGTTAGAAGTTTAAAGTAGTTAGAAGTAGTTTGAAGTTTGAAGTAGTTTGAAGTTTGAAGTAGTTTGAAGTTTAAAGTAGTTTAAATTTTGATTGATAAATTAGTTAGAAAGAAAGAATAGTTAGAAAGAAAGAATAGTTAGAAAGAAAGAAAAGTTAGAAAGAAAGAAAGAAAGAAAGAGAAAGAAAAAAGAAAGATTAGTTAGAAAGAAAGAAAAAAGAAAGAAAGATTAGTTAGAAAGAAAGAAAGAAAGTAAGATTAGGTATAAAGAAAGAAAGATTAGGTAGAAAGAAAGAAAAGTTAGAAAGAAAGAAAGAAAGAAAGAAAGAAAGAAAGAAAGAAAGAAAGAAGAAAGATTAGTTAGAAAGAAAGAAAGAAAGAAAGAAAGAAAGAAAGATTAGGTATAAAGAAAGAAAGAAAGAAAGAAAGAAAGAAAGAAAGAAAGAAAGATTAGTTAGAAAGAAAGAAAGAAAGAAAGAAAGATTAGGTATAAAGAAAGAAAGAAAGAAAGATTAGGTATAAAGAAAGAAAGAAAGAAAGAAAGAAAGAAAGAAAGAAAGAAAGAAAGAAAGAAATATAAGGTATAAAGAAAGAAAGAAAAAGATTAGGTATAAAGAAAGAAAGAAAGAAAGAAAGAAAGAAAGAAAGAAAGAAAGAAAGAAAGATTAGGTAGAAAGAAAGAATGAAAGAAAAAAGAAAGAAAGATTAGCTAGAAAGAAAGAATGAAAGAAAAAAGAAAGAAAGATTAGCTAGAAAGAAAAAAAGAAAGAAAGAAAGATTGTAAGAAAGAAAGAAAGATTAGGTAGAAAGAAAGAATGAAAGAAAAAAGAAAGAAAGATTAGTTAGAAAGAAAGAAAGAAAGTAAGATTAGGTATAAAGAAAGAAAGATTAGGTAGAAAGAAAGAAAAGTTAGAAAGAAAGAAAGAATGAAAGAAAGAAAGAAAGAAAGAAAGAAAGAAAGAAAGAAAGAAGAAAGATTAGTTAGAAAGAAAGAAAGAAAGAAAGAGAGAAAGAAAGAAAGAAAGAAAGATTAGGTATAAAGAAAGAAAGAAAGAAAGAAAGAAAGAAAGATTAGTTAGAAAGAAAGAAAGAAAGAAAGAAAGATTAGGTATAAAGAAAGAAAGAAAGAAAGATTAGGTATAAAGAAAGAAAGAAAGAAAGAAAGAAAGAAAGAAAGAAAGAAAGAAAGAAAGAAAGAAAAAAATATAAGGTATAAAGAAAGAAAGAAAAAGATTAGGTATAAAGAAAGAAAGAAAGAAAGAAAGAAAGAAAGAAAGAAAGAAAGAAAGAAAGAAAGATTAGGTAGAAAGAAAGAATGAAAGAAAAAAGAAAGAAAGATTAGCTAGAAAGAAAGAATGAAAGAAAAAAGAAAGAAAGATTAGCTAGAAAGAAAAAAAGAAAGAAAGAAAGATTGTAAGAAAGAAAGAAAGATTAGGTAGAAAGAAAGAATGAAAGAAAAAAGAAAGAAAGATTAGCTAGAAAGAAAGAAAGAAAGAAAGATTGTAAGAAAGAAAGAAAGATTAGGTAGAAAGAAAGAATGAAAGAAAAAAGAAAGAAAGATTAGTTAGAAAGAAAGAAAGAAAGAAAGATTAGGTATAAAGAAAGAAAGAACGAAAGAAAGATTAGGTAGAAAGAAAGAAAAAAGAAAAGATTAGTTAGAAAGAAAGAAAGAAAGTAAGATTAGGTATAAAGAAAGATTAGGTAGAAAGAAAGATTAGGTAGAAAGAAAGAAAAGTTAGAAAGAAAGAAAGAAAGAAAGAAAGAAAGAAAGAAAGAAAGAAAGAAAGAAAGAAAGAAAGAAGAAAGATTAGTTAGAAAGAAAGAAAGAAAGAAAGAAAGAAAGAAAGAAAGAAAGAAAGATTAGGTATAAAGAAAGAAAGAAAGAAAGAAAGAAAGAAAGAAAGAAAGAAAGAAAGAAAGATTAGGTATAAAGAAAGAAAGAAAGATTAGGCATAAAGAAAGAAAGAAAGAAAGAAAGAAAGATTAGTTAGAAAGAAAGAAAAAAGAAAGAAAGATTAGTTAGAAAGAAAGAAAGATTAGGTATAAAGAAAGAAAGAAAGAAAGATTAGTTAGAAAGAAAGAAAAAAGAAAGAAAGATTAGTTAGAAAGAAAGAAAGATTAGGTATAAAGAAAGAAAGAACGAAAGAAAGATTAGGTAGAAAGAAAGAAAAAAGAAAAGATTAGTTAGAAAGAAAGAAAGAAAGAAAGATTAGGTATAAAGAAAGAAAGAACGAAAGAAAGATTAGGTAGAAAGAAAGAAAAGTTAGAAAGAAAGAAAGAAAGAAAGAAAGAAAGAAAGAAAGAAAGAAGAAAGATTAGTTAGAAAGAAAGAAAGAAAGAAAGAAAGATTAGTTAGAAAGAAAGAAAGAAAGAAAGATTAGGTATAAAGAAAGAAAGAAAGATTAGGTATAAAGAAAGAAAGAAAGAAAGATTAGGTAGAAAGAAAGAAAGAAAGAAAGATTAGGTAGAAAGAAAGAAAGAAAGAAAGAAAGAAAGAAAGAAAGAAAGAAAGAAAGAAAGAAAGAAAGAAAGAAAAAATATAAGGTATAAAGAAAGAAAGAAAAAGATTAGGTATAAAGAAAGAAAGAAAGAAAGAAAGAAAGAAAGAAAGAAAGAAAGAAAGAAAGAAAGAAAGAAAGATTAGGTAGAAAGAAAGAATGAAAGAAAAAAGAAAGAAAGATTAGCTAGAAAGAAAGAATGAAAGAAAAAAGAAAGAAAGATTAGCTAGAAAGAAAAAAAGAAAGAAAGAAAGATTGTAAGAAAGAAAGAAAGATTAGGTAGAAAGAAAGAAAGAAAGAAAGATTGTAAGAAAGAAAGAAAGATTAGGTAGAAAGAAAGAATGAAAGAAAAAAGAAAGAAAGATTAGCTAGAAAGAAAGAAAGAAAGAAAGAAAGAAAGAAAGAAAGAAAGAAAGAAAGAAAGAAAGAAAGAAAGAAAGATTAGGTATAAAGAAAGAAAGAACGAAAGAAAGATTAGGTAGAAAGAAAGAAAAGTTAGAAAGAAAGAAAGAAAGAAAGAAAGAAAGAAAGAAAGAAAGAAAGAAAGAAAGAAAGAAAGATTAGGTATAAAGAAAGAAAGAACGAAAGAAAGATTAGGTAGAAAGAAAGAAAAGTTAGATAAGTCAGTCAGATAGATAGATAGATAGATAGATAGATAGATAGATAGATAGATAGATAGATAGATAGATAGATAGATAAGTTCAAAAGATAGATAGATAGATAGATAGATAGATAGATAGATAGATAGATAGATAGATAGATAGATAAGTTCAAAAGATAGATAATAGATAGATAGATAGATAGATAGATAGATAGATAGATAGATAGATAGATAGATAGATAGAAAGAAAAGGTTTAAAGAGATAGAAAGAAAGAAAGAAAATGTTTAAAGAAAGAAATAAAGAAAGAAAGAAAGAAAGAAAGATTAATTAGTAAGAAAGAAGGAGAAAGAAAGAGAGAAAGAAAGAAAGAGAGAAAGAAAGAAAAAGAAAGATTGATTAGTTGAAAGAAAGAAAGAAAGAAAGAAAGATAGATGATTTACTGATTCAAGCATGATTTACCATAGTTTACCATGATTTACCATAGTTTACCATGATTTACCATGATTTACCATAGTTTACCATAATTTACTATAGTATACCATGATTTACCATGTTCAAGTATGATTTACTGATTCTAGCATGATTTGTCATAGATTACCATCATTTTCCATAGTTTACCATGATTTACTATAGTATACCACGATTTACCATGTTCAAGTATAATTTACTGATTCTAGCATGATTTACCATAGTTTACCATGATTTACCACGATTTACCATAGTTTACCATGATTTACTATAGTATACCATGATTTACCATGTTCAAGTATGATTTATTGATTCTAGCATGATTTACCATAGTTTACCATGATTTACCACGATTTACTATAGTTTACCATGATTTACTATAGTATACCACGATTTACCATGTTCAAGTATAATTTACTGATTCTAGCATGATTTACCATAGTTTACCATGATTTACCACGATATACCATAGTTTACCATGATTTACTATAGTATACCATGATTTACCATGTTCAAGTATGATTTATTGATTCTAGCATGATTTACCATAGTTTACCATGACTTACCACGATTTACAATAGTTTACCATGATTTACTATAGTATACCATGATTTACCATGTTCAAGTATGATTTATTGATTCTAGCATGATTTACCATAGTTTACCATGATTTACCACGATTTACTATAGTATACCATGATTTACTATAGTATACCACGATTTGCCATGTTCAAGTATAATTGACTGATTCTAGCATGATTTACCACAGTTTAGCATGATTTACCATAGTTTACCATGATTTACCATGATTTACCATGATTTACCATAGTTTACCATTATTTACTATAGTATACCATGATTTACCATGTTCAAGTATGATTTACTATGATTCTAGCATGATTTACCATAGTTTACCACGATTTACCATAGTTTACCATGATTTACCATAGTTTACCATGCTAGCATGATTATCATGTTGCTAGCATGATGCTAGAATTTTTTTACCATGTTGCTAGCATGGTTTACCATGATTTACCATAGTTTACCATGATTTACTATAGTATACCATGATTTACCACGATTTACCATAGTTTACCATGATTTACTATAGTATACCATGATTTACCATGTTCAAGTATGATTTACTGATTCTAGCATAGAAAGAAATAGAAAGAAAGAAAGAAAGAAAGAAAGAAAGAAAGAAAGAAAGATTAGGTATAAAGAAAGAAAGAACGAAAGAAAGATTAGGTATAAAGAAAGAAAGAACGAAAGAAAGATTAGGTAGAAAGAAAGAAAAGTTAGAAAGAAAGAAAGAAAGAAAGAAAGAAAGAAAGAAAGAAAGAAAGAAAGAAAGAAAGAAAGAAAGAAAGATTAGGTAGAAAGAAAGAAAAGTTAGATAAGTCAGATAGATAGATAGATAGATAGATAAGTTCAAAAGATAGATAGATAGATAGATAGATAGATAGATAGATAGATAGATAGATAGATAGATAGATAGATAAGTTCAAAAGATAGATAGATAGATAGATAGATAGATAGATAGATAGATAGATAAGTTCAAAAGATAGATAGATAGATAGATAGATAATAGATAGATAGATAGATAGATAGATAGATAGATAGATAGATAGATAGATCTATGTATGATTTATTGATTCTAGCATGATTTACCATAGTTTACCATGATTTACCACGATTTACTATAGTATACCATGATTTACTATAGTATACCACGATTTGCCATGTTCAAGTATAATTTACTGATTCTAGCATGATTTACCACAGTTTAGCATGATTTACCATAGTTTACCATGATTTACCATGATTTACCATGATTTACCATAGTTTACCATTATTTACTATAGTATACCATGATTTACCATGTTCAAGTATGATTTACTATGATTCTAGCATGATTTACCATAGTTTACCACGATTTACCATAGTTTACCATGATTTACCATAGTTTACCATGCTAGCATGATTATCATGTTGCTAGCATGATGCTAGAATTTTTTTACCATGTTGCTAGCATGGTTTACCATGATTTACCATAGTTTACCATGATTTACTATAGTATACCATGATTTACCACAATTTACCATAGTTTACCATGATTTACTATAGTATACCATGATTTACCATGTTCAAGTATGATTTACTGATTCTAGCATGATTTAGCATAGTTTACCATGATTTACCATAGTTTACCATGATTTACCACGATTTACCATAGTTTACCATGATTTACTATAGTATACCATGATTTACCATGTTCAAGTATGATTTACTGATTCTAGCATGATTTATCATAGATTACCATGATTTACCATAGTTTACCATCATTTACCACGATTTACCATAGTTTACCATGATTTACTATAGTATACCATGATTTACCATGTTCAAGTATGATTTACTGATTCTAGCATGATTTATCATAGTTTACCATGATTTACCATAGTTTACCATGATTTACCACGATTTACCATAGTTTACCATGATTTACTATAGTATACCATGATTTACCATGTTCAAGTATGATTTACTGATTCTAGCATGATTTATCATAGATTACCATGATTTACCATAGTTTACCATGATTTACCACGATTTACCATAGTTTACCATGATTTACTATAGTATACCACGATTTACCATGTTCAAGTATGATTTACTGATTCTAGCATGATTTACCATAGTTTAGCATGATTTAGCATAGTTTACCATGATTTACCACGATTTACCATAGTTTACCATGATTTACTATAGTATACCATGATTTACCATGTTCAAGTATGATTTACTGATTCTAACATGATTTATCATAGTTTACCATGATTTACCATAGTTTACCATGATTTACCACGATTTACCATAGTTTACTATGATTTACTATAGTATACCATGATTTACCATGTTCAAGTATGATTTACTGATTGTAGCATAGATAGATAGATAAGGTTTGTAGATAGATAGATAGATAGATAGATAGGTTAAAAAGATAGATAGATAGATAGATAGATAGATAGATAGATAGATAGATAGATAGATAGATAGATAGATAGATAGATAGATAGATATAGTTAGATAGATAGATAGATAGATAGATAGATAGATAGATAGATAGATAGATAAGTTAAAAAGATAGATAGATAGATTAGTTAAAAAGATAGATAGATAGATAGATAGATATATAGATAAGTTAAAAAGATAGATAGATAGATAGATAGATAGATAGATAGATAGATAGATAGATAGATAGATAGATAGATAAGTTAGTTAGAAAGATAGATAGATTAGTAAGGAAGATAGATAAGTTAGTTAGAAAGATAGATAGATTAGAAAGAAAGATAGATAAGTTAGTTAAAAAGATAGATAGATTAGTAAGAAAGAAAGAAAGATAGATTAGTTAGTTAGAAAGAAAGATAGATTAGTTAGAAAGAAAGATAGATAGATAAGTTAGTTAGAAAGATAGATAGATTAGTAAGAAAGAAAGATAGATAAGTTAGTTAGAAAGATAGATAGAAAGATAAGTTAGTTAGAAAGATAAGTTAGATAGATAGATAGATAGATAGATAGATAGATAGATAGATAGATAGATAGATAGATAGATAGATAGATAGATAGATAGATAGATAGATGTTTATTAGGTCATTGAATGGTAGTTTAATTGAGTCTAGGGCTTCAGGGAGTTTAGATTTGAGTTTTTGGCTTGTACACTAATGGGCCACCCGTAGTCTTGGCTCAATTTGAGCAGTCTGCCATGTAAGTCTATGGGATTTTTATGGTTTTTAATATTAATTTTTAAGAAAACTGAAAGTCAAATCAGTCTGAAAAGATATAGCACACCAAGTCAGAACAGTCTGAAAGTCTGACCCGAGTTTGGAGTTTGTAGAGTTAAAGCTCTAGGAGGAGTTAGAGTTGATAAATTTTGGGTCAGAAGAATAAGAAGAAGAAGAATAACTAGAATGTACATTTCCTGAAGAAAATGTGAAGTGGTGCTTGCAGTGGCAAAATTCGCCACCCGGTTGCTAGGGTGTTGTAAATGATTGCATACGAGCCAACAACCAAGTCTGTACGATGTTGTGGAGCTGTAATATGGCTTCTATATGTTGCAGTATGGTTGCTAGGTAGCTTTAAAAGGTTGCTAAGGTGTGGTTACACAGTTACCATGATGATATTTACAGACTGGTGTCCCAACCAAAACAAACAAGCACACCCCCATGTCTATACGATGTTCTGGTGCTGAGATATGGCTTGTAAATGTTGTTCAATGGTTGCTAGGGGCCTGTAACTGGTTTCTAGGGCGTGGCTATGAAGTTTTTATGTCACTACTTATTGGCTGCTTGATAGGACGAATCAAAAGAGCCCAACCCCAAACCTCTATGACCTTCTGAGCCAAAGATATGATTTAGCAAATTTTGTGCCAATGTTAAGTCTATGGGACATTTTTCGGCTAATTTTTCGCCCGCCAGACAAACATCTTACACCCGATCGCTTATAAAAGTCATAGCACACCTTTCCTCAATAAACCGGTCGATTTGACACCTCATTCAGGGGTCTGTGACAAACGGTGTGGGGCGAGTTACGCGCCGAAGTTTTGTCTAGGTGAATAGTAATCACAACACTAGAATGTACATTTCCTGAAGAAAATGTGAAGTGGTGCTTGCAGTGGCAAAACTCGCCACTCGGTTGCTAGGGTGTTGTACATGATTGCATACGATCCAACAACCATGTCTGTACGATGTTGTGGAGCTGAAATATGGCTTCTATATGTTGCAATATGGTTGCTAGGTGGCTCTAAACGGTTGCTAGGGTGTGGCTACACAGTTACCATGATGATATTTACAGACTGGTTTCCCAAACGAAACAAACAAACACACCCCCATGTCTATACAATGTTCTGGTGATGAGATATAGCCCATTCATGTGTTTGTACGGTTGCTAGGGTACTCCAAATGGTTGCTAAGGTTTGTTTATACAATTTATGGGGTAATATTTAAAGAGTGTATGGGAGTCTGGGTCAAAAAATGCCCAACTCTGTGTTTTTACAATGTTTTGTTGCTGAGATATGGCTTGTAAATGTTGTTCAATGGTTGCTAGGGGCCTGTAACTGGTTGCTAGGGCATGACTATGAAGTTTTTATGTCATTACTTATTGGCTGCTTGATAGGACGAATCAAAAGAGCCCAACCCCAAGCCTCTATGACCTTCTGAGCCAAAGATATGATTTTACAAATTTTGTGCCAATGTTAAGTCTATGGGACATTTTTCGGCTTATTTTTCGCCCGCCAGACGAACATCGTAGACCCGATCGCTTATAAAAGTCATAGCACACCTCACCAAAATAAACCGGTCGATTTGACACCTCATTCATGGATCTACGAGAAACGGTGCAGGGCGAGTTACGCGCCAAAGTTTTGTCTAGGTGAATAGTAATCACAACACTAGAATGTACATTTCCTGAAGAAAATGTGAAGTGGTGCTTGCAGTGGCAAAACTCGCCACTCGGTTGCTAGGGTGTTGTACATGATTGCATACGAGCCAACAACCATGTCTGTACGATGTTGTGGAGCTGAAATATGGCTTCTATATGTTTCAACATGGTTGCTAGGTGGCTCTAAACGGTTGCTAGGGTGTGAATACACAGTTACCATGGTGATATTTACAGACTGTTTCCCAACCGAAACAAAAGAGCCAACCCCCATCTCTATACGATGTTCTGATGCAGAAACATGGGTCTTGATAAACGGTTGTTAGGGTCCTCTGTTTGGTTGCTAGGGAGTGACTTGGCAGGTGCCAATCATGAAACTCCAAAGGCTGCTTGTCAGTATGAATGATATAAACCAACTCCCATGCCTCTGTGACATTCAGAATGGAAGATATCCCTCTTTGGATTTTGGTTGCTAGGGTACTCTATTTGGTTGCTAGCGAGTGGCTTGTGAGCTGCCAATCATGAAACTCCAAAGGCTTCTTGTCACTATGAATGATATAAACCAACTCCCATGCCTCTGCAACATTCAGAATGGAAGATATGCCTCTTTGGATTTTGGTTGCTAGGGCACTCTGTTTGGTTGCTAGGGAGTGGCTTGTCAGCTGCCAATCATGAAACTCCAAAGGCTTCTTGTCACTATGAATGATATAAACCAACTCCCATGCCTCTGTGACATTCAGAATGGAAGATATCCCTCTTTGGATTTTGGTTGCTAGGGTACTCTGATTGGTTGCTATGGAGTTACTTGGCAGCTGCCAATGATACATCTGCAAAGACTTCTTGTCACTATGAATGATATAAACCAACTCCCATTCCTGTATGACATTAAGAATGGAAGATATTCCTCTTTGGATTTTGGTTGCTAGGGTACTCTGTTTGGTTGCTATGGAGTTGCTTGGCAGCTGCCAATGATGAAACTGCAAAGGCTGCTTTTCAGTATGAATGATATAAACCAACTCCCATGCCTCTGTGACATTCAGAATGGAAGATATCCCTCTTTGAAGTTTGGTTGCTAGGGTAATCTATTTGGTTGCTATGGAGTTGCTTGACAGCTGCCAATGATGAAACTGCAAAGGCTTCTTGTCACTATGAATGAAATAAACCAACTCCCATGCCTCTGTGACATTCAGAATGGAAGATATCCCTATTTTGATTTTGGTTGCTAGGGTACTCTATTTGGTTGCTAGTGGGTGGCTTGATAGCTGCCAATGATGAAACTTCAAAGGCTTCTTGTCACTATGAATGATATAAACCAACCCCCATCTTTATACGATGCTCTGATACAGAGATATAGGTCTTGCTAAATAGTTGCTAGGGTACTCTGTTTGGTTGCTATGGAGTGGCTTGGCAGCTGCCAATGATGAAACTCCAAAGGCTGATTTTCAGTATGAATGATATAAACCAACTCCCATGCCTCTGTGACATTCAGAATGGAAGATATCCTTCTTTGGATTTTGGTTGCTAAGGGGCTCTAAATGGTTGCTAGGGCATGGCTTGATAGCTTCACAATGATCCTGAGAGACTGATTGGTCATCTGAGTAAAATGAGCCCGCCCCCTTGTCTCTATGACACTGTGATCCAGAGCTATGTTCAATACAAAATCCCTATGCAATTTACCATAGTAGGAAAAACACATGCTGGGCCGTCCTACACCATAGTAAGTCAATGGGAAACTTTGGGCAGCTCCTGCCCCCCAGGGGTGCAACTTTTACCCCATTGTGAGGTATGGTCTCACACAGCCTGCCATCCTCTTCAAATGTGGCAAATCACACATTTCTGCGAAATCCTCGCTCGGAGCTATGACTCGTCAAAGTTTGTTGCAATGTTAAGTCAATGGGATTTTTCGGCTGCTTTTTCGCCCCTGGGGCGAACACCGTACCCCCGATCGCTTATAAAAGTCATAGCACACCATTCCCGAATAATCCGCACGATTTGACACCTCATTCGTGGGTCTGTGACAAAAGGTGCGGCACGAGTTACGCGCCAAACTTTTGTGTGGAAGAATAATAATAATAAAAACTAGAATGTACATTTCCTGAAGAAAATGTGAAGTGGTGCTTGCAGTGGCAAAATTCGGCACGGTTGCTAGGGTTTTACTAGGTGGTTGCTATGGTGTTCTGGGAGGTTTCCAAGGTATTATGGGTGGTTGCTAGGGTGTTGCTAAGTGGTTGCTAGGGTATTCAGTGTGGTTGCTAGGCAGTTGCTAAGGTGTTTACCATAGTTTACCATGATTTACCACGATTTACTATAGTTTACCATGATTTACTATAGTATGCCATGATTTACCATGTTCAAGTATGATTTACTGATTTAAGCATGATTTACCATAGTTTACCATGATTTAGCACGATTTACCATAGTTTACCATAATTTACTATAGTATACCAGGATTTACCATGTTCAAGTATGATTTACTGATTCTAGCATGATTTATCATAGTTTACCATGATTTACCACGATTTACCATAGTTTACCATGATTTATTATAGTATACCATGATTTACCATGTTCAAGTATGATTTACTGATTCTAGCATGATTTACCATAGTTTACCATGATTTACTATAGTATACCACAATTTACCATGTTCTAGTATAATTTACTGATTCTAGCATGATTTATCATAGTTACCATGATTTACCATGATTTACCATAGTTTACCATGATTTACTATAGTATACCATGATTTACCATGTTCAAGTATGATTTACTGATTCTAGCATGATTTACCATAGTTTACCATGATTTACAACGATTTACCACTAATTACCATAGTTTACCATGATTTACTATAGTATACCATGATTTACCATGTGCAAGTATGATTTACTGATTCAGGCATGATTTACCATAGTTTACCACAATTTACCACGATTTACTATAGTTTACCATGATTTACTATAGTATACCACGATTTACCATGTTCAATTATAATTTACTGATTGTAGCATGATTTACCATGATTTACCATAGTTTACCATGATTTACTATAGTATACAATGATTTACCATGTTCAAGTATGATTTACTATGATTCTAGCATGATTTATCATAGTTTACCATGATTTACCATAGTTTACCATGATTTACCATAGTTCACCACGATTTACCATAGTTTACCATGATTTACCATGTTCAAGTATGATTTACTGATTCTAGCATGATTTACCATAGTTTACCATGATTTACCATAGTTTACCATTATTTACCACGATTTACCATAGTTTACCATGATTTACTATAGTATACCATGATTTACCATGTTCAAATATGATTTACTGATTCTAGCATGATTTACCATAGTTTACCATGATTTACCACGATTTACCATACTTTACCATGATTTACTATAGTATACCATGATTTACCATGTTCAAGTATGATTTACTGATTCTAGCATGATTTACCATAGTTTACCATGATTTACCACGATTTACCATACTTTACCATGATTTACTATAGTATACCATGATTTACCATGTTCCAGTATGATTTACTGTTTCTAGCATGATTTATCATAGTTTACCATGATTTACCATAGTTTACCATGATTTACTATAGTATACCATGATTTACCACGATTTACCATAGTTTACTATGATTTACTATAGTATACCATGATTTACCATGTTTTAGTATGATTTACTATGATTCTAGGATCATTTACCATAGTTTACCATGATTTACTATAGTATACTATGATTTACCATTTTCAAGTATGATTTACTGATTCTAGCATAATTTACCATAGTTTACCATGATTTACTATAGTTTACCATGATTTACCACGATTTAGCATAGTTTACCATGATTTACTATAGTATACCATGATTTACCATGTTCAAGTCTGATTTACTGATTTTAGCATGATTTACCATAGTTTACCATGATTTACTATAGTATACCATGATTTACCATGTTCAAGTATGATTTACTATGATTCTAGCATGATTTACCATAGTTTACCATGATTTACCACGATTTACTATAGTTTACCATGATTTACTATAGTATACCATGATTTACCATGTTCAAGTATGATTTACTGATTCTAGCATGATTTACCATAGTTTACCATGATTTACCATAGTTTACCACGATTTACCACGATTTACCATAGTTTACCATGATTTACTATAGTATACCATGATTTACTATAGTATACCATGATATACCATGTTCAATTATGATTTACTGATTCTAGCATGATTTATCATAGTTTACCATGATTTACCATAGTTTACCATGATTTACCATAGTTTACCATGATTTACTATAGTATACCATGATTTACCATGTTCAAGTATGATTTACTATGATTGTAGCATGATTTACCATAGTTTACCATGATTTACCACGATTTACCATAGTGTACTATGATTTACTATAGTATACCATGATTTACCATGTTTTAGTATGATTTACTATGATTCAAGGTTGATTTACCATAGTTTACCATGATTTAGTCAAAAGAGCCAAGTCCCATCTCTATACTATGTTTTGATGCAGAGATATACGTTTTGCTAAACGGTTGCTAGGATACTCTCTTTGGTTGCTATGGAGTTACTTGGCAGCTGCCAATGATGAAATTCCAAAGGCTTCTTGTCAGTATGAATGATATAAACCAACTCCCATGCCTCTGTGACATTCAGAATGGAAGATATCCCTCTTTGGATTTTGGTTGCTAAGGTGCTCGACAATGGTTGCTAGGGAGGGGCTTGGAAGTGTTGAGGTGATTCATGATTGGCTGTTTACTGCCCCGAGTCAAATGAGACCACCCCCATGTTTCTATGACAATTCAGTCTGGAGATATCTCTTTGAACTCTTTCAATGGAAGTCTATGGAACTTGTTGCTAAGGGGCTCTAAATGGTTGCTAGGGCGTGGCTTGATAGCTTCACAATGATCCTGAGAGACTGATTGGTCGTCTGAGTAAAATGAGCCCTCCCCCTTGTCTCTATGACACTGTGATCCAGAGCTACGTTCAATACAAAGTCCCTATGCAATTTACCATAGTAGGAAAAGCATGTGTGTTTCACGGGACGTTCCTTCCCCATAGTAAGTCAATGGGGCAACTTTGGGCATCTCCTGCCCCCCAGGGGTGCAACTTTTACCCCATTGTGAGGTATGTTCTTACAGAGCCTGTCAGCCTCTTCAAATGTGGCAAATCACACATTTCTGCGAAATCCTCGCTCAGAGCTACGTGTGGTCAAAGTTCGTCGCAATGTTAAGTCAATGGGACTTTTTTGGCCGCTTTTTCGCCCCTGGGGCGAACACCGCACCCCCGATCGCTTATAAAAGTCATAGCACACCTCTCCTTAATGAGCCGGTCGATTTGACACCTCATTCATGGCTCTGAGACAAACGGTGCGGGGCGAGTTACGCGCCAAACTTTGTCCAGAATAATAATAATAATAATAATAATAATAAGAATAATAAGTATGAGCAATAACAATAGTGATGCCTTGCTTTCAGCAAGCACCACTAACTAGAATGTACATTTCCTGAAGAAAATGTGAAGTGGTGCTTGCAGTGGCAAAATTCGCCACCCGGTTACTAGGGTGTTGTACATGATTGCATACGAGCCAACAATCATGTCTGTACGATGTTGTGGAGCTGAAATATGACTTCTATATGTTGCAATATGGTTGCTAGGTAGCTTTAAACGGTTGCTAAGGTGTGGTTACACAGTTACCATGATGATATTTACAGATTGGTTTCCCAACCGAAACAAACAAGCACACCCCCATGTCTATACGATGTTCTGGTGCTGAGATATAGCTCATTCATGTGTTTGTACGGTTGCTAGGGTACTCCAAATGGTTGCTAAGGTTTGTTTATACAGTTTATGGGGTAATATTTAAAGAGTATTTGCAGGTCTGGGTCAAAAAATGCCCAACTCTGTGTTTTTACAATGTTTTGTTGCTGAGATATGGCTTGTAAATGTTGTTCAGTGGTTGCTAGGGGCCTGTAACTGGTTGCTTGGGCGTGGCTATGAAGTTGTTATGTCACTACATATTGGTTGCTTGATAGGACGAATCAAAAGAGCCCAACCCCAAGGCTCTATGACCTTCTGAGCCAAAGATATGATTTTGCAAATTTTGTGGCTATGTTAAGTCTATGGGACATTTTTCGGCTAATTCTCCGCCCGCCAGACGAACATCTTACACCCGATCACTTATAAAAGTCATAGCACACCTTTCCTCAATAAACCGGTCGATTTGACACCTCATTCTGGGGTTTGTGACAAAAGGTGTGGGGCGAGTTACGCGCCGAAGTTTTGTCTAGGTGAATAGTAATCACAACACTAGAATGTACATTTCCTGAAGAAAATGTGAAGTGGTGCTTGCAGTGGCAAAACTCGCCACTCGGTTGCTAGGGTGTTGTACATGATTGCATACGATCCAACAACCATGTCTGTACGATGTTGTGGAGCTGAAATATGGCTTCTATATGTTGCAATATGGTTGCTAGGTGGCTCTAAACGGTTGCTAGGGTGTGGCTACACAGTTACCATGATGATATTTACAGACTGGTTTCCCAAACGAAACAAACAAACACACCCCCATGTCTATACAATGTTCTGGTGATGAGATATAGCCCATTCATGTGTTTGTACGGTTGCTAGGGTACTCCAAATGGTTGCTAAGGTTTGTTTATACAATTTATGGGGTAATATTTAAAGAGTGTATGGGAGTCTGGGTCAAAAAATGCCCAACTCTGTGTTTTTACAATGTTTTGTTGCTGAGATATGGCTTGTAAATGTTGTTCAATGGTTGCTAGGGGCCTGTAACTGGTTGCTAGGGCATGACTATGAAGTTTTTATGTCATTACTTATTGGCTGCTTGATAGGACGAATCAAAAGAGCCCAACCCCAAGCCTCTATGACCTTCTGAGCCAAAGATATGATTTTACAAATTTTGTGCCAATGTTAAGTCTATGGGACATTTTTCGGCTTATTTTTCGCCCGCCAGACGAACATCTTACACCCGATCGCTTATAAAAGTCATAGCACACCTTTCCTCAATAAACCGGTCGATTTTACACCTCATTCAGGGGTCTGTGACAAACGGTGTGGGGCGAGTTACGCGCCGAAGTTTTGTCTAGGTGAATAGTAATCACAACACTAGAATGTACATTTCCTGAAGAAAATGTGAAGTGGTGCTTGCAGTGGCAATATTTGGCACGGTTGCTAGGGTTTTAGTAGGTGGTTGCTATGGTGTTCTGGGAGGTTTCCAAGGTATTCTGGGTGGTTGCTAGGGCGTTGCTAAGTGGTTGCTAGGGTATTCAGTGTGGTTGCTAGGCAGTTGCTAAGGTGTTTACCATAGTTTACCATGATTTACCACGATTTACTATAGTTTACCATGATTTACTATAGTATGCCATGATTTACCATGTTCAAGTATGATTTACTGATTCAAGCATGATTTACCATAGTTTACCATGATTTACCACGATTTACCATAGTTTACCATAATTTACTATAGTATACCAGGATTTACCATGTTCAAGTATGATTTACTGATTCTAGCATGATTTATCATAGTTTACCATGATTTACCACGATTTACCATAGTTTACCATGATTTATTATAGTATACCATGATTTACCATGTTCAAGTATGATTTACTGATTCTAGCATGATTTACCATAGTTTACCATGATTTACTATAGTATACCACAATTTACCATGTTCTAGTATAATTTACTGATTCTAGCATGATTTATCATAGTTACCATGATTTACCATGATTTACCATAGTTTACCATGATTTACTATAGTATACCATGATTTACCATGTTCAAGTATGATTTACTGATTCTAGCATGATTTACCATAGTTTACCATGATTTACAACGATTTACCACTAATTACCATAGTTTACCATGATTTACTATAGTATACCATGATTTACCATGTGCAAGTATGATTTACTGATTCAGGCATGATTTACCATAGATTTACCATAGTTTACCATGATTTACTATAGTATACCATGATTTACCATGTTCAAGTATGATTTACTATGATTCTAGCATGATTTATCATAGTTTACCATGATTTACCATAGTTTACCATGATTTACCATAGTTCACCACGATTTACCATAGTTTACCATGATTTACCATGTTCAAGTATGATTTACTGATTCTAGCATGATTTACCATAGTTTACCATGATTTACCATAGTTTACCATTATTTACCACGATTTACCATAGTTTACCATGATTTACTATAGTATACCATGATTTACCATGTTCAAATATGATTTACTGATTCTAGCATGATTTACCATAGTTTACCATGATTTACCACGATTTACCATACTTTACCATGATTTACTACAGTATACCATGATTTACCATGTTCAAGTATGATTTACTGATTCTAGCATGATTTACCATAGTTTACCATGATTTACCACGATTTACCATACTTTACCATGATTTACTATAGTATACCATGATTTACCATGTTCCAGTATGATTTACTGGTTCTAGCATGATTTATCATAGTTTACCATGATTTACCATAGTTTACCATGATTTACTATAGTATACCATGATTTACCGCGATTTACCATAGTTTACTATGATTTACTATAGTATACCATGATTTACCATGTTTTAGTATGATTTACTATGATTCTAGGATCATTTACCATAGTTTACCATGATTTACTATAGTATACTATGATTTACCATGTTCAAGTATGATTTACTGATTCTAGCATAATTTACCATAGTTTACCATGATTTACTATAGTTTACCATGATTTACCACGATTTAGCATAGTTTACCATGATTTACTATAGTATACCATGATTTACCATGTTCAAGTCTGATTTACTGATTTTAGCATGATTTACCATAGTTTACCATGATTTACTATAGTATACCATGATTTACCATGTTCAAGTATGATTTACTATGATTCTAGCATGATTTACCATAGTTTACCATGATTTACCACGATTTACTATAGTTTACCATGATTTACTATAGTATACCATGATTTACCATGTTCAAGTATGATTTACTGATTCTAGCATGATTTACCATAGTTTACCATGATTTACCATAGTTTACCACGATTTACCACGATTTACCATAGTTTACCATGATTTACTATAGTATACCATGATTTACTATAGTATACCATGATATACCATGTTCAATTATGATTTACTGATTCTAGCATGATTTATCATAGTTTACCATGATTTACCATAGTTTACCATGATTTACCACAGTTTACCATGATTTACTATAGTATACCATGATTTACCATGTTCAAGTATGATTTACTATGATTCTAGCATGATTTACCATAGTTTACCATGATTTACCACGATTTACTATAGTTTACCATGATTTACTATAGTATACCATGATTTACCATGTTCAAGTATGATTTACTGATTCTAGCATGATTTACCATAGTTTACCATGATTTACCATAGTTTACCACGATTTACCACGATTTACCATAGTTTACCATGATTTACTATAGTATACCATGATTTACTATAGTATACCATGATATACCATGTTCAATTATGATTTACTGATTCTAGCATGATTTATCATAGTTTACCATGATTTACCATAGTTTACCATGATTTACCATAGTTTACCATGATTTACTATAGTATACCATGATTTACCATGTTCAAGTATGATTTACTATGATTCTAGCATGATTTACCATAGTTTAACATGATTTACCACGATTTACCATAGTGTACTATGATTTACTATAGTATACCATGATTTACCATGTTTTAGTATGATTTACTATGATTCAAGGTTGATTTACCATAGTTTACCATGATTTAGTCAAAAGAGCCAAGTCCCATCTCTATACTATGTTTTGATGCAGAGATATACGTTTTGCTAAACGGTTGCTAGGATACTCTCTTTGGTTGCTATGGAGTTACTTGGCAGCTGCCAATGATGAAATTCCAAAGGCTTCTTGTCAGTATGAATGATATAAACCAACTCCCATGCCTCTGTGACATTCAGAATGGAAGATATCCCTCTTTGGATTTTGGTTGCTAAGGTGCTCGACAATGGTTGCTAGGGAGGGGCTTGGAAGTGTTGAGGTGATTCATGATTGGCTGTTTACTGCCCCGAGTCAAATGAGACCACCCCCATGTTTCTATGACAATTCAGTCTGGAGATATCTCTTTGAACTCTTTCAATGGAAGTCTATGGAACTTGTTGCTAAGGGGCTCTAAATGGTTGCTAGGGCGTGGCTTGATAGCTTCACAATGATCCTGAGAGACTGATTGGTCGTCTGAGTAAAATGAGCCCTCCCCCTTGTCTCTATGACACTGTGATCCAGAGCTACGTTCAATACAAAGTCCCTATGCAATTTACCATAGTAGGAAAAGCATGTGTGTTTCACGGGACGTTCCTTCCCCATAGTAAGTCAATGGGGCAACTTTGGGCATCTCCTGCCCCCCAGGGGTGCAACTTTTACCCCATTGTGAGGTATGTTCTTACAGAGCCTGTCAGCCTCTTCAAATGTGGCAAATCACACATTTCTGCGAAATCCTCGCTCAGAGCTACGTGTGGTCAAAGTTCGTCGCAATGTTAAGTCAATGGGACTTTTTTGGCTGCTTTTTCGCCCCTGGGGCGAACACCGCACCCCCGATCGCTTATAAAAGTCATAGCACACCTCTCCTTAATGAGCCGGTCGATTTGACACCTCATTCATGGCTCTGAGACAAACGGTGCGGGGCGAGTTACGCGCCAAACTTTGTCCAGAATAATAATAAGAATAATAATAATAAGAAGAATAATAAGTATGAGCAATAACAATAGTGATGCCTTGCTTTCAGCAAGCACCACTAATAATAAGTTTAAATAGGATTTCAGTAAGTTGGCTTTCTCAAGCCAACTTAATAATAAGTTTAAATAGGATTTCAGTAAGTTGGCTTTCTCAAGCCAACTTAATAAGTTTAAATAGGATTTCAGTAAGTTGGCTTTCTCAAGCCAACTTAACTAGATGCGAAAGTTCGTCGAGACAAACTTTAAGTTGGCTTGAGAAAGTTTGGAGCAGAACGTTTTTTGCTAGGCGGTTGCTAGGATGTTATGGGTGGTTGCTAGGGTATTTTGGGCGGTTGCTAGGTGTTCTGGGTGGTTGCTAGGTGGTTGCTAGGGTGTCCTGGGTGGTTGCTAAGGTCTTTTGGGTGGTTGCTAGGGTATTTTGGGTGGTTGCTAGGGTATTCTGGGTGGTTGCTAGGCGGTTGCTAGGGTTTTCTGGGTGGTTGCTAGGCTGTTTTGGGTGGTTGCTAGGGTCTTTTGGGTGGTTGCTAGGCGGTTGCTAGGATATTTTGGGTGGTTGCTAGGCGGTTGCTAGGGTCTTTTCGGTGGTTGCTAGGGTCTTTTGGGTGGTTGCTAGGCGGTTGCTAGGGTGTTTTGGGTGGTTGCTAGGATGTTTTGGGTGGTTGCTAGGGTCTTTTGGGTGGTTGCTAGGCGGTTGCTAGGGTGTTTTGGGTGGTTGCTAGGATATTTTGGGTGTTTGCTAGGGTCTTTTGGGTGGTTGCTAGGCGGTTGCTAGGATATTTTGGGTGGTTGCTAGGGTCTTTGGGGTGGTTGCTAGGCGGTTGCTAGGATATTTTAGGTGGTTG
This sequence comes from Rutilus rutilus, assembly GCF_951802725.1. Taxonomy (NCBI): domain Eukaryota; kingdom Metazoa; phylum Chordata; class Actinopteri; order Cypriniformes; family Leuciscidae; genus Rutilus; species Rutilus rutilus. Next base: position 60,880,704 of record NC_140210.1, read on the forward strand.
CTAGGGTCTTTTGGGTGGTTGCTAGGCTGTTGCTAGGGTCTTTTGGGTGGTTGCTAGGCGGTTGCTAGGGTGTTTTGGGTGGTTGCTAGGATGTTTTGGGTGGTTGCTAGGGTCTTTTGGGTGGTTGCTAGGCGGTTGCTAGGGTGTTTTGGGTGGTTGCTAGGATATTTTGGGTGGTTGCTAGGGTCTTTTGGGTGGTTGCTAGGTGGTTGCTAGGGTGTTCTGGGTGGTTGCTAGGGTGTTTTGGGTGGTTGCTAGGCGGTTGCTAGGGTGTTTTGGGTGGTTGCTAGGGATATTTTGGGTGGTTGCTAGGGTCTTTTGGGTGGTTGCTAGGGTGTTCTGGGTGGTTGCTAGGCGGTTGCTAGGGTGTTCTGGGTGGTTGCTAGGGTCTTTTGGGTAGTTGCTAGGCGGTTGCTAGGATATTTTGGGTAGTTGCTAGGGTCTTTTGGGTGGTTGCTAGGCGGTTGCTAGGATATTTTCGGTGGTTGCTAGGGTCTTTTGGGTGGTTGCTAGGGTATTTTGGGTGGTTGCTAGGATATTTTTGGTGGTTGCTAGGGTCTTTTGGGTGGTTGCTAGGCGGTTGCTAGCGTCTTTTGGGTGGTTGCTAGGGTCTTTTGGGTGGTTGCTAGCGTGGTTGCTAGGCAGTTGCTAGGGTGTTATGGGTGGTTGCTATGGTGTTGCTAGGCAGTTGCTAAGGTATTCAGGGCGGTTGATATGGTGTTACTAGGTGGCTGGTAGTTGTCACAGATGGTTACTATGGAGTTTTTAGAGAGTTCTTAGCATGATCTTGGCATGATTTAACACTTAACTAATCACTATTAGCATGTAGCTATTCACTGCTAGCATGTGTAGTATGTTGGAAGTGCTGTTTGCTAGCATGAGTCAAAAGAGCCAAACCTCATCTCTATACGATGTTCTGATACAGAGATATAGGTCTTACAAAACGGTTGCTAGGGTACTCGAGTTTGGTTGCTATGGAGTTGCTTGGGAGCTGGAAGATTTAAACTTAAGAAGTTTATAGTGGTTTGAAGTTTACAGTAGTTTGAAGTTTATGACAGAGATAGATAGATAAATAAGTTATATAGATACACACACACACACACACACACACACACACACACACTCACTCAGACTACCTCGCTCACACACTCACTCAGACACACACACACACACACACACACACACACACACACACACACACTCTCAGAGTTTATGAGTTTAGAGTTTATAAGTGTATAAATTGATGAGTTTATAAGTGTACAAGTTTTTGAGTTTAGAGTTTATAAGTTTAAATGAGTTTAAGAGTTCAGAGTTTATTAATTTATGAGTTTAAGAGTTCATAAGTCTATGAATTCATGAGTTTATTAGTTAATTAGTTATTAAATTTAAGTTAATTAGTTTATAAGTGTATGAGATTAGAGTTTATTAGTTTAAATGAGTTTCATTGGCTAATATAAATAGAACGGCAGTTTGGTTTAGTCTTCAAGGTGTTTAGATTTGAATTTTTGTCGGTTGGTGAGTTTGAATCTGGATTTGAATTTTTTAGAATGCCCAATGTTAAGTCAATGGGAGTTTTTCCGAGTTTTGATCGTCATTTGTAGGAAAACCGTAAGTCCGATCAGTCTGAAAAGATATAGCACACCGAGTCAGATCTGTTTGAGTGTCTGAGCCGATTTTGGAGTATGTAGAGTTAAAGCTCTAGGACGAGTTTGAGTCAGATTTTTTAGTAAGAAGAATAATAATAATAACTAGATGCGAAAGTTCGTCGAGACAAACTTTAAGTTGGCTTGAGAAAGTTTGGAGCAGAACGTTTTTTGCTAGGCGGTTGCTAGGATGTTATGGGTGGTTGCTAGGGTATTTTGGGCGGTTGCTAGGGTGTTCTGGGTGGTTGCTAGGTGGTTGCTAGGGTGTCCTGGGTGGTTGCTAAGGTCTTTTGGGTGGTTGCTAGGGTATTTTGGGTGGTTGCTAGGGTGTTCTGGGTGGTTGCTAGGCGGTTGCTAGGGTTTTCTGGGTGGTTGCTAGGCTGTTTTGGGTGGTTGCTAGGGTATTCTGGGTGGTTGCTAGGCGGTTGCTAGGATATTTCTGATGGTTGCTAGGGTCTTTGGGGTGGTTGCTAGGCGGTTGCTAGGGTCTTTGGGGTGGTTGCTAGGCGGTTGCTAGGTTATTTTAGGTGGTTGCTAGGGTCTTTTGGGTGGTTGCTAGGCAGTTGCTAGGGTCTTTTGGGTGGTTACTAGGGTCTTTTGGGTGGTTGCTAGGCGGTTGCTAGGGTGTTTTGGGTGGTTGCTAGGGTCTTTTGGGTGGTTGCTAGGCAGTTGCTAGGGTGTTTTGAGTGGTTGCTAGGATATTTTGGGTGGTTGCTAGGGTCTTTTGGGTGGTTGCTAGGCGGTTGCTAGGATATTTTAGGTGGTTGCTAGGCGGTTGCTAGGGTCTTTTGGGTGGTTGCTAGGATCTTTTGGGTGGTTGCTAGGATCTTTTGGGTGGTTGCTAGGCGGTTGCTAGGGTGTTTTGGGTGGTTGCTAGGATGTTTTGGGTGGTTGCTAGGGTCTTTTGGGTGGTTGCTAGGCGGTTGCTAGGGTGTTTTGGGTGGTTGCTAGGATATTTTGGGTGGTTGCTAGGGTCTTTTGGGTGGTTGCTAGGTGGTTGCTAGGGTGTTTTGGGTGGTTGCTAGGGTATTTTGGGTGGTTGCTAGGGTGTTTTGGGTGGTTGCTAGGGTCTTTTGGGTGGTTGCTAGGGTGTTTTGGGTGGTTGCTAGGGTGTTTTGGGTGGTTGCTAGGATGTTTTGGGTGGTTGCTAGGGTCTTTTGGGTGTTTGCTAGGCAGTTGCTAGGGTGTTTTGAGTGGTTGCTAGGATATTTTGGGTGGTTGCTAGGGTCTTTTGGGTGGTTGCTAGGCGGTTGCTAGGATATTTTAGGTGGTTGCTAGGGTCTTTTGGGTGGTTGCTAGGCGGTTGCTAGGGTCTTTTGGGTGGTTGCTAGGATCTTTTGGGTGGTTGCTAGGCGGTTGCTAGGGTGTTTTGGGTGGTTGCTAGGATATTTTGGGTGGTTGCTAGGGTCTTTTGGGTGGTTGCTAGGGTGTTTTGGGTGGTTGCTAGGGTATTTTGGGTGGTTGCTAGGGTGTTCTGGGTGGTTGCTAGGGTCTTTTGGGTGGTTGCTAGGCGGTTGCTAGGGTTTTCTGGGTGGTTGCTAGGCTGTTTTGGGTGGTTGCTAGGGTATTCTGGGTGGTTGCTAGGCGGTTGCTAGGATATTTCTGATGGTTGCTAGGGTCTTTGGGGTGGTTGCTAGGCGGTTGCTAGGATATTTTGGGTGGTTGCTAGGCGGTTGCTAGGATATTTTAGGTGGTTGCTAGGGTCTTTTGGGTGGTTGCTAGGCAGTTGCTAGGGTCTTTTGGGTGGTTGCTAGGCGGTTGCTAGGGTGTTTTGGGTGGTTGCTAGGATGTTTTGGGTGGTTGCTAGGGTCTCTTGGGTGGTTGCTAGGCAGTTGCTAGGGTGTTTTGAGTGGTTGCTAGGATGTTTTGGGTGGTTGCTAGGGTCTTTTGGGTGGTTGCTAGGCGGTTGCTAGGATATTTTAGGTGGTTGCTAGGGTCTTTTGGGTGGTTGCTAGGCGGTTGCTAGGGTATTTTGGGTGGTTGCTAGGGTCTTTTGGGTGGTTGCTAGGTGGTTGCTAGGGTGTTTTGGGTGGTTGCTAGGGTATTTTGGGTGGTTGCTAGGGTGTTCTGGGTGGTTGCTAGGTTGTTGCTAGGGTGTTTTGGGTGGTTGCTAGGATATTTTGGGTGGTTGCTAGGGTCTTTTGGGTGGTTGCTAGGGTGTTCTGGGTGGTTGCTAGGCGGTTGCTAGGGTGTTATGGGTGGTTGCTATGGTGTTGCTAGGCGGTTGCTAAGGTATTCAGGGCGGTTGATATGGTGTTACTAGGTGGCTGGTAGTTGTCACAGATGGTTACTATGGAGTTTTTAGAGAGTTCTTAGCATGATCTTGGCATGATTTAACACTTAACTAATCACTATTAGCATGTAGCTATTCACTGCTAGCATGTGTAGTATGTTGGAAGTGCTGTTTGCTAGCATGAGTCAAAAGAGCCAAACCTCATCTCTATACGATGTTCTGATACAGAGATATAGGTCTTACAAAACGGTTGCTAGGGTACTCGAGTTTGGTTGCTATGGAGTTGCTTGGGAGCTGGAAGCTTTAAACTTAAGAAGTTTAAAGTGGTTTGAAGTTTAAAGTAGTTTGAAGTTTATGACAGATAGATAAATAAGTTGGATAGATAGACAGACACACACACACACACACACATACACACACACACACACACACACACACACACACACACACACACACACTAACTCGCTCACACACTCACTCAGACACACACACTCAAGAGTTTATGAGTTTAGAGTTTATAAGTGTATAAATTGATGAGTTTATAAGTGTAAGAGTTTTTGAGTTTAGAGTTTATAAGTTTAAATGAGTTTAAGAGTTCAGAGTTTATAAGTTTAAATGAGTTTAAGAGTTCAGAGTTTATTAATTTATGAGTTTAAGAGTTCATAAGTCTATGAATTCATGAGTTTATAAGTTAATTAGTTTATAAGTGTTTATAGTTTAGAGTTTATTAGTTTAAATGAGTCTCAATGGCTCATATAGTATATAGAACGGCAGTTTGGTTTAGTCTTCAAGGTGTTTAGATTTAAATTTTTGTCGGTTTGAATTTTTTAGAACTCCCCAATGTAAGTCAATGGGAGTTTTTGAATGAGTTTTTTCGAGTTTTGATCGTCATTTGTAGGAAAACCGTAAGTCCGATCAGTCTGAAAAGATAGAGCACACCGAGTCAGATCAGTTTGAGTGTCTGAGCCGAGTTTGGAGTATGTAGAGTTAAAGCTCTAAGAGGAGTTTGAGTTGTAAATTTTTAGGGTCAGAATAATAATAATAACTAGATGCGAAAGTTCGTCGAGACAAACTTTAAGTTGGCTTGAGAAAGTTTGGAGCAGAACGTTTTTTGCTAGGCGGTTGTTAGGATGTTATGGGTGGTCGCTATGGTGTTGCTAGGCGGTTGCTAAGGTATTCTGGGTGGTTGCTAGGCGGTTGCTAGGGTATTTTGGGTGGTTGCTAGGGTGTTTTGGGTGATTGCTAGGCGGTTGCTAGGGTCTTTTGTGTGGTTGCTAGGCGGTTGCTAGGTGGTTGCTAGGGTATTCTGGGTGGTTGCTAGGGTCTTTTGGGTGGTTGCTAGGCGGTTGCTAGGGTGTTTTGGGTGGTTGCTAGGCGGTTGCTAGGGTGTTCTGGGTGGTTGCTAGGCAGTTGCTAGGGTGTTATGGGTGGTTGCTATGGTTTTGCTAGGCGGTTGCTAAGGTATTTTGGGTGGTTGCTAGGGTGTTCTGGGTGGTTGTTAAGGTATTCTGGGTGGTTGCTAGGCGGTTGCTAGAGTATTTTGGGTGGTTGCTAGGGTGTTTTGGGTGGTTGCTAGGCGGTTGCTAGGGTCTTTTGGGTGGTAGCTAGGGTCTTTTGGGTGGTTGCTAGGCGGTTGCTAGGGTGTTTTGGGTGGTTGCTAGGGTCTTTTGGGTGATTGCTAGGCCGTTGCTAGGGTATTTTGGGTGGTTGCTAGGGTGTTCTGGGTGGTTGCTATGGTGTTGCTAGGCGGTTGCTAAGGTATTTTGGGTGGTTGCTAGGGTGTTCTGGGTGGTTGCTAGGCAGTTGCTAGGGTGTTCTGGGTGGTTGCTAGGGTGTTATGGGTGGTTGCTATGGTGTTGCTAGGCGGTTGCTAAGGTATTTTGGGTGGTTGCTAGGGTGTTCTGGGTGGTTGATAGGCAGTTGCTAGGGTGTTATGGGTGGTTGATATGGTGTTGCTAGGCGTTGCTAAGGTATTCTGGGTGGTTGCTAGGTGGTGGCTAGGGTGTTCTGGGTGGTTGCTAGGCTGTTTTGGGTGGTTGCTAGGGTATTCTGGGTGGTTGCTAGGGTCTTTTGGGTGGTTGCTAGGCGGTTGCTAGGGTCTTTTGGGTGGTTGCTAGGCGGTTGCTAGGGTCTTTTGGGTGGTTGCTAGGGTGTTCTGGGTGGTTGCTAGGCGGTTGCTAGGGTCTTTTGGGTGGTTGCTAGGCGGTTGCTAGGGTGTTCTGGGTGGTTGCTAGGCTGTTTTGGGTGGTTGCTAGGATATTCTGGGTGGTTGCTAGGCGGTTGCTAGGATATTTCTGATGGTTGCTAGGGTCTTTTGGGTGGTTGCTAGGCGGTTGCTAGGGTATTTTCGGTGGTTGCTAGGGTCTTTTGGGTGGTTGCTAGGCAGTTGCTAGGGTATTTTGGGTGGTTGCTAGGGTGTTCTGGGTGGTTGCTAGGCAGTTGCTAGGGTGTTCTGGGTGGTTGCTATGGTGTTGCTAGGCGGTTGCTAAGGTATTCTGGGTGGTTGCTAGGCGGTTGCTAGGGTGTTCTGGGTGGTTGCTAGGATGGTCTGGGTGGTTGCTAGGCGGTTGCTAGGATATTTTGGGTGGTTGCTAGGGTCTTTTTGGGTGGTTGCTAGGCGGTTGCTAGGGTATTTTAAGTGGTTGCTAGGGTGTTCTGGGTGGTTGCTAGGCGGTTGCTAGGGTGTCCTGGGTGGTTGCTATGGAGATTTTAGGCCATTACTTATTGGCTGCTCGATAATATAAATCCTCTGAGGGAGAGAGAGAGGGAGAGAAACGCAGGGGTGTCAGGCCCTTTGTGTCTGTGTGTGTGAAAACGTCGGTTTGGATTTGAATTTTTTTAGAATGCCCAATGTTAAGTCAATGGGAGTTTTTCCGAGTTTTGATCGTCATTTTTAGGAAAACCGTAAGTCCGATCAGTCTGAAAAGATAGAGCACACCGAGTCAGATCTGTTTGAGTGTCTGAGCCGATTTTGGAGTATGTAGAGTTAAAGCTCTAGGAGGAGTTTGAGTCAGATTTTTTAGTAAGAAGAATAATAATAATAATAATAATAATAATAAGTTTAAATAGGATTTCAATATGTTGGCTCTCTCAAGCCAACTTAACTAGAAAAAAAAGTTTGTTGAGACAAACTTTAAGTTGGCTTGAGAAAGCCGGACCAGAGAGTTTGAAGAAGTTAAAAGTAGTTAGAAGTTTAAAGTAGTTAGAAGTAGTTTGAAGTTTGAAGTAGTTTGAAGTTTGAAGTAGTTTGAAGTTTAAAGTAGTTTAAATTTTGATTGATAAATTAGTTAGAAAGAAAGAATAGTTAGAAAGAAAGAATAGTTAGAAAGAAAGAAAAGTTAGAAAGAAAGAAAGAAAGAAAGAGAAAGAAAAAAGAAAGATTAGTTAGAAAGAAAGAAAAAAGAAAGAAAGATTAGTTAGAAAGAAAGAAAGAAAGATTAGGTATAAAGAAAGAAAGAACGAAAGAAAGATTAGGTAGAAAGAAAGAAAAAAGAAAAGATTAGTTAGAAAGAAAGAAAGAAAGTAAGATTAGGTATAAAGAAAGAAAGAACGAAAGAAAGATTAGGTAGAAAGAAAGAAAAGTTAGAAAGAAAGAAAGAAAGAAAGAAAGAAAGAAAGAAAGAAAGAAAGAAAGAAAGAAAGAAAGAAAGAAAGATTAGTTAGAAAGAAAGAAAGAAAGAAAGAAAGAAAGAAAGATTAGGTATAAAGAAAGAAAGAAAGAAAGAAAGATTACGTATAAAGAAAGAAAGAAAGATTAGGTATAAAGAAAGAAAGAAAGAAAGAAAGAAAGAAAGAAAGAAAGAAAGATTAGTTAGAAAGAAAGAAAAAAGAAAGAAAGATTAGTTAGAAAGAAAGAAAGATTAGGTATAAAGAAAGAAAGAAAGAAAGAAAGAAAGAAAGAAAGATTAGTTAGAAAGAAAGAAAAAAGAAAGAAAGATTAGTTAGAAAGAAAGAAAGAAAGATTAGGTATAAAGAAAGAAAGAACGAAAGAAAGATTAGGTAGAAAGAAAGAAAAAAGAAAAGATTAGTTAGAAAGAAAGAAAGAAAGATTAGGTATAAAGAAAGAAAGAAAGATTAGGTATAAAGAAAGAAAGAAAGAAAGAAAGAAAGAAAGATTAGGTATAAAGAAAGAAAGAAAGAAAGAAAGAAAGAAAGAAAGAAAGAAAGAAAGAAAGAAAGAAAGAAAGAAAGAAAGAAAGAAATATAAGGTATAAAGAAAGAAAGAAAGAAAGAAAGAAAGAAAGAAAGAAAGAAAGAAAGAAAGAAGAAAGATTAGTTAGAAAGAAAGAAAGAAAGAAAGAAAGATTAGGTATAAAGAAAGAAAGAAAGAAAGATTAGGTATAAAGAAAGAAAGAAAGATTAGGTATAAAGAAAGAAAGAAAGAAAGAAAGAAAGAAAGAAAGAAAGAAAGAAAGAAAGAAAGAAAGAAAGAAAGAAAGATTAGGTATAAAGAAAGAAAGAAAGAAAGAAAGAAAGAAAGAAAGAAAGAAAGAAAGAAAGAAAGAAAAAAAAATATAAGGTATAAAGAAAGAAAGAAAAAGATTAGGTAGAAAGAAAGAAAGAAAGAAAGAAAGAAAGAAAGATTAGGTAGAAAGAAAGAATGAAAGAAAAAAGAAAGAAAGATTAGCTAGAAAGAAAGAATGAAAGATTGTAAGAAAGAAAGAAAGATTAGGTAGAAAGAAAGAATGAAAGAAAAAAGAAAGAAAGATTAGCTAGAAAGAAAGAAAGAAAGAAAGAAAGAAAGAAAGAAAGAAAGAAAGAAAGAAAGAAAGAAAGATTAGGTATAAAGAAAGAAAGAACGAAAGAAAGATTAGGTAGAAAGAAAGAAAAGTTAGAAAGAAAGAAAGAAAGAAAGAAAGAAAGAAAGAAAGAAAGAAAGAAAGAAAGAAAGAAAGAAAGAAAGAAAGAAAGAAAGATTAGGTATAAAGAAAGAAAGAACGAAAGAAAGATTAGGTAGAAAGAAAGAAAAGTTAGATAAGTCAGTCAGATAGATAGATAGATAGATAGATAGATAGATAGATAGATAGATAGATAGATAAGTTCAAAAGATAGATAGATAGATAGATAGATAGATAAGTTCAAAAGATAGATAGATAGATAAGTTCAAAAGATAGATAGATAGATAATAGATTCAAGCATGATTTACCATAGTTTACCATGATTTACCATGATTTACCATAGTTTACCATAATTTACTATAGTATACCATGATTTACCATGTTCAAGTATGATTTACTGATTCTAGCATGATTTGTCATAGATTACCATCATTTTCCATAGTTTACCATGATTTACTATAGTATACCACGATTTACCATGTTCAAGTATAATTTACTGATTCTAGCATGATTTACCATAGTTTACCATGATTTACCACGATTTACCATAGTTTACCATGATTTACTATAGTATACCATGATTTACCATGTTCAAGTATGATTTATTGATTCTAGCATGATTTACCATAGTTTACCATGATTTACCACGATTTACTATAGTTTACCATGATTTACTATAGTATACCACGATTTGCCATGTTCAAGTATAATTTACTGATTCTAGCATGATTTACCATAGTTTAGCATGATTTACCATAGTTTACCATGATTTACCATGATTTACCATAGTTTACCATTATTTACTATAGTATACCAAGATTTACCATGTTCAAGTATGATTTACTATGATTCTAGCATGATTTACCATATTTTACCACGATTTACCATAGTTTACCATGATTTACCATAGTTTACCATGCTAGCATGATGCTAGAATTTTTTTACCATGTTGCTAGCATGGTTTACCATGATTTACCATAGTTTACCATGATTTACCACGATTTACCATAGTTTACCATGATTTACTATAGTATACCATGATTTACCACGATTTTCCATAGTTTACCATGATTTACTATAGTATACCATGATTTACCATGTTCAAGTATGATTTACTGATTCTAGCATGATTTAGCATAGTTTACCATGATTTACCACGATTTACCATAGTTTACCATGATTTACTATAGTATACCACGATTTACCATGTTCAAGTATGATTTATTGATTCTAGCATGATTTACCATAGTTTACCATGATTTACCACGATTTACTATAGTTTACCATGATTTACTATAGTATACCACGATTTGCCATGTTCAAGTATAATTTACTGATTCTAGCATGATTTACCATAGTTTAGCATGATTTACCATAGTTTACCATGATTTACCATGATTTACCATAGTTTACCATTATTTACTATAGTATACCAAGATTTACCATGTTCAAGTATGATTTACTATGATTCTAGCATGATTTACCATATTTTACCACGATTTACCATAGTTTACCATGATTTACCATAGTTTACCATGCTAGCATGATTCTAGAATTTTTTTACCATGTTGCTAGCATGGTTTACCATGATTTACCATAGTTTACCATGATTTACCACGATTTACCATAGTTTACCATGATTTACTATAGTATACCATGATTTACCACGATTTTCCATAGTTTACCATGATTTACTATAGTATACCATGATTTACCATGTTCAAGTATGATTTACTGATTCTAGCATGATTTAGCATAGTTTACCATGATTTACCACGATTTACCATAGTTTACCATGATTTACTATAGTATACCACGATTTACCATGTTCAAGTATAATTTACTGATTCTAGCATGATTTACCATAGTTTACCATGATTTACCACGATATACCATAGTTTACCATGATTTACTATAGTATACCATGATTTACCATGTTCAAGTATGATTTATTGATTCTAGCATGATTTACCATAGTTTACCATGATTTACCACGATTTACAATAGTTTACCATGATTTACTATAGTATACCATGATTTACCATGTTCAAGTATGATTTATTGATTCTAGCATGATTTACCATAGTTTACCATGATTTACCACGATTTACTATAGTATACCATGATTTACTATAGTATACCACGATTTGCCATGTTCAAGTATAATTTACTGATTCTAGCATGATTTACCACAGTTTAGCATGATTTACCATAGTTTACCATGATTTACCATGATTTACCATGATTTACCATAGTTTACCATTATTTACTATAGTATACCATGATTTACCATGTTCAAGTATGATTTACTATGATTCTAGCATGATTTACCATAGTTTACCACGATTTACCATAGTTTACCATGATTTGCCATAGTTTACCATGCTAGCATGATTATCATGTTGCTAGCATGATGCTAGAATTTTTTTACCATGTTGCTAGCATGGTTTACCATAGTTTACCATGATTTACTATAGTATACCATGATTTACCACAATTTACCATAGTTTACCATGATTTACTATAGTATACCATGATTTACCATGTTCAAGTATGATTTACTGATTCTAGCATAGAAAGAAATAGAAAGAAAGAAAGAAAGAAAGAAAGAAAGAAAGAAAGAAAGAAAGAAAGAAAGATTAGGTATAAAGAAAGAAAGAACGAAAGAAAGATTAGGTATAAAGAAAGAAAGAACGAAAGAAAGATTAGGTAGAAAGAAAGAAAAGTTAGAAAGAAAGAAAGAAAGAAAGAAAGAAAGAAAGAAAGAAAGAAAGAAAGAAAGAAAGAAAGAGAAAGAAAGAAAGAAAGAAAGAAAGAAAGAAAGAAAGATTAGGTAGAAAGAAAGAAAAGTTAGATAAGTCAGATAGATAGATAGATAGATAGATAGATAGATAGATAGATAGATAGATAGATAGATAGATAGATAGATAGATAGATAGATAGATAGATAAGTTCAAAAGATAGATAGATAGATAGATAGATACATAGATAGATAGATAGATAGATAGATAGATAGATAGATAGATAGATAGATAGATAAGTTCAAAAGATAGATAGATAGATAGATAGATAAGTTCAAAAGATAGATAGATAGATAATAGATAGATAGATAGATAGATAGATAGATAGATAGATAGATAGATAGATCTATGTATGATTTATTGATTCTAGCATGATTTACCATAGTTTACCATGATTTACCACGATTTACTATAGTATACCATGATTTACTATAGTATACCACGATTTGCCATGTTCAAGTATAATTTACTGATTCTAGCATGATTTACCATAGTTTACCATGATTTACCACGATTTACAATAGTTTACCATGATTTACTATAGTATACCATGATTTACCATGTTCAAGTATGATTTATTGATTCTAGCATGATTTACCATAGTTTACCATGATTTACCACGATTTACTATAGTATACCATGATTTACTATAGTATACCACGATTTGCCATGTTCAAGTATAATTTACTGATTCTAGCATGATTTACCACAGTTTAGCATGATTTACCATAGTTTACCATGATTTACCATGATTTACCATAGTTTACCATTATTTACTATAGTATACCATGATTTACCATGTTCAAGTATGATTTACTATGATTCTAGCATGATTTACCATAGTTTACCACGATTTACCATAGTTTACCATGATTTACCATAGTTTACCATGCTAGCATGATTATCATGTTGCTAGCATGATGCTAGAATTTTTTTACCATGTTGCTAGCATGGTTTACCATGATTTACCATAGTTTACCATGATTTACTATAGTATCCCATGATTTACCACAATTTACCATAGTTTACCATGATTTACCACGATTTACCATAGTTTACCATGATTTACTATAGTATACCATGATTTACCACGATTTTCCATAGTTTACCATGATTTACTATAGTATACCATGATTTACCATGTTCAAGTATGATTTACTGATTCTAGCATGATTTAGCATAGTTTACCATGATTTACCACGATTTACCATAGTTTACCATGATTTACTATAGTATACCACGATTTACCATGTTCAAGTATAATATACTGATTCTAGCATGATTTACCATAGTTTACCATGATTTACCACGATATACCATAGTTTACCATGATTTACTATAGTATACCATGATTTACCATGTTCAAGTATGATTTATTGATTCTAGCATGATTTACCATAGTTTACCATGATTTACCACGATTTACAATAGTTTACCATGATTTACTATAGTATACCATGATTTACCATGTTCAAGTATGATTTATTGATTCTAGCATGATTTACCATAGTTTACCATGATTTACCACGATTTACTATAGTATACCATGATTTACTATAGTATACCACGATTTGCCATGTTCAAGTATAATTTACTGATTCTAGCATGATTTACCACAGTTTAGCATGATTTACCATAGTTTACCATGATTTACCATGATTTACCATAGTTTACCATTATTTACTATAGTATACCATGATTTACCATGTTCAAGTATGATTTACTATGATTCTAGCATGATTTACCATAGTTTACCACGATTTACCATAGTTTACCATGATTTGCCATAGTTTACCATGCTAGCATGATTATCATGTTGCTAGCATGATGCTAGAATTTTTTTACCATGTTGCTAGCATGGTTTACCATAGTTTACCATGATTTACTATAGTATACCATGATTTACCACAATTTACCATAGTTTACCATGATTTACTATAGTATACCATGATTTACCATGTTCAAGTATGATTTACTGATTCTAGCATAGAAAGAAATAGAAAGAAAGAAAGAAAGAAAGAAAGAAAGAAAGAAAGAAAGAAAGAAAGAAAGAAAGAAAGAAAGATTAGGTATAAAGAAAGAAAGAAACGAAAGAAAGATTAGGTATAAAGAAAGAAAGAACGAAAGAAAGATTAGGTAGAAAGAAAGAAAAGTTAGAAAGAAAGAAAGAAAGAAAGAAAGAAAGAAAGAAAGAAAGAAAGAAAGAAAGAAAGAAAGAAAGAGAAAGAAAGAAAGAAAGAAAGAAAGAAAGAAAGAAAGAAAGAAAGATTAGGTAGAAAGAAAGAAAAGTTAGATAAGTCAGATAGATAGATAGATAGATAGATAGATAGATAGATAGATAGATAGATAGATAGATAGATAGATAGATAGATAGATAGATAGATAGATAGATAAGTTCAAAAGATAGATAGATAGATAGATAGATACATAGATAGATAGATAGATAGATAGATAGATAGATAGATAGATAGATAGATAGATAGATAGATAGATAGATAGATAGATAGATAAGTTCAAAAGATAGATAGATAGATAGATAGATAAGTTCAAAAGATAGATAGATAGATAGATAATAGATAGATAGATAGATAGATAGATAGATAGATAGATAGATAGATAGATAGATAGATAGATAGATCTATGTATGATTTATTGATTCTAGCATGATTTACCATAGTTTACCATGATTTACCACGATTTACTATAGTATACCATGATTTACTATAGTATACCACGATTTGCCATGTTCAAGTATAATTTACTGATTCTAGCATGATTTACCATAGTTTACCATGATTTACCACGATTTACAATAGTTTACCATGATTTACTATAGTATACCATGATTTACCATGTTCAAGTATGATTTATTGATTCTAGCATGATTTACCATAGTTTACCATGATTTACCACGATTTACTATAGTATACCATGATTTACTATAGTATACCACGATTTGCCATGTTCAAGTATAATTTACTGATTCTAGCATGATTTACCACAGTTTAGCATGATTTACCATAGTTTACCATGATTTACCATGATTTACCATAGTTTACCATTATTTACTATAGTATACCATGATTTACCATGTTCAAGTATGATTTACTATGATTCTAGCATGATTTACCATAGTTTACCACGATTTACCATAGTTTACCATGATTTACCATAGTTTACCATGCTAGCATGATTATCATGTTGCTAGCATGATGCTAGAATTTTTTTACCATGTTGCTAGCATGGTTTACCATGATTTACCATAGTTTACCATGATTTACTATAGTATCCCATGATTTACCACAATTTACCATAGTTTACCATGATTTACTATAGTATACCATGATTTACCATGTTCAAGTATGATTTACTGATTCTAGCATGATTTAGCATAGTTTACCATGATTTACCATAGTTTACCATGATTTACCACGATTTACCATAGTTTACCATGATTTACTATAGTATACCATGATTTACCATGTTCAAGTATGATTTACTGATTCTAGCATGATTTATCATAGATTACCATGATTTAGCATAGTTTACCATGATTTACCACGATTTACCATAGTTTACCATGATTTACTATAGTATACCATGATTTACCATGTTCAAGTATGATTTACTGATTCTAACATGATTTATCATAGTTTACCATGATTTACCACGATTTACCATAGTTTACTATGATTTACTATAGTATACCATGATTTACCATGTTCAAGTATGATTTACTGATTGTAGCATAGATAGATAGATAAGGTTTGTAGATAGATAGATAGATAGATAGATAGATAGATAGATAGATAGATAGATAGATAGATAGATAAGGTTTGAAGATAGATAGATAGATAGATAGATAGATAGATAGATAGATAGATAGATAGATAGATAGATAGATAGATAGAGTTAAAAAGATAGATAGATAGATAGATAGATAGATAGATAGATAGATAGATAAGTTAAAAAGATAGATAGATAGATAGATAGATAGATAGATAGATAGATAGATAGATAGATAAGTTAAAAAGATAGATAGATAGATAGATAGATAGATAGATAGATAGATTAGTTAAATAGATAGTTAAATAGATAGATAGATAGATAAGTTAAAAAGATAGATAGATAGATAGATAGATAGATAGATAGATAAGGTTTGAAAATAGATAGATAGATATATAGATAGATAGATAGATAGATAGATAGATAGATAGATAGATAGATAGATAGATAGATAGATAGATAGATAGATAGATAGATAGATAGATAAGTTAGTTAGAAAGATAGATAGATTAGTAAGGAAGATAGATAAGTTAGTTAGAAAGATAGATAGATTAGAAAGAAAGATAGATAAGTTAGTTAAAAAGATAGATAGATTAGTAAGAAAGAAAGAAAGATAGATTAGTTAGTTAGAAAGAAAGATAGATTAGTTAGAAAGAAAGATAGATAGATAAGTTAGTTAGAAAGATAGATAGATTAGTAAGAAAGAAAGATAGATAAGTTAGTTAGAAAGATAGATAGAAAGATAAGTCAGTTAGAAAGATAAGTTAGATAGATAGATAGATAGATAGATAGATAGATAGATAGATAGATAGATAGATAGATAGATAGATAGATAGATAGATAGATAGATAGATAGATAGATAGATAGAAGTTTATTAGGTCATTGAATGGTAGTTTAATTGAGTCTAGGGCTTCAGGGAGTTTAGATTTGAGTTTTTGGCTTGTACACTAATGGGCCACCGTAGTCTTGGCTCAATTTGAGCAGTCTGCCATGTAAGTCTATGAGATTTTTATGGTTTTTAATATTAATTTTTAAGAAAACTGAAAGTCAAATCAGTCTGAAAAGATATAGCACACCAAGTCAGAACAGTCTGAAAGTCTGACCCGAGTTTGGAGTTTGTAGAGTTAAAGCTCTAGGAGGAGTTAGAGTTGATAAATTTTGGGTCAGAAGAATAAGAAGAAGAAGAATAACTAGAAAAAAAAGTTTGTTGAGACAAACTTTAAGTTGGCTTGAGAAAGCCGGACCAGAGAGTTTGAAGAAGTTAAAAGTAGTTAGAAGTTTAAAGTAGTTAGAAGTAGTTTGAAGTTTGAAGTAGTTTGAAGTTTGAAGTAGTTTGAAGTTTAAAGTAGTTTAAATTTTGATTGATAAATTAGTTAGAAAGAAAGAATAGTTAGAAAGAAAGAAAAGTTAGAAAGAAAGAAAGAAAGAAAGAAAGAAAGAGAAAGAAAAAAGAAAGATTAGTTAGAAAGAAAGAAAAAAGAAAGAAAGATTAGTTAGAAAAGAAAGAAAGAAAGATTAGGTATAAAGAAAGAAAGAACGAAAGAAAGATTAGGTAGAAAGAAAGAAAAAAGAAAAAATTAGTTAGAAAGAAAGAAAGAAAGTAAGATTAGGTATAAAGAAAGATTAGGTAGAAAGAAAGATTAGGTAGAAAGAAAGAAAGAAAGAAAGAAAGAAAGAAAGAAAGAAAGAAAGAAAGAAAGAAAGAAAGAAAGAAAGAAAGAAAGAAGAAAGATTAGTTAGAAAGAAAGAAAGATTAGGTATAAAGAAAGAAAGAAAGAAAGAAAGAAAGAAAGAAAGAAAGAAAGAAAGATTAGTTAGAAAGAAAGAAAAAAGAAAGAAAGATTAGTTAGAAAGAAAGAAAGAAAGAAAGATTAGGTATAAAGAAAGAAAGAACGAAAGAAAGATTAGGTAGAAAGAAAGAAAAAAAAAGATTAGTTAGAAAGAAAGAAAGATTAGGTATAAAGAAAGAAAGAACGAAAGAAAGATTAGGTAGAAAGAAAGAAAAGTTAGAAAGAAAGAAAGAAAGAAAGAAAGAAAGAAAGAAAGAAAGAAAGAAAGAAAGAAAGAAAGAAAGATTAGGTATAAAGAAAGAAAGAAAGAAAGAAAGAAAGAAAGAAAGAAAGAAAGAAAGAAAGAAAGAAAGAAAGAAAGAAAGATTAGGTAGAAAGAAAGAATGAAAGAAAAAAGAAAGAAAGATTAGCTAGAAAGAAAGAATGAAAGAAAAAAGAAAGAAAGATTAGCTAGAAAGAAAAAAAGAAAGAAAGAAAGATTGTAAGAAAGAAAGAAAGATTAGGTAGAAAGAAAGAATGAAAGAAAAAAGAAAGAAAGATTAGCTAGAAAGAAAGAAAGAAAGATTAGGTATAAAGAAAGAAAGAACGAAAGAAAGATTAGGTAGAAAGAAAGAAAGAAAGAAAGAAAGAAAGAAAGAAAGAAAGAAAGAAAGAAAGAAAGAAAGAAAGAAAGAAAGATTAGGTATAAAGAAAGAAAGAACGAAAGAAAGATTAGGTAGAAATAAAGAAAAGTTAGATAAGTCAGATAGATAGATAGATAGATAGATAGATAAGTTCAAAAGATAGATAGATAGATAGATAGATAGATAGATAGATAGATAGATAGATAGATAGATAGATAGATAGATAGATAGATAGATAGATAGATAGATAAGTTCAAAAGATAGATAGATAGATAGATAGATAAGTTCAAAAGGTAGATAGATAGATAGATAGATAGATAGATAGATAGATAGATAGATAGATAGATAGATAGATAGAAAGAAAAGGTTTAAAGAGATAGAAAGAAAGAAAGAAAATGTTGAAAGAAAGAAAGAAAGAAAGAAAGAAAGAAAGAAAGATTAATTAGTAAGAAAGAAGGAGAAAGAAAGAGAGAAAGAAAGAAAGAGAGAAAGAAAGAAAAAGAAAGATTGATTAGTTGAAAGAAAGAAAGAAAGAAAGAAAGATAGATGATTTACTGATTCAAGCATGATTTACCATAGTTTACCATGATTTACCATAGTTTACCATGATTTACCATGATTTACCATAGTTTACCATAATTTACTATAGTATACCATGATTTACCATGTTCAAGTATGATTTACTGATTCTAGCATGATTTGTCATAGATTACCATCATTTTCCATAGTTTACCATGATTTACTATAGTATACCACGATTTACCATGTTCAAGTATAATTTACTGATTCTAGCATGATTTACCATAGTTTACCATGATTTACCACGATTTACCATAGTTTACCATGATTTACTATAGTATACCATGATTTACCATGTTCAAGTATGATTTATTGATTCTAGCATGATTTACCATAGTTTACCATGATTTACCACGATTTACTATAGTTTACCATGATTTACTATAGTATACCACGATTTGCCATGTTCAAGTATAATTTACTGATTCTAGCATGATTTACCATAGTTTAGCATGATTTACCATAGTTTACCATGATTTACCATGATTTACCATAGTTTACCATTATTTACTATAGTATACCAAGATTTACCATGTTCAAGTATGATTTAATATGATTCTAGCATGATTTACCATATTTTACCACGATTTACCATAGTTTACCATGATTTACCATAGTTTACCATGCTAGCATGATTATCATGTTGCTAGCATGATGCTAGAATTTTTTTACCATGTTGCTAGCATGGTTTACCATGATTTACCATAGTTTACCATGATTTACCACGATTTACCATAGTTTACCATGATTTACTATAGTATACCATGATTTACCACGATTTTCCATAGTTTACCATGATTTACTATAGTATACCATGATTTACCATGTTCAAGTATGATTTACTGATTCTAGCATGATTTAGCATAGTTTACCATGATTTACCACGATTTACCATAGTTTACCATGATTTACCATAGTATACCACGATTTACCATGTTCAAGTATAATTTACTGATTCTAGCATGATTTACCATAGTTTACCATGATTTACCACGATATACCATAGTTTACCATGATTTACTATAGTATACCATGATTTACCATGTTCAAGTATGATTTATTGATTCTAGCATGATTTACCATAGTTTACCATGATTTACCACGATTTACAATAGTTTACCATGATTTACTATAGTATACCATGATTTACCATGTTCAAGTATGATTTATTGATTCTAGCATGATTTACCATAGTTTACCATGATTTACCACGATTTACTATAGTATACCATGATTTACTATAGTATACCACGATTTGCCATGTTCAAGTACATAGATAGATAGATAGATAGATAGATAGATAGATAGATAGATAGATAGATAGATAGATAGATAGATAGATAGATAGATAGATAAGTTCAAAAGATAGATAGATAGATAGATAGATAGATAGATAGATAGATAGATAGATAGATAGATAGATAGATAGATAGATAGATAGATAGATAGATAGATAGATAGATAAGTTCAAAAGATTAGATTAGATTAGATTAGATTCAACTTTATTGTCATTACACAAGTACAGGTACAAGGCAACGAAATGCAGTTTAGGTCTAACCAGAAGTGCAATAGCAGCAAGTGCAGGATATACAGTGGTTCATAAGTGCAGAACATGGATATGTACTGAATAAATATAGAGTTGAATACTATTATAAACAAAAATTTACAGATAGATTGTCCTATGAATATAATATACAGATAACTATTACTGTGAACAGAATTTACAGCTAGATATGTACTGAATATAATAATATACAGATGGCTATTACTATAAACAGAATGTTTACAGATAGATATGTACTGAATATAATATACAGATGGCTGTTACTATAAACATAATTTTACAGATAGATATGTACTATGAATATATATACAGATGGCTGTTACTATAAACAGAATGTGAGCATAATATACAGATGGATATTACTATAAACAGAATTTTACAAATAGATATATGTATAAGTTAGGCTAATGAGCAGTATAACAATGGATTTAAAGTAGTGCAAATAAAGTTTGGACAGAAGCTATCCGAGTGAGTGCAGTGGAAAGTAATTGCATATTACAGTTAAGGTACGATATTGCAATGTATATATAACAGTCGGTACTGTAAATAAACAGTCGGCAGTGCAAATGAGCATATTCCAGTCAAGGTAGTAGTGCAAGATGCATATGTAAACAGTTGTTACTGTAATAACAGTCAGCAGTGCAAATGAACATTATAGTATTGCAAATAACAAAATGGAGGCAGGTGTGAGGAGGGAGAGGAGAGTCAATCAGTATATGAGGGGAGTGGGATCAATGAGGGTTAGAGTTTAATAAAGAGACAGCTCTGGGGAAAAAACTGTTCTTTAGTCTGCTGGTCCTGGTCCGGAGGCACCTGAAACGCCTGCCGGAAGGCAGGAGAGAAAACAGTCTGTGGGCTGGGTGAGAGGAGTCCTTAAGGATGCTGCGAGCTCGATGCAGACAGCGTTTCCTCTGGATGTGCTCGATGGCAGGTAGTGGAGTCCCAGTGATGCGCTGGGCGGTTTTCACCACCCGCTGCAGTGCCTTGCGCTCTGCAACAGAACAGCTCCCATACCACACTGTAGCACAGTTGGTCAGGATGCTTTCTATTGCACAGCGATAGAAGTTCACCAGGATAGTGGAGGAAAGCTGATTCTTCCTCAGTGTCCTCAGGAAGAAGAGGCGCTGGTGAGCCTTCTTGACCAGGCTGGAGGTGTTGGTTGTCCAGGTCATGTCCGCCGAGATGTGGGTCCCCAGGAACTTGAAACTGGAGACACGCTCAACAGCCATTCCATTGATGTGGATGGTGTCGTGTGTGCCTCTTGACACTTTCCTGAAGTCCACGATAGATAGATAGATAGATAGATAGATAGATAGATAGATAGATAGATAGATAGATAGATAAGTTCAAAAGATAGATAGATAGATAGATAGATAGATAGATAGATAGATAGATAGATAGATAGATAGATAGATAGATAGATAGATAGATAGATAGATAGATAGATAGAAAAGGTTTAAAGAGATAGAAAGAAAGAAAGAAAATGTTTAAAGAAAGAAAGAAAGAAAGAAAGAAAGAAAGAAAGAAAGAAAGAAAGAAAGAAAGATTAATTAGTAAGAAAGGAGAAAGAAAGAGAGAAAGAAAGAAAGAGAGAAAGAAAGAAAAAGAAAGATTGATTAGTTGAAAGAAAGAAAGAAAGAAAGAAAGAAAGAAAGAAAGAAAGAAAGATAGATAGATGATTTACTGATTCAAGCATGATTTACCATAGTTTACCATGATTTACCATAGTTTACCATGATTTACCACGATATACCATAGTTTACCATGATTTACTATAGTATACCATGATTTACCATGTTCAAGTATGATTTATTGATTCTAGCATGATTTACCATAGTTTACCATGATTTACCACGATTTACAATAGTTTACCATGATTTACTATAGTATACCATGATTTACCATGTTCAAGTATGATTTATTGATTCTAGCATGATTTACCATAGTTTACCATGATTTACCACGATTTACAATAGTTTACCATGATTTACTATAGTATACCATGATTTACCATGTTCAAGTATGATTTATTGATTCTAGCATGATTTACCATAGTTTACCATGATTTACCACGATTTACTATAGTATACCATGATTTACTATAGTATACCACGATTTGCCATGTTCAAGTATAATTTACTGATTCTAGCATGATTTACCACAGTTTAGCATGATTTACCATAGTTTACCATGATTTACCATGATTTACCATGATTTACCATAGTTTACCATTATTTACTATAGTATACCATGATTTACCATGTTCAAGTATGATTTACTATGATTCTAGCATGATTTACCATAGTTTACCACGATTTACCATAGTTTACCATGATTTACCATAGTTTACCATGCTAGCATGATTATCATGTTGCTAGCATGATGCTAGAATTTTTTTACCATGTTGCTAGCATGGTTTACCATGATTTACCATAGTTTACCATGATTTACTATAGTATACCATGATTTACCACGATTTACCATAGTTTACCATGATTTACTATAGTATACCATGATTTACCATGTTCAAGTATGATTTACTGATTCTAGCATGATTTAGCATAGTTTACCATGATTTACCATAGTTTACCATGATTTACCACGATTTACCATAGTTTACCATGATTTACTATAGTATACCATGATTTACCATGTTCAAGTATGATTTACTGATTCTAGCATGATTTATCATAGATTACCATGATTTACCATAGTTTACCATCATTTACCACGATTTACCATAGTTTACCATGATTTACTATAGTATACCATGATTTACCATGTTCAAGTATGATTTACTGATTCTAGCATGATTTATCATAGATTACCATGATTTACCATAGTTTACCATCATTTACCACGATTTACCATAGTTTACCATGATTTACTATAGTATACCATGATTTACCATGTTCAAGTATGATTTACTGATTCTAGCATGATTTATCATAGTTTACCATGATTTACCATAGTTTACCATGATTTACCACGATTTACCATAGTTTACCATGATTTACTATAGTATACCATGATTTACCATGTTCAAGTATGATTTACTGATTCTAGCATGATTTATCATAGATTACCATGATTTACCATAGTTTACCATGATTTACCACGATTTACCATAGTTTACCATGATTTACTATAGTATACCACGATTTACCATGTTCAAGTATGATTTACTGATTCTAGCATGATTTACCATAGTTTAGCATGATTTAGCATAGTTTACCATGATTTACCACGATTTACCATAGTTTACCATGATTTACTATAGTATACCATGATTTACCATGTTCAAGTATGATTTACTGATTCTAACATGATTTATCATAGTTTACCATGATTTACCATAGTTTACCATGATTTACCACGATTTACCATAGTTTACTATGATTTACTATAGTATACCATGATTTACCATGTTCAAGTATGATTTACTGATTGTAGCATAGAGATAGATAGATAGATAGATAGATAGATAGATAGATAGATAGATAGATAGATAGATAGATAGATAGATAGATAGATAGATAGATAGATAGATAGATAGATAAGGTTTGAAGATAGATAGATAGATAGATAGATAGATAGATAGATAGATAGATAGATAGATAGATAGATAGATAGATAGATAGATAGATAGATAATGTTTATAGATAGATAGATAGATAGATAGATAGATAGATAGATAGATAGATATATAAGTTAAAAAGATAGATAGATAGATAGATAGATAGATAGATAGATAGATAAGTTAAAAAGATAGATAGATAGATAGATAGATAGATAGATAGATAGATAGATAGATAGATAGATAGATAGATAAGTTAAAAAGATAGATAGATAGATAGATAGATAGATAGATAGATAGATAGATAAGGTTTGAAAATAGATAGATAGATAGATAGATAGATAGATAGATAGATAGATAGATAGATAGATAGATAGATAGATAAGTTAGTTAGAAAGATAGATAGATTAGTAAGGAAGATAGATAAGTTAGTTAGAAAGATAGATAGATTAGAAAGAAAGATAGATAAGTTAGTTAAAAAGATAGATAGATTAGTAAGAAAGAAAGAAAGATAGATTAGTTAGTTAGAAAGAAAGATAGATTAGTTAGAAAGAAAGATAGATAGATAAGTTAGTTAGAAAGATAGATAGATTAGTAAGAAAGAAAGATAGATAAGTTAGTTAGAAAGATAGATAGAAAGATAAGTTAGTTAGAAAGATAAGTTAGATAGATAGATAGATAGATAGATAGATAGATAGATAGATAGATAGATAGATAGATAGATAGATAGATAGATAGATAGATAGATAGATAGATAGAAGTTTATTAGGTCATTGAATGGTAGTTTAATTGAGTCTAGGGCTTCAGGGAGTTTAGATTTGAGTTTTTGGCTTGTACACTAATGGGCCACCGTAGTCTTGGCTCAATTTGAGCAGTCTGCCATGTAAGTCTATGGGATTTTTATGGTTTTTAATATTAATTTTTAAGAAAACTGAAAGTCAAATCAGTCTGAAAAGATATAGCACACCAAGTCAGAACAGTCTGAAAGTCTGACCCGAGTTTGGAGTTTGTAGAGTTAAAGCTCTAGGAGGAGTTAGAGTTGATAAATTTTGGGTCAGAAGAATAAGAAGAAGAAGAAGAATAATAATAAGTTTAAATAGGATTTCAGTAAGTTGGCTTTCTCAAGCCAACTTAATAATAAGTTTAAATAGGATTTCAGTAAGTTGGCTTTCTCAAGCCAACTTAATAATAAGTTTAAATAGGATTTCAATATGTTGGCTCTCTCAAGCCAACTTAACTAGATGCGAAAGTTCGTTGAGACAAACTTTAAGTTGGCTTGAGAAAGTTTGGAGCAGAAAGTTTTTTGCTAGGCGGTTGCTAAGATGTTATGGGTGGTTGCTTTGGTGTTGCTAGGGTATTTTGGGCGGTTGCTAGGGTGTTCTGGGTGGTTGCTAGGTGGTTTCTAGGGTGTCCTGGGTGGTTGCTAGGGTCTTTTGGGTGGTTGCTAGGCGGTTGCTAGGATATTTTCGGTGGTTGCTAGGGTCTTTTGGGTGGTTGCTAGGCGGTTGCTAGGGTGTTTTGGGTGGTTGCTAGGATATTTTGGGTGGTTGCTAGGGTCTTTTGGGTGGTTGCTAGGGTGTTTTGGTTGGTTGCTAGGGTCTTTTGGGTGGTTGCTAGGGTGTTTTGGGTGGTTGCTAGGGTAATTTGGGTGGTTGCTAGGGTGTTCTGGGTGGTTGCTAGGTGGTTGCTAGGGTGTTCTGGGTGGTTGCTAGGGTCTTTTGGGTGGTTGCTAGGCGGTTGCTAGGGTGTTTTGGGTGGTTGCTAGGATATTTTGGGTGGTTGCTAGGGTCTTTTGGGTGGTTGCTAGGGTCTTTTGGGTGGTTGCTAGGGTGTTTTGGGTGGTTGCTAGGGTAATTTGGGTGGTTGCTAGGGTGTTCTGGGTGGTTGCTAGGGTGTTCTGGATGGTTGCTAGGATATTTTTGGTGGTTGCTAGGGTCTTTTGGGTGGTTGCTAGGGTCTTTTGGGTTAGGCGGTTGCTAGGGTATTTTGGGTGGTTGCTAGGGTGTTCTGGGTGGTTGCTAGGGTGATATGGGTGGTTGCTATGGTGTTGCTAGGCGGTTGCTAAGGTATTTTGGGTGGTAGCTAGGGTGTTCTGGGTGGTTGCTAGGCAGTTGCTAGGGTGTTATGGGTGGTTGCTATGGTGTTGCTAGGCGTTGCTAAGGTATTCTGGGTGGTTGCTAGGTGGTGGCTAGGGTGTTCTGGGTGGTTGCTAGGCAGTTGCTAGGGTGTTATGGGTGGTTGCTATGGTGTTGCTAGGCGTTGCTAAGGTATTCTGGGTGGTTGCTAGGTGGTGGCTAGGGTGTTCTGGGTGGTTGCTAGGCTGTTTTGGGTGGTTGCTAGGGTATTCTGGATGGTTGCTATGGTCTTTTGGGTGGTTGCTAGGCGGTTGCTAGGGTGTTTTGGGTGGTTACTAGGCGGTTGCTAGGGTCTTTTGGGTGGTTGCTAGGGTCTTTTGGGTGGTTGCTAGGGTGTTCTGGGTGGTTGCTAGGGTCTTTTGGGTGGTTGCTAGGCGGTTGCTAGGGTGTTCTGGGTGGTTGCTAGGCTGTTTTGGGTGGTTGCTAGGATATTCTGGGTGGTTGCTAGGCGGTTGCTAGGATATTTCTGATGGTTGCTAGGGTCTTTTGGGTGGTTGCTAGGCGGTTGCTAGGGTATTTTCAGTGGTTGCTAGGGTCTTTTGGGTGGTTGCTAGGCAGTTGCTAGGGTATTTTGGGTGGTTGTTAGGGTGTTCTGGGTGGTTGCTAGGCAGTTGCTAGGGTGTTCTGGGTGGTTGCTAGGCGGTTGCTAGGGTGTTCTGGGTGGTTGCTAGGGTCTTTTGGGTGGTTGCTAGGCGGTTGCTAGGGTGTCCTGGGTGGTTGCTAGGGTCTTTTGGGTGGTTGCTAGGGTCTTTTGGGTAGTTGCTAGGGTCTTTTGGGTGGTTGCTAGGCGGTTGCTAGGACATTTTCGGTGGTTGCTAGGGTCTTTTGGGTGGTTGCTAGGCGGTTGCTAGGGTATTTTGGGTGGTTGCTAGGATATTTTTGGTGGTTGCTAGGGTCTTTTGGGTGGTTGCTAGGGTCTTTTGGGTGGTTGCTAGGGTATTTTGGGTGGTTGCTAGGGTGTTCTGGGTGGTTGCTAGGCGGTTGCTAGGGTGTTCTGGGTGGTTGCTAGGGTCTTTTGGGTAGTTGCTAGGCGGTTGCTAGGATATTTTGGGTAGTTGCTAGGGTCTTTTGGGTGGTTGCTAGGATATTTTCGGTGGTTGCTAGGGTCTTTTGGGTGGTTGCTAGGCGGTTGCTAGGGTATTTTGGGTGGTTGCTAGGATATTTTTGGTGGTTGCTAGGGTCTTTTGGGTGGTTGCTAGGCGGTTGCTAGGGTGTTTTGGGTGGTTGCTAGGATATTTTGGGTGGTTGCTAGGTGGTTGCTAGGGTCTTTTGGGTGGTTGCTAGGCGGTTGCTAGGGTGTTTTGGGTGGTTGCTAGGATATTTTGGGTGGTTGCTAGGGTCTTTTGGGTGGTTGCTAGGGTATTTTGGATAGTTGCTAGGGTGTTCTGGGTGGTTGCTAGGCGGTTGCTAGGGTCTTTTGGGTGGTTGCTATGGTATTCAGGGTGGTTGATATGGTGTTACTAGGTGGTTGGTAGTTGTCACAGATGGTTACTATGGAGTTTTTATAGAGTTCTTAGCATGATCTTGGCATGATTTAACACTTAACTAATCGCTATTAGCATGTAGCTATTCACTGCTAGCATGTGTAGCATGTTGGAAGTGCTGTTTGCTAGCATGAGTCAAAAGAGCCAAACCTCATCTCTATACGATGTTCTGATAAAGAGATATAGGTCTTACAAAACGGTTGCTAGGGTACTCGAGTTTGGTTGCTATGGAGTTGCTTGGGAGCTGGAAGCTTTAAACTTAAGAAGTTTAAAGTGGTTTGAAGTTTAAAGTAGTTTGAAGTAGTTTGAAGTTTATGATAGATATATAAATAAGTTAGATAGATACACACACACACACACACACACACACACACACACACACACACACACACACACACTCAGACTACCTCGCTCACACACTCACTCAGACACACACACACACACTCAGAGTTTATGAGTTTAGAGTTTATAAGTGTACGAGTTTTTGAGTTTAGAGTTTATAAGTTTAAATGAGTTTAGAGTTCAGAGTTTATTAATTTATGAGTTTAAGAGTTCATAAGTCTATGAATTCATGAGTTTATTAGTTAATTAGTTATTAAATTTAAGTTAATTAGTTTATAAATGTATGAGATTAGAGTTTATTAGTTTAAATGAGTTTCATTGGCTAATATATATAGAACGGCAGTTTGGTTTAGTCTTCAAGGTGTTTAGATTTGAATTTTTGTCGGTTTGAATTTTTTAGAACTCCCCAATGTAAGTCAGTGGGAGTTTTTGAATGAGTTTTTTCGAGTTTTGATCGTCATTTGTAGGAAAACCGTAAGTCCGATCAGTCTGAAAAGATAGAGCACACCGAGTCAGATCAGTTTGAGTGTCTGAGCCGAGTTTGGAGTATGTAGAGTTAAAGCTCTAAGAGGAGTTTGAGTTGTAAATTTTTAGGGTCAGAATAATAATAATAACTAGATGCGAAAGTTCGTCGAGACAAACTTTAAGTTGGCTTGAGAAAGTTTGGACCAGAACGTTTTTTTGCTAGGCGGTTGCTAGGATGTTATGGGTGGTCGCTATGGTGTTGCTAGGCGGTTGCTAGGGTATTTTGGGTGGTTGCTAGGGGGTTGCTAGGGTATTCTGGGTGGTTGCTAGGGTGTTTTGGGTGGTTGCTAGGCGGTTGCTAGGGTCTTTTGGGTGGTTGCTAGGCGGTTGCTAGGGTTTTTGGGTGGTAGCTAGGGTATTCTGGGTGGTTGCTACTGTGTTTTGGGTGGTTGCTACGGTGTTTTGGGTGGTTGCTAGGGTGTTTTGGGTGTTTTGGGTAGTTGCTAGGGTGTTTTGGGTGGTTGCTAGGGTGTTTTGGGTGGTTGCTAGGCGGTTGCTAGGATATTTTGGGTGGTTGCTTGAGTCTTTTGGGTGGTTGCTAGGCGGTTGCTAGGGTCTTTTGGGTGGTTGCTAGGATATTTTGGGTGGTTGCTAGGGTCTTCTGGGTGGTTGCTAGGCGGTTGCTAGGGTATTTTGGGTGGTTGCTAGGGTGTTTTGGGTGGTTGCTAGGCGGTTGCTAGGATATTTTGAGTGGTTGCTAGGGTGTTTTGGGTGGTTGCTAGGCGGTTGCTAGGGTATTTTGGGTGGTTGCTAGGGTGTTTTGGGTGGTTGCTAGGCGGTTGCTAGGGTATTCTGGGTGGTTGCTAGGGTGTTTTGGGTGGTTGTTAGGGTATTCTGGGTGGTTGCTAGGGTGTTTTGGGTGGTTGTTAGGGTATTCTGGGTGGTTGCTAGGGTGTTTTGGGTGGTTGCTAGGGTGTTTTTGGTGGTTGCTAGGCGGTTGCTAGGATATTTTGGGTGGTTGCTAGGGTCTTTTCGGTGGTTGCTAGGCGGTTGCTAGGGTCTTTTGGGTGGTTGCTAGGATATTTTGGGTGGTTGCTAGGGTCTTCTGGGTGGTTGCTAGGCGGTTGCTAGGGTATTTTGGGTGGTTGCTAGGGTGTTTTGGGTGGTTGCTAGGCGGTTGCTAGGGTATTCTGGGTGGTTGCTAGGGTGTTTTGGGTGGTTGCTAGGGTATTCTGGGTGGTTGCTAGGGTGTTTTGGGTGGTTGCTAGGGTGTTTTGGGTGGTTGCTAGGCGGTTGCTAGGATATTTTGAGTGGTTGCTAGGGTGTTTTGGGTGGTTGCTAGGCGGTTGCTAGGGTATTCTGGGTGGTTGCTAGGGTGTTTTGGGTGGTTGCTAGGGTCTTTTGGGTGGTTGCTAGGCAGTTGCTAGGGTTTTTGGGTGGTTGCTAGGGTATTCTGGGTGGTTGCTAGGGTGTTTTGGGTGGTTGCTAGGCGGTTGCTAGGGTCTTATGGGTGGTTGCTAGGTGGTTGCTAGGGTGTTCTGGGTGGTTGCTAGGCGGTTGCTAGGGTGTTATGGGTGGTTGTTATGGTGTTGCTAGGCGGTTGCTAAGGTATTCAGGGCGGTTGATATGGTGTTAATAGGTGGCTGGTAGTTGTCACAGATGGTTACTATGAAGTTTTTATAGAGTTCTTAGCATGATCTTGGCATGATTTAACACTTAACTAATCACTATTAGCATGTAGCTATTCACTGCTAGCATGTGTAGTATGTTGGAAGTGCTGTTTGCTAGCATGAGTCAAAAGAGCCAAACCTCATCTCTATACGATGTTCTGATACAGAGATATAGGTCTTACAAAACGGTTGCTAGGGTACTCGAGTTTGGTTGCTATGGAGTTGCTTGGGAGCTGGAAGATTTAAACTTAAGAAGTTTAAAGTGGTTTGAAGTTTTAAGTAGTTTAAAGTAGTTTGAAGTTTATGATAGATATATAAATAAGTTAGATAGATACACACACACACACACACACACACACACACACACACACACACACACTCAGACTACCTCACTCAGACACACACACACACACTCAGAGTTTATGAGTTTAGAGTTTATATGTGTACGAGTTTTTGAGTTTAGAGTTTATAAGTTTAAATGAGTTTAGAGTTCAGAGTTTATTAATTTATGAGTTTAAGAGTTCATAAGTCTATGAATTCATGAGTTTATTAGTTAATTAGCTATTAAATTTAAGTTAATTAGTTTATAAATGTATGAGATTAGAGTTTATTAGTTTAAATGAGTTTCATTGGCTAATATATATAGAACGGCAGTTTGGTTTAGTCTTCAAGGTATTTAGATTTGAATTTTTGTCGGTTGGCGAGTTTGAATCTGGATTTGAATTTTTTAGAACTCCCCATTGTAAGTCAATGGGAGTTTTTCCGAGTTTTGATCGTCATTTGTAGGAAAACCGTAAGTCCGATCAGTCTGAAAAGATAAAGCAACGCGAGTCAGAACAGTTTGAGTGTCTGAGCCGAGTTTGGAGTATGTAGAGTTAAAGCTCTAGGACGAGTTTCATATAGAAATTTTAGTCTCGGAATAATAATAATAACTAGATGCGAAAGTTCGTCGAGACAAACTTTAAGTTGGCTTGAGAAAGTTTGGACCGGAAAGTTTTTTGCTAGGCGGTTGTTAGGATGTTATGGATGGTCGCTATGGTGTTG
Source organism: Rutilus rutilus (assembly GCF_951802725.1). Classification (NCBI taxonomy): domain Eukaryota; kingdom Metazoa; phylum Chordata; class Actinopteri; order Cypriniformes; family Leuciscidae; genus Rutilus; species Rutilus rutilus. The sequence goes on from NC_140210.1 coordinate 60,911,279, forward strand.
CTAGGCGGTTGCTAAGGTATTTTGGGTGGTTGCTAGGCGGTTGCTAGGGTATTTTGGGTGGTTGCTAGGGTGTTCTGGGTGGTTGCTAGGGTGTTCTGGGTGGTTGCTAGGATATTTTTGGTGGTTGCTAGGGTCTTTTGGGTGGTTGCTAGGCGGTTGCTAGGGTGTTTTGGGTGGTTGCTAGGATATTTTGGGTGGTTGCTAGGGTGTTCTGGGTGGTTGCTAGGCAGTTGCAAGGGTGTTATGGGTGGTTGCTATGGTGTTGCTAGGCGTTGCTAAGGTATTCTGGGTGGTTGCTAGGTGGTGGCTAGGGTGTTCTGGGTGGTTGCTAGGCTGTTTTGGGTGGTTGCTAGGGTCTTTTGGGTGGTTGCTAGGCGGTTGCTAGGGTGTTTTGGGTGGTTGCTAGGATATTTTGGGTGGTTGCTAGGCGGTTGCTAGGGTCTTTTGGATGGTTGCTAGGGTCTTTTGGGTGGTTGCTAGGCGGTTGCTAGGGTATTTTGGGTGGTTGCTAGGGTCTTTTGGGTGGTTGCTAGGGTGTTCTGGGTGGTTGCTAGGCGGTTGCTAGGGTCTTTTGGGTGGTTGCTAGGCGGTTGCTAGGGTGTTCTGGGTTGTTGCTAGGCGGTTTTGGGTGGTTGCTAGGATATTCTGGGTGGTTGCTAGGCGGTTGCTAGGATATTTCTGGTGGTTGCTAGGGTCTTTTGGGTGGTTGCTAGGCAGTTGCTAGGATATTTTGGGTGGTTGCTAGGGTCTTTTGGGTGGTTGCTAGGCGGTTGCTAGGGTGTTTTGGGTGGTTGCTAGGGTCTTTTGGGTGGTTGCTAGACGGTTGCTAGGGTGTTTTGGGTGGTTGCTAGGGTGTTTTGGGTGGTTGCTAGGCAGTTGCTAGGGTTTCTGGGTGGTTGCTAGGGTCTTTTGGGTGGTTGCTACGGTGTTCTGGGTGGTTGCTAGGGTCTTTTGGGTGGTTGCTAGGCGGTTGCTAGGGTGTTCTGGGGGGTTGCTATGGTATTCAGGGCGGTTGATATGGTGTTACTAGGTGGTTGGTAGTTGTCACAGATGGTTACTGTGGAGTTTTTATAGAGTTCTTAGCATGATCTTGGCATGATTTAACACTTAACTAATCGCTATTAGCATGTAGCTATTCACTGCTAGCATATGTAGCTTGTTGGAAGTGCTGTTTGCTAGCATGAGTCAAAAGAGCCAAACCTCATCTCTATACGATGTTCTGATACAGAGATATAGGTCTTGCAAAATGGTTGCTAGGGTACTCAAGTTTGGTTGCTATGGAGTTGCTTGGGAGCTGGGAGCTTTAAACTTAAGAAGTTTAAATTGGTTTAAAGTTTAAAGTAGTTTGAAGTTTATGACAGAGAGATAGATAGATAAATAAGTTAGATAGATACACACACACACACACACACACACACACACACACACTCACACAGACTACCTCGCTCACACACTCACTCAGACACACACACACACACACACACACTCAGAGTTTATGAGTTTAGAGTTTATAAGTGTATAAACTGATGAGTTTATAAGTGTATGAGTTTTTGAGTTTAGAGTTTATAAGTTTAAATGAGTTTAGAGTTCAGAGTTTATTAATTTATGAGTTTAAGAGTTCATAAGTCTATGAATTCATGAGTTTATTAGTTAATTAGTTATTAAATTTAAGTTAATTAGTTTATAAATGTATGAGATTAGAGTTTATTAGTTTAAATGAGTTTCATTGGCTAATATATATAGAACGGCAGTTTGGTTTAGTCTTCAAGGTATTTAGATTTGAATTTTTGTCGGTTGGTCAGTTTGAATCTGGATTTGAATTTTTTAGAACTCCCCAATGCAAGTCAATGGGAGTTTTTCCGAGTTTTGATCATCATTTGTAGGAAAACCGTAAGTCCGATCAGTCTGAAAAGATAAAGCAACTCGAGTCAGAACAGTTTGAGTGTCTGAGCCGAGTTTGGAGTATGTAGAGTTAAAGCTCTAGGAGGAGATTGAGTGGAATTTTTTGGTAAGAAGAATAATAATAATAATAAGTTTAAATAGGATTTCAATATGTTGGCTCTCTCAAGCCAACTTAACTAGATGCGAAAGTTCGTCGAGACAAACTTTAAGTTGGCTTGAGAAAGTTTAGAGCAGAACATTTTTTTGCTAGGCGGTTGCTAGGATGTTATGGGTGGTCGCTATGGTGTTGCTAGGTGGTTGCTAAGGTATTCTGGGTGGTTGCTAGGCGGTTGCTAGGGTGTTTTGGGTGGTTGCTAGGGTCTTTTGTGTGGTTGCTAGGGGGTTGCTAGGTGGTTGCTAGGGTGTTCTGGGTGGTTGCTAGGATATTTTTGGTGGTTGCTAGGGTCTTTTGGGTGGTTGCTAGGCGGTTGCTAGGGTCTTTTGGGTGGTTGCTAGGGTCTTTTGGGTGGTTGCTAGGCGGTTGCTAGGGTATTTTGGGTGGTTACTAGGGTGTTCTGGGTGGTTGCTAGGCAGTTGCTAGGGTGTTATGGGTGGTTGCTAGGGTGTTTTGGGTGGTTGCTAAGATATTTTGGGTGGTTGCTAGGGTCTTTTGGGTGGTTGCTAGGCGGTTGCTTGGGTATTTTGGGTGGTTGCTAGGGTGTTCTGGGTGGTTGCTAGGCGGTTGCTAGGGTATTTTGGGTGGTTGCTAGAGTGTTCTGGGTGGTTGTTAGGCAGTTGCTACGGTGTTCTGAGTGGTTGCTATGGAGTTGCTAGGGTGTCCTAAGGTATTTTGGGTGGTTGCTAGGGTGTTCTGGGTGGTTGTTAGGCAGTTGCTACGGTGTTCTGAGTGGTTGCTATGGTGTTGCTAGGGTGTTCTAAGGTATTTTGGGTGGTTGCTAGGGTGTTCTGGGTGGTTGTTAGGCAGTTGCTAGGGTGTTCTGAGTGGTTGCTATGGTGTTGCTAGGGTGTCCTAAGGTATTTTGGGTGGTTGCTAGGGTGTTCTGAGTGGTTGCTATGGTGTTGCTATGGTGTTCTAAGGTATTTTGGGTGGTTGCTAGGGTGTTCTGGGTGGTTGCTATGGTGTTGCTAGGGTGTTCTAAGGTATTTTGGGTGGTTGCTAGGGTGTTCTGGGTGGTTGTTAGGCAGTTGCTAGGGTGTTCTGAGTGGTTGCTATGGTGTTGCTAGGGTGTTCTAAGGTATTTTGGGTGGTTGCTAGGGTGTTCTGAGTGGTTGCTATGGTGTTGCTAGGGTGTTCTAAGGTATTTTGAGTGGTTGCTAGGGTGTTCTGGGTGGTTGTTAGGCAGTTGCTACGGTGTTCTGAGTGGTTGCTATGGTGTTGCTAGGGTGTTCTAAGGTATTTTGGGTGGTTGCTAGGGTGTTCTGGGTGGTTGTTAGGCAGTTGCTAGGGTGTTCTGAGTGGTTGCTATGGTGTTGCTAGGGTGTCCTAAGGTATCTTGGGTGGTTGCTAGGGTGTTCTTAGTGGTTGCTATGGTGTTGCTATGGTGTTCTAAGGTATTTTGGGTGGTTGCTAGGGTGTTCTGGGTGGTTGCTATGGTGTTGCTAGGGTGTTCTAAGGTATTTTGGGTGGTTGCTAGGGTGTTCTGGGTGGTTGTTAGGCAGTTGCTAGGGTGTTCTGAGTGGTTGCTATGGTGTTGCTAGGGTGTTCTAAGGTATTTTGGGTGGTTGCTAGGGTGTTCTGAGTGGTTGCTATGGTGTTGCTAGGGTGTTCTAAGGTATTTTGGGTGGTTGCTAGGGTGTTCTGGGTGGTTGCTAGGCGGTTGCTAGGGTGTTCTGGGTGGTTGCTATGGTATTCAGGGCGGTTGATATGGTGTTACTAGCTGGTTGGTAGTTGTCACAGATGGTTACTATGGAGTTTTTATAGAGTTCTTAGCATGATCTTGGCATGATTCAACACTTAACTAATTGCTATTAGCATGTAGCTATTCACTGCTAGCATGTGTAGCATGTTGGAAGTGCTGTTTGCTAGCATGAGTCAAAAGAGCCAAAACTCATCTCTATACGATGTTCTGATACAGAGATATAGGTCTTGCAAAACGGTTGCTAGGGTACTCAAGTTTGGTTGCTATGGAGTTGCTTGGGAGCTGGAAGCATTAAACTAAAGAAGTTTAAAGTGGTTTGAAGTTTAAAGTAGTTTAAAGTAGTTTGAAGTTTATGATAGATATATAAATAAGTTAGATAGATACACACAAACACACACACACACACACACACACTCAGACTACCTCGCTCACACACTCACTCAGACACAAACACACACACACTCAGAGTTTATGAGTTTAGAGTTTATAAGTGTACGAGTTTTTGAGTTTAGAGTTTATAAGTTTAAATGAGTTTAGAGTTCAGAGTTTATTAATTTATGAGTTTAAGAGTTCATAAGTCTATGAATTCATGAGTTTATTAGTTAATTAGCTATTAAATTTAAGTTAATTAGTTTATAAGTGTATGAGATTAGAGTTTATTAGTTTAAATGAGTTTCATTGGCTAATATATATAGAATGGCAGTTTGAATTAGTTTTCAAGGGATTTAGATTTAAATTTTTGTCGGTTGGTGAGTTTGAATTTTTTTAGAACTCCCCATTGTAAGTCAATGGGAGTTTTTCCGAGTTTTGATCGTCATTTGTAGGAAAACCGTAAGTCCGATCAGTCTGAAAAGATAAAGCAACGCGAGTCAGAACAGTTTGAGTGTCTGAGCCGAGTTTGGAGTATGTAGAGTTAAAGCTCTAGGACGAGTTTCATATAGAAATTTTAGTCTCGGAATAATAATAATAACTAGATGCGAAAGTTCGTCGAGACAAACTTTAAGTTGGCTTGAGAAAGTTTGGACCGGAAAGTTTTTTGCTAGGCGGTTGTTATGGGTGGTCGCTATGGTGTTGCTAGGTGGTTGCTACGGTATTCTGGGTGGTTGCTAGGCGGTTGCTACGGTGTTTTGGGTGGTTGCTAGGCGGTTGCTAGGGTCTTTTGTGTGGTTGCTAGGTGGTTGCTAGGGTGTTCTGGGTGGTTGCTAGGATATTTTTGGTGGTTGCTAGGGTCTTTTGGGTGGTTGCTAGGGTCTTTTGGGTGGTTGCTAGGCGGTTGCTAGGGTGTTTTGGGTGGTTGCTAGGGTCTTTTGGGTGGTTGCTAGGCGGTTGCTAGGGTATTTTGGGTGGTTACTAGGGTGTTCTGGGTGGTTGCTAGGCAGTTGCTAGGGTGTTTTGGGTGGTTGCTAAGATATTTTGGGTGGTTGCTAGGGTCTTTTGGGTGGTTGCTAGGCGGTTGCTAGGGTATTTTGGGTGGTTGCTAGGGTGTTCTGGGTGGTTTCTAGGGTGGTCTCGGTGGTTGCTAGGCGGTTGCTAGGGTATTTTGGGTGGTTGCTAGAGTGTTCTGGGTGGTTGTTAGGCAGTTGCTACGGTGTTCTGAGTGGTTGCTATGGTGTTGCTAGGGTGTCCTAAGGTATTTTGGGTGGTTGCTAGGGTGTTCTGGGTGGTTGCTAGGGTGTTGCTAGGGTGTTCTAAGGTATTTTGGGTGGTTGCTAGGGTGTTCTGGGTGGTTGCTATGGTGTAGCTAGGGTGTTCTAAGGTATTTTGGGTGGTTGCTAGGGTGTTCTGAGTGGTTGCTATGGTGTTGCTAGGGTGTTCTAAGGTATTTTGGGTGGTTGCTAGGGTGTTCTGGGTGGTTGTTAGGCAGTTGCTACGGTGTTCTGAGTGGTTGCTATGGTGTTGCTAGGGTGTTCTAAGGTATTTTGGGTGGTTGCTAGGGTGTTCTGGGTGGTTGCTATGGTGTAGCTAGGGTGTTCTAAGGTATTTTGGGTGGTTGCTAGGGTGTTCTGAGTGGTTGCTCTGGTGTTGCTAGGGTGTTCTAAGGTATTTTGGGTGGTTGCTAGGGTGTTCTGGGTGGTTGTTAGGCAGTTGCTACGGTGTTCTGAGTGGTTGCTATGGTGTTGCTAGGGTGTTCTAAGGTATTTTGGGTGGTTGCTAGGGTGTTCTGGGTTGTTGTTAGGCAGTTGCTAGGGTGTTCTGAGTGGTTGCTATGGTGTTGCTAGGGTGTCCTAAGGTATTTTGGGTGGTTGCTAGGGTGTTCTGAGTGGTTGCTATGGTGTTCTAAGGTATTTTGGGTGGTTGCTAGGGTGTTCTGGGTGGTTGCTATGGTGTTGCTAGGGTGTTCTAAGGTATTTTGGGTGGTTGCTAGGGTGTTCTGGGTGGTTGTTAGGCAGTTGCTAGGGTGTTCTGAGTGGTTGCTATGGTGTTGCTAGGGTGTTCTAAGGTATTTTGGGTGGTTGCTAGGGTGTTCTGAGTCGTTGCTATGGTGTTGCTAGGGTGTTCTAAGGTATTTTGGGTGGTTGCTAGGGTGTTCTGGGTGGTTGCTAGGCGGTTGCTAGGGTGTTCTGGGTGGTTGCTATGGTATTCAGGGCGGTGTATATGGTGTTACTAGGTGGTTGGTAGTTGTCACAGATGGTTACTATGGAGTTTTTATAGAGTTCTTAGCATGATCTTGGCATGATTCAACACTTAACTAATTGCTATTAGCATGTAGCTATTCACTGCTAGCATGTGTAGCATGTTGGAAGTGCTGTTTGCTAGCATGAGTCAAAAGAGCCAAACCTCATCTCTATACGATGTTCTGATACAGAGATATAGGTCTTGCAAAACGGTTGCTAGGGTACTCAAGTTTGGTTGCTATGGAGTTGCTTGGGAGCTGGAAGCATTAAACTAAAGAAGTTTAAAGTGGTTTGAAGTTTAAAGTAGTTTAAAGTAGTTTGAAGTTTATGATAGATATATAAATAAGTTAGATATATACACACAACACACACACACACACACACACACACACACACACACACACACACACACACACACACACACACACACAGACTACCTCGCTCACACACTCACTCAGACACACACACACACACACACACTCAGAGTTTATGAGTTTAGAGTTTATAAGTGTACAAGTTTTTGAGTTTAGAGTTTATAAGTTTAAATGAGTTTAGAGTTCAGAATTTATTAATTTATGAGTTTAAGAGTTCATAAGTCTATGAATTCATGAGTTTATTAGTTAATTAGTTATTAAATTTAAGTTAATTAGTTTATAAGTGTATGAGATTAGAGTTTATTAGTTTAAATGAGTTTCATTGGCTAATATATATAGAATGGCAGTTTGAATTAGTTTTCAAGGGATTTAGATTTAAATTTTTGTCGGTTGGTGAGTTTGAATTTTTTTAGAATGCCCAATGTTAAGTCAATGGGAGTTTTTCCGAGTTTTGATCGTCATTTGTAGGAAAACCGTAAGTCCGATCAGTCTGAAAAGATAAAGCAACTCGAGTCAGAACAGTTTGAGTGTCTGAGCCGAGTTTGGAGTATGTAGAGTTAAAGCTCTAGGAGGAGATTGAGTGGAATTTTTTGGTAAGAAGAATAATAATAATAACTAGATGCGAAAGTTCGTCGAGACAAACTTTAAGTTGGCTTGAGAAAGTTTTTTGCTAGGTGGTTGTTAGGATGTTATGGGTGGTCGCTATGGTGTTGCTAGGCGGTTGCTAAGGTATTCTGGGTGGTTGCTATGCGGTTGCTAGGGTATTTTGGGTGGTTGCTAGGGTGTTTTGGGTGGTTGCTAGGCGGTTGCTAGGGTCTTTTGTGTGGTTGCTAGGCGGTTGCTAGGTGGTTGCTAGGGTATTCTGGGTGGTTGCTAGGCGGTTGCTAGGGTGTTATGAGTGGTTACTAGGATGTTTTGGGTGGTTGCTAGGGTATTTTGGGTGGTTACTATGGTGTTCTGGGTGGTTGCTAGGTGGTTGCTAGGGTATTTTAGGTGGTTGCTAGGGTGTTCTGGGTGGTTGCTAGGCGGTTGCTAGGATATTTTGGGTGGTTGCTAGGGTCTTTTGGGTGGTTGCTAGGGTGTTCTGGGTGGTTGCTAGGCGGTTGCTAGGATATTTTGGGTGGTTGCTAGGCTGTTTTGGGTGGTTGCTAGGGTATTCTGGGTGGTTGCTAGGCGGTTGCTAGGATATTTTGGGTGGTTGCTAGGGTCTTTTAGGTGGTTGCTAGGCAGTTGCTAGGGTATTTTGGGTGGTTGCTAGGGTGTTCTGGGTGGTTGCTAGGGTGTTCTGGGTGGTTGCTAGGCAGTTGCTAGGGTGTTCTGGGTGGTTGCTATGGTGTTGCTAGGGTGTTTTGGGTGGTTGCTAGGCGGTTGCTAGGGTCTTTTGGGTGGTTGCTAGGGTGTTCTGGGTGGTTGCTAGGCGGTTGCTAGGGTCTTTTGGGTGGTTGCTAGGCGGTTGCTAGGGTGTTCTGGGTGGTTGCTAGGCTGTTTTGGGTGGTTGCTAGGATATTCTGGGTGGTTGCTAGGCGGTTGCTAGGATATTTCTGGTGGTTGCTAGGGTCTTTTGGGTGGTTGCTAGGCGGTTGATAGGATATTTCTGGTGGTTGCTAGGGTCTTTTGGGTGGTTGCTAGGCGGTTGCTAGGGTGTTTTGGGTGGTTGCTAGGGTCTTTTGGGTGGTTGCTAGGTGGTTGCTAGGGTCTTTTGGGTGGTTGCTAGGGTCTTTTGGGTGGTTGCTACGGTGTTCTGGGTGGTTGCTAGGGTCTTTTGGGTGGTTGCTAGGCGGTTGCTAGGGTGTTCTGGGGGGTTGCTATGGTATTGAGGGCGGTTGATATGGTGTTACTAGGTGGTTGGTAGTTGTCACAGATGGTTACTATGGAGTTTTTATAGAGTTCTTAGCATGATCTTGGCATGATTTAACACTTAACTAATCGCTATTAGCATGTAGCTATTCACTGCTAGCATATGTAGCATGTTAGAAGTGCTGTTTGCTAGCATGAGTCAAAAGAGCCAAACCTCATCTCTATACGATGTTCTGATACAGAGATATAGGTCTTGCAAAACGGTTGCTAGGGTACTCAAGTTTGGTTGCTATGGAGTTGCTTGGGAGCTGGGAGCTTTAAACTTAAGAAGTTTAAATTGGTTTAAAGTTTAAAGTAGTTTGAAGTTTATGACAGAGAGATAGATAGATAAATAAGTTAGATAGATACACACACACACACACACACACACACACACACACTCACAGACTACCTCGCTCACACACTCACTCACACACACACACACACACACACTCAGAGTTTATGAGTTTAGAGTTTATAAGTGAATAAACTGATGAGTTTATAAGTGTATGAGTTTTTGAGTTTAGAGTTTATAAGTTTAAATGAGTTTAGAGTTCAGAGTTTATTAATTTATGAGTTTAAGAGTTCATAAGTCTATGAATTCATGAGTTTATTAGTTAATTAGTTATTAAATTTAAGTTAATTAGTTTATAAATGTATGAGATTAGAGTTTATTAGTTTAAATGAGTTTCATTGGCTAATATATATAGAACGGCAGTTTGGTTTAGTCTTCAAGGTATTTAGATTTGAATTTTCGTCGGTTGGCGAGTTTGAATCTGGATTTGAATTTTTTAGAACTCCCCAATGTAAGTCAATGGGAGTTTTTCCGAGTTTTGATCGTCATTTGTAGGAAAACCGTAAGTCCGATCAGTCTGAAATGATAAAGCAACTCGAGTCAGAACAGTTTGAAGGTCTGAGCCGAGTTTGGAGTATGTAGAGTTAAAGCTCTAGGAGGAGATTGAGTGTAATTTTTTGGTAAGAAGAATAATAATAATAATAATAATAAGTTTAAATAGGATTTCAATATGTTGGCTTTCTCAAGCCAACTTAATAAGTTTAAATAGGATTTCAATATGTTGGCTCTCTCAAGCCAACTTAATAATAAGTTTAAATAGGATTTCAATATGTTGGCTCTCTCAAGCCAACTTAATAATAAGTTTAAATAGGATTTCAATATGTTGGCTCTCTCAAGCCAACTTAATAAGTTTAAATAGGATTTCAATATGTTGGCTCTCTCAAGCCAACTTAATAATAATAATAAGTTTAAATAGGATTTCAATATGTTGGCTCTCTCAAGCCAACTTAATAATAAGTTTAAATAGGATTTCAATATGTTGGCTCTCTCAAGCCAACTTAATAATAATAATAATAAGTTTAAATAGGATTTCAATATGTTGGCTCTCTCAAGCCAACTTAACTAGATGCGAAAGTTCGTCGAGACAAACTTTAAGTTGGCTTGAGAAAGTTTGGACTGGAAAGTTTAAAGTTTAAAGTAGTTTGAAGATTAAAGTAGTTTGAAGTTTAATTTAGTTTAAAGTTTAAAGAAGTTTGAAGTTTAATTTAGTTTAAAGTAGTTTGAAGTTTAATTTAGTTTAAAGTTTAAAGAAGTTTGAAGTTTAATTTAGTTTAAAGTTTAAAGTACTTTGAAGTTTAATTTAGTTTAAAGTTTAAAGTAGTTTGAAGTTTAATTTAAAGTAGTTTGAAGTTTTTAGTTT
>NC_140210.1:60926579-61171579 GCF_951802725.1 Rutilus rutilus
AAGAAAGAAAAGTTAGAAAGAAAAAAGAAAGAAAGAAAGATTAGTTAGAAAGAAAGAAAGAAAGAAAGAAAGAAAGAAAGAAAGAAAGAAAGAAAGAGAAAGATTAGGTAGAAAGAAAGATAAAAGCAAAATTAGTAAGAAAGAAAGAAAAGTAAGGAAGAAAAAAGAAAGATTAGTTAGAAAGAAAGAAAAGAAAAGTAAGCAAGAAAGAAAAGAAAGATTAGTTAGAAAGAAAGAAAGAAAGAAAGAAAGAAAGAAAGAAAGAAAAGAAAAAAGAAATATTAGGTATAAAGAAAGAAAGAAAGAAAGAAAGAAAGAAAGAAAGAAAGAAAGAAAGAAAAGAAAAAAGAAAGATTAGGTAGAAAGAAAGAAAGAAAGAAAGAAAGAAAGAAAGAAAGACTAATTAGTTAGAAAGAAAGATAGATTAGTGAGAGAAAGAAAAAAGATTGATTAGTTAGAAAGAAAGAAAGAAAGAAAGAAAGAAAGAAAGAAAGATTAGTTAGAAAGATAGATTAGATAGAAAGATATATTAGAAAGAAAGAAAGATAGATAGATTAGTTAGAATGAAAAAGATAGATTAGTTAGAAAGAAAGATAGATAGATTAGTTAGAATGAAAGATAGATAGATTAGTTAGAAAGAAAGATAGATAGATTAGTTAGAATGAAAGATAGATAGATTAGTTAGAAAGAAAGATAGATAGATTAGTTAGAATGAAAGATAGATAGATTAGTTAGAATGAAAGATAGATAGATTAGTTAGAAAGAAAGATAGATAGATAGATTAGTAAGAATGAAAGAAAGATAGATTAGTTAGAAAGAAAGATAGATAGATTAGTTAGAATGAAAGATAGATTAGTTAGAAAGAAAGATAGATAGATTAGTTAGAAAGAAAGATAGATAGATTAGTAAGAATGAAAGAAAGATAGATTACTTAGAAAGAAAGATAGATAGATTAGTTAGAATGAAAGATAGATAGATTAGTTAGAAAGAAAGATAGATAGATTAGTTAGAATGAAAGATAGATAGATTAGTTAGAAAGAAAGATAGATAGATAGATAGATTAGTAAGAATGAAAGATAGATTAGTTAGAAAGAAAGATAGATAGATTAGTTAGAAAGAAAGAGATAGATTAGTTAGAATGAAAGATAGATAGATTAGTTAGAAAGAAAGATAGATAGATTAGAAAAAAAGGAAGAAAGAAAGAAAGAAAGAAAGAAATAAAGAAAGAAAGATTAGTTAGAAAGAAAGAAAAGTAAGGAAGAAAAAAGAAAGAAAAATTAGTTAGAACGAAAGAAGAAAAATAAAATAAAGATTAGTTAGAAAGAAAAGAAAGAAAGAAAGAAAGATTAGTTAGAAAGAAAGAAAAGAAAAGTAAGCAAGAAAGAAAAGAAAGATTAGTTAGAAAGAAAGAAAAAGAAAAAAAAGAAAAGAAATATTTGTTAGAAAGGAAAGAAAGATTAGTTAGAAAGAAAGAAAGAAAAAAGAAAGATTTGTTAGAAAGGAAAGAAAGATTAGTTAGATAGATTAGTTAAAAAGAAAGAAAGAAAGATTAGGTATAAAGAAAGAAAGAAAGAAAGAAAGAAAGAAAGAAAGAAAGAAAGAAAGAAAGAAAGAAAGAAAGAAAGAGTAAGAAAGAAAGAAAGAAAGAAAGAAAGAAAGAAAGAAAGAAAGAGAGAAAGAGAAAGATTAGGTAGAAAGAAAGAAAAAAGCAAAATTAGTAAGAAAGAAAGAAAAGTAAGGAAGAAAAAAGAAAGAAAATTAGTTAGAACGAAAGAAGAAAGAAAAAAAGAAAGATTAGATAGATAGGTATAAAGAAAGAAAGAAAGAAAGAAAGAAAGAAAGAAAGAAAGAAAGAAAGAAAGAAAGAAAGAAAGAGAAAGTAAGAAAGAAAGAGTAAGAAAGAAAGAAAGAAAGAAAGAAAGAAAGAAAGAAAAGAAAGATTAGTTAGAAAGAAAGAAAGAAAAGAAAGATTAGTTAGAAAGAAAGAAAGAAAAGAAAAAAGAAAGAAAGAAAGAAAGAAAGAAAGAAAGAAAGTAAGAAAGTAAGAAAGAAAGAAAAAGGAAAGAAAGATTAGTTAGAAAGAAAGAAAGAAAAAAGAAAGATTTGTTAGAAAGGAAAGAAAGATTAGTTAGAAAGATTAGTTAAAAAGAAAGAAAGAAAGATTAGGTATAAAGAAAGAAAGAAAGAAAGAAAGAAAGAAAGAAAGAAAGAAAGAAAGAAAGAAAGAAAGAAAAAGAGTAAGAAAGAAAGAAAGAAAGAAAGAAAGAAAGAGAGAAAGATTAGGTAGAAAGAAAGAAAAAAGCAAAATTAGTAAGAAAGAAAGAAAAGTAAGGAAGAAAAAAGAAAGAAAATTAGTTAGAACGAAAGAAGAAAGAAAAAAAGAAAGATTAGATAGATAGGTATAAAGAAAGAAAGAAAGAAAGAAAGAAAGAAAGAAAGAGAAAGTAAGAAAGAAAGAGTAAGAAAGAAAGAAAGAAAGAAAGAAAGAAAGAAAGAAAGAAAGAAAGAAAAGAAAGATTAGTTAGAAAGAAAGAAAGAAAAGAAAAAAGAAAGAAAGAAAGAAAGTAAGAAAGAAAGAAAGAAAGAGAAAGATTAGGTAGAAAGAAAGAAAAAAGCAAAATTAGTAAGAAAGAAAGAAAAGTAAGGAAGAAAAAAGAAAGATTAGTTAGAAAGAAAGAAAAGAAAAGTAAGCAAGAAAGAAAAGAAAGATTAGTTAGAAAGAAAGAAAGAAAGAAAGAAAGAAAAGAAAAAAGAAAGATTAGGTAGAAAGAAAGAAAGAAAGAAAGAAAGAAAGAAAGAAAAAAAGAAAGTAAGAAAGAAAGAAAAAGGAAAGAAAGATTAGTTAGAAAGAAAGAAAGAAAAAAGAAAGATTTGTTAGAAAGGAAAGAAAGATTAGTTAGAAAGATTAGTTAAAAAGAAAGAAAGAAAGATTAGGTAGAAAGAAAGAAAGAAAGAAAGAAAGAAAGAAAGAAAGAAAGAAAGAAAGAAAGAGTAAGAAAGAAAGAAAGAAAGAAAGAAAGAAAGAGAGAAAGATTAGGTAGAAAGAAAGAAAAAAGCAAAATTAGTAAGAAAGAAAGAAAAGTAAGGAAGAAAAAAGAAAGATTAGTTAGAAAGAAAGAAAAGAAAAGTAAGCAAGAAAGAAAAGAAAGATTAGTTAGAAAGAAAGAAAGAAAGAAAGAAAGAAAAGAAAAAAGAAAGATTAGGTAGAAAGAAAGAAAGAAAGAAAGAAAGAAAGAAAGAAAGAAAGAAAGAAAGAAAGAAAGAAAGAAAGAGAAAGATTAGGTAGAAAGAAAGAAAAAAGCAAAATTAGTAAGAAAGAAAGAAAAGTAAGGAAGAAAAAAGAAAGAAAAATTATTTAGAACGAAAGAAGAAAGAAAAAAGAAAGATTAGATAGAAAGAAAGAAAAAAGAAAGATTAGTTAGAAAGACAGAAAAGAAAAGCAAGCAAGAAAGAAAAGAAAGATTAGTTAGAAAGAAAGAAAGAAAGAAAGAAAGAAAGAAAGAAAGAGAAAGAAAGAAAGAAAGTAAGAAAGAAAGAAAGAGAAAGATTAAGTAGAAAGAAAGAAAAAAGCAAAATTAGTAAGAAAGAAAAGTAAGGAAGAAAAAAGAAAGAAAAATTTGTTAGAATGAAAGAAGAAAGAAAAAAAGAAAGATTAGATAGAAAGAAAGAAAAGAAAGAAAAAAGAAAGATTAGTTAGAAAGAAAGATAAGAAAAGTAAGCAAGAAAGAAAAGAAAGATTAGTTAGAAAGAAAGAAAGAAAGAAAGAAAGAAAGAAAGAAAGAAAGAAAGAAAGAAAGAAAGAAAAAGATAAAAGAAAGATTAGCTAGAAAGAAAGAAAAAAGATTGGCTAGAAAGAAAGAAAGAAAGAAAAAATAAAGAAAGATTAGTTAGAAAGAAATACAGATTAGTTAGAAAGAAATATAGAAAGAAAGAAAGAAAGAAAGAAAGACAGACAGACAGACAGACAGACAGACAGACAGAAAGAAAGAAAGAAAGAAAGAAAGAAAGAAAGAAAGAAAGAAAGAAAGAAAGAAAGAAAGAAAGAAAGACTAATTAGTTAGAAAGAAAGATAGATTAGTGAGAGAAAGAAAAAAGATTGATTAGTTAGAAAGAAAGAAAGAAAGAAAGAAAGAAAGAAAGAAAGAAAGAAAGAAAGAAAGAAAGAAAGAAAGAAAGAAAGAAAAAGAAAGAAAGAAAGATTAGTTAGAAAGATAGATTAGATAGAAAGATATGTTAGAAAGAAAGAAAGATAGATAGATTAGTTAGAATGAAAAAGATAGATTAGTTAGAAAGAAAGATAGATAGATTAGTTAGAATGAAAGATAGATAGATTAGTTAGAATGAAAGATAGATAGATTAGTTAGAATGAAAGATAGATAGATTAGTTAGAAAGAAAGATAGATAGATTAGTTAGAAAGAAAGATAGATAGATAGATTAGTAAGAATGAAAGAAAGATAGATTAGTTAGAAAGAAAGATAGATAGATTAGTTAGAATGAAAGATAGATTAGTTAGAAAGAAAGATAGATAGATTAGTTAGAAAGAAAGATAGATAGATTAGTAAGAATGAAAGAAAGATAGATTACTTAGAAAGAAAGATAGATAGATTAGTTAGAATGAAAGATAGATAGATCAGTTAGAAAGAAAGATAGATAGATTAGTTAGAATGAAAGATAGATAGATTAGTTAGAAAGAAAGATAGATAGATAGATTAGTAAGAATGAAAGATAGATTAGTTAGAAAGAAAGATAGATAGATTAGTTAGAAAGAAAGAGATAGATTAGTTAGAATGAAAGATAGATAGATTAGTTAGAAAGAAAGATAGATAGATTAGTAAGAATGAAAGAAAGATAGATTACTTAGAAAGAAAGATAGATAGATTAGTTAGAATGAAAGATAGGTAGATTAGTTAGAAAGAAAGAGATAGATTAGTTAGAATGAAAGATAGATAAGTTAGAAAGAAAGATAGATAGATTAGTAAGAATGAAAGAAAGATAGATTACTTAGAAAGAAAGATAGATTAGCTAGAATGAAAGAAAGAAAGATAGATTAGTTAGAATGAAAGAAAGAAAGATAGATTAGTTAGAATGAAAGAAAGAAAGATATATTAGTTAGAATGAAAGAAAGAAAGATATATTAGTTAGAAAGAAAGATGGATTAGTTCATTAAAAAGAAAGAAAGATGGATTATTTAGTTAAAAAGAAAGATAGATTAGTTTGTTTAAAAGAAAGAAAGATGGATTATTTAGTTAAAAAGATAGATAGATAGATAGATAGATAGATAGATAGAGTTAAAAAGATGATAGATAGATAGATAGATAGATAGATAGATAGATAGATAGATAGATAGATAGATAGGAGTTAAAAAGATGATAGATAGATAGATAGATAGATAGATAGATAGATAGATAGATAGATAGATAGATAGATAGATAGATAGATAGATAGATAGATAGATAGGTTCATTAGTACATAGAATAGTAGTTTAATTGAGTCTAGGGCTTCAGGGAGTTTAGATTTGAGTTTTTGTGTTTGTGCACTAATGGGCCACCGTAGTCTTGGCTCAATTTGAACAGTCTGCAATGAAAGTCAATGGGATTTTTTATGATATTTAATATGAATTTTTAACAAAACTGAAAGTCAAATCAGTCTGAAAAGATATAGCAACTCGAGTCAGAACAGTCTGAAGGTCTGACCCGAGTTTGGAGTTTGTAGAGTTAAAGCTCTAGGAGGAGTTAGTGTCAGAAAATTTTGGGTCAGAAGAATAATAATAACTAGATGCGAAAGTTCGTCGAGACAAACTTTAAGTTGGCTTGAGAAAGTTTGGACCGGAACGTTTTTTGCTAGGCGGTTGTTAGGATGTTATGGGTGGTCGCTATGGTGTTGCTAGGCGGTTGCTAAGGTATTCTGGGTGGTTGCTAGGCAGTTGCTAGGGTATTTTGGGTGGTTGCTAGGGTGTTTTGGGTGGTTGCTAGGGTGTTTTGGGTGGTTGCTAGGCGGTTGCCAGGGTCTTTTGTGTGGTTGCTAGGCGGTTGCTAGGGTGTTCTGGGTGGTTGCTAGGATATTTTGGGTGGTTGCTAGGGTCTTTTGGGTGGTTGCTAGGGTATTTTGGGTGGTTGCTAGGCGGTTGCTAGGGTGTTTTGGGTGGTTGCTAGGCGGTTGCTAGGGTATTTTGGGTGGTTGCTAGGGTGTTCTGGGTGGTTGCTATGGTGTTGCTAGGCGTTGCTAAGGTATTCTGGGTGGTTGCTAGGTGGTGGCCAGGGTGTTCTGGGTGGTTGCTAGGCTGTTTTGGGTGGTTGCTAGGGTATTCTGGGTGGTTGCTAGGGTCTTTTGGGTGGTTGCTAGGGTCTTTTGGGTGGTTGCTAGGCGGTTGCTAGGGTCTTTTGGGTGGTTGCTAGGGTCTTTTGGGTGGTTGCTAGGCGGTTGCTAGGGTCTTTTGGGTGGTTGCTAGGGTCTTTTGGGTGGTTGCTACGGTGTTCTGGGTGGTTGCTAGGGTCTTTTGGGTGGTTGCTAGGCGGTTGCTAGGGTGTTCTGGGGGGTTGCTATGGTATTCAGGGCGGTTGATATGGTGTTACTAGGTGGTTGGTAGTTATCACAGATGGTTACTATGGAGTTTTTATAGAGTTCTTAGCATGATCTTGGCATGATTTAACACTTAACTAATCGCTATTAGCATGTAGCTATTCACTGCTAGCATATGTAGCATGTTGGAAGTGCTGTTTGCTAGCATGAGTCAAAAGAGCCAAACCTCATCTCTATACGATGTTCTGATACAGAGATATAGGTCTTGCAAAACGGTTGCTAGGGTACTCAAGTTTGGTTGCTATGGAGTTGCTTGGGAGCTGGGAGCTTTAAACTTAAGAAGTTTAAATTGGTTTGAAGTTTAAAGTAGTTTAAAGTAGTTTGAAGTTTATGATAGATATATAAATAAGTTAGATAGATACAAACAAACACACACACACACACACACACACACACACACACACACACACACACAGACTACCTCGCTCACACACTCACTCAGACACACACACACACACACACACACACACACACACACTCAGAGTTTATGAGTTTAGAGTTTATAAGTGTACAAGTTTTTGAGTTTAGAGTTTATAAGTTTAAATGAGTTTAGAGTTCAGAATTTATTAATTTATGAGTTTAAGAGTTCATAAGTCTATGAATTCATGAGTTTATTAGTTAATTAGTTATTAAATTTAAGTTAATTAGTTTATAAGTGTATGAGATTAGAGTTTATTAGTTTAAATGAGTTTCATTGGCTAATATATATAGAATGGCAGTTTGAATTAGTTTTCAAGGGATTTAGATTTAAATTTTTGTCGGTTGGTGAGTTTGAATTTTTTTAGAATGCCCAATGTTAAGTCAATGGGAGTTTTTCCGAGTTTTGATCGTCATTTGTAGGAAAACCGTAAGTCCGATCAGTCTGAAAAGATATAGCACACTTGGTCAGATCAGTTTGAGTGTCTGAGCCGATTTTGGAGTATGTAGAGTTAAAGCTCTAGGACGAGTTTGAGTCAGATTTTTTAGTAAGAAGAATAATAATAATAACTAGATGCGAAAGTTCGTCGAGACAAACTTTAAGTTGGCTTGAGAAAGTTTGGGCCGCAAAGGTTGCTAGGGTGTTCTGGGTGGTTCCTAATGTATTTTTTAGGGTATTTTGGGCGGTTGCTAGGGTGTTCTGGGTGGTTGCTAGGTGGTTGCTAGGGTGTCCTGGGTGGTTGCTAAGGTCTTTTGGGTGGTTGCTAGGGTATTTTGGGCGGTTGCTAGGGTGTTCTAGGTGGTTGCTAGGGTATTCTGGGTGGTTGCTAGGCGGTTGCTAGGGTTTTCTGGGGGGTTGCTAGGGTCTTTTGGGTGGTTGCTAGGGTCTTTTGAGTGGTTGCTAGGCAGTTGCTAGGGTGTTTTGGGTGGTTGCTAGGATGTTTTGGGTGGTTGCTAGGGTCTTTTGGGTGGTTGCTAGGCAGTTGCTAGGGTGTTTTGGGTGGTTGCTAGGGTCTTTTGGGTGGTTGCTAGGGTCTTTTGGGTGGTTGCTAGGGTCTTTTGAGTGGTTGCTAGGCAGTTGCTAGGGTGTTTTGGGTGGTTGCTAGGGTCTTTTGGGTGGTTGCTAGGCGGTTGCTAGGGTGTTTTGGGTGGTTGCTACGATATTTTGGGTGGTTGCTAGGGTCTTTTGGGTGGTTGCTAGGCGGTTGCTAGGGTGTTTTGGGTGGTTGCTAGGATATTTTGGGTGGTTGCTAGGGTCTTTTGGGTGGTTGCTAGGTGGTTGCTAGGGTGTTCTGGGTGGTTGCTAGGGTGTTTTGGGTGGTTGCTAGGGTATTTTGGGTGGTTGCTAGGGTCTTTTGGGTGGTTGCTAGGGTGTTCTGGGTGGTTGCTAAGCGGTTGCTAGGGTGTTCTGGGTGGTTGCTAGGGTCTTTTGGGTGGTTGCTAGGCGGTTGTTAGGGTCTTTTGGGTGGTTGCTAGGCGGTTGCTAGGGTATTTTGGGTGGTTGCTAGGGTGTTCTGGGTGGTTGCTAGGCGGTTGCTAGGGTGTTCTGGGGGGTTGCTATGGTATTGAGGGCGGTTGATATGGTGTTACTAGGTGGTTGGTAGTTGTCACAGATGGTTACTATGGAGTTTTTATAGAGTTCTTAGCATGATCTTGGCATGATTTAACACTTAACTAATCACTATTAGCATGTAGCTATTCACTGCTAGCATGTGTAGCATGTTGGAAGTGCTGTTTGCTAGCATGAGTCAAAAGAGCCAAACCTCATCTCTATACGATGTTCTGATACAGAGATATAGGTCTTGCAAAACGGTTGCTAGGGTACTCAAGTTTGGTTGCTATGGAGTTGCTTGGGAGCTGGAAGATTTAAACTTAAGAAGTTTATAGTGGTTTGAAGTTTACAGTAGTTTACAGTAGTTTGAAGTTTGACAGATAGATAAATAAGTTAGATAGACACACACACACACACACACACACACACACACACACACACACACACACACTCACTCATAAACTCAGTGTGTGTGTCTGAGTTTAGAGTTTATAAGTGTATAAATTGATGAGTTTATAAGTGTATGAGTTCTTGAGTTTTGAGTTTATAAGTTTAAATCAGTTTAGAGTTTATAAGTTTAAATGAGATTAAGAGTTCAGAGTTTATTAATTTAAGAGCTTAAGAGTTCATAAGTTTATGAATTCATTAGTTTATAAGTTAATTAGTTTATAAGTGTTTATAGTTTAGAGTTTATTAGTTTAAATGAGTCTCAATGGCTCATATAGTATATAGAACGGCAGTTTGGTTTAGTCTTCAAGGTGTTTAGATTTAAATTTTTGTCGGTTTGAATTTTTTAGAACTCCCCAATGTAAGTCAATGGAGTTTTTGAATGAGTTTTTTCGAGTTTTGATCGTCATTTTTAGGAAAACCGTAAGTCCGATCAGTCTGAAAAGATAAAGCAACTCGAGTCAGATCAGTTTGAGTGTCTGAGCCGAGTTTGGAGTATGTAGCGTTAAAGCTCTAGGAGGAGTTAGTCTCAGATTTTTTTCCGCTCAGAAGAATAATAATAACTAGATGCGAAAGTTCGTCGAGACAAACTTTAAGTTGGCTTGAGAAAGTTTGGGCCGCAAAGGTTGCTAGGGTGTTCTGGGTGGTTCCTAATGTATTTTTTAGGGTATTTTGGGCGGTTGCTAGGGTGTTCTGGGTGGTTGCTAGGTGGTTGCTAGGGTGTCCTGGGTGGTTGCTAAGGTCTTTTGGGTGGTTGCTAGGGTATTTTGGGCGGTTGCTAGGGTGTTCTAGGTGGTTGCTAGGGTATTCTGGGTGGTTGCTAGGCGGTTGCTAGGGTTTTCTGGGTGGTTGCTAGGGTCTTTTGGGTGGTTGCTAGGGTCTTTTGAGTGGTTGCTAGGCAGTTGCTAGGGTGTTTTGGGTGGTTGCTAGGATGTTTTGGGTGGTTGCTAGGGTCTTTTGGGTGGTTGCTAGGCAGTTGCTAGGGTGTTTTGGGTGGTTGCTAGGGTCTTTTGGGTGGTTGCTAGGGTCTTTTGGGTGGTTGCTAGGGTCTTTTGAGTGGTTGCTAGGCAGTTGCTAGGGTGTTTTGGGTGGTTGCTAGGGTCTTTTGGGTGGTTGCTAGGCGGTTGCTAGGGTGTTTTGGGTGGTTGCTAGGATATTTTGGGTGGTTGCTAGGGTCTTTTGGGTGGTTGCTAGGCGGTTGCTAGGGTGTTTTGGGTGGTTGCTAGGATATTTTGGGTGGTTGCTAGGGTCTTTTGGGTGGTTGCTAGGTGGTTGCTAGGGTGTTCTGGGTGGTTGCTAGGGTGTTTTGGGTGGTTGCTAGGGTATTTTGGGTGGTTGCTAGGGTCTTTTGGGTGGTTGCTAGGGTATTTTGGGTGGTTGCTAGGGTGTTCTGGGTGGTTGCTAAGCGGTTGCTAGGCTGTTCTGGGTGGTTGCTAGGGTCTTTTGGGTGGTTGCTAGGCGGTTGTTAGGGTCTTTTGGGTGGTTGCTAGGCGGTTGCTAGGGTATTTTGGGTGGTTGCTAGGGTGTTCTGGGTGGTTGCTAGGCGGTTGCTAGGGTGTTCTGGGGGGTTGCTATGGTATTGAGGGCGGTTGATATGGTGTTACTAGGTGGTTGGTAGTTGTCACAGATGGTTACTATGGAGTTTTTATAGAGTTCTTAGCATGATCTTGGCATGATTCAACACTTAACTAATTGCTATTAGCATGTAGCTATTCACTGCTAGCATGTGTAGCATGTTGGAAGTGCTGTTTGCTAGCATGAGTCAAAAGAGCCAAAACTCATCTCTATACGATGTTCTGATACAGAGATATAGGTCTTGCAAAACGGTTGCTAGGGTACTCAAGTTTGGTTGCTATGGAGTTGCTTGGGAGCTGGAAGCATTAAACTTAAGAAGTTTAAAGTGGTTTGAAGTTTAAAGTAGTTTAAAGTAGTTTGAAGTTTATGATAGATATATAAATAAGTTAGATAGATACACACACACAAACACACACACACACACACACACACACACACAAACACACACACACACACACACACACACACACACACACACACTCACTCAGACTACCTCGCTCACACACTCACTCAGACACACACACACACTCAGAGTTTATGAGTTTAGAGTTTATAAGTGTACGAGTTTTTGAGTTTAGAGTTTATAAGTTTAAATGAGTTTAGAGTTCAGAGTTTATTAATTTATGAGTTTAAGAGTTCATAAGTCTATGAATTCATGAGTTTATTAGTTAATTAGTTATTAAATTTAAGTTAATTAGTTTATAAGTGTATGAGATTAGAGTTTATTAGTTTAAATGAGTTTCATTGGCTAATATATATAGAACGGCAGTTTGGTTTAGTCTTCAAGGTGTTTAGATTTGAATTTTTGTCGGTTGGTGAGTTTGAATCTGGATTTGAATTTTTTAGAACTCCCCAGTGTAAGTCAATGGGAGTTTTTCCGAGTTTTGATCGTCATTTGTAGGAAAACCGTAAGTCCGATCAGTCTGAAAAGATAAAGCAACTCGAGTCAGAACAGTTTGAGTGTCTGAGCCGAGTTTGGAGTATGTAGAGTTAAAGCTCTAGGACGAGTTTGAGTGGAATTTTTTGGTAAGAAGAATAATAATAATAATAATAAGTTTAAATAGGATTTCAATATGTTGGCTCTCTCAAGCCAACTTAATAAGTTTAAATAGGATTTCAATATGTTGGCTCTCTCAAGCCAACTTAATAAGTTTAAATAGGATTTCAGTAAGTTGGCTTTCCCAAGCCAACTTAATAAGTTTAAATAGGATTTCAATATGTTGGCTCTCTCAAGCCAACTTAACTAGATGCGAAAGTTCGTCGAGACAAACTTTAAGTTGGCTTGAGAAAGTTTGAACCAGAAAGTTTTTTGCTAGGCGGTTGCTAGGATGTTATGGGTGATTGCTATGGTGTTGCTAGGGTATTATGGGCAGTTGCTAGGGTGTCCTGGGTGGTTGCTAGGGTCTTTTGGGTGGTTGCTAGGGTCTTTTGGGTGGTTGCTAGGGTATTTTGGGTGGTTGCAAGGGTATTCTGGGTGGTTGCTAGGGTCTTTTGGGTAGTTGCTAGGCGGTTGCTAGGATATTTTGGGTAGTTGCTAGGGTCTTTTGGGTGGTTGCTAGGCGGTTGCTAGGATATTTTCGGTGGTTGTTAGGGTCTTTTGGGTGGTTGCTAGGCGGTTGCTAGGGTATTTTGGGTGGTTGCTAGGATATTTTTGGTGGTTGCTAGGCAGTTGCTAGGGTGTTTTGGGTGGTTGCTAGGTGGTTGCTAGGGTCTTTTGGGTGGTTGCTAGACGGTTGCTAGGGTGTTTTGGGTGGTTGCTAGGATATTTTGGGTGGTTGCTAGGGTCTTTTGGGTGGTTGCTAGGCGGTTGCTATGGTGTTTTGGGTGGTTGCTAGGATATTTTGGGTGGTTGCTAGGGTCTTTTGGTGGTTGCTAGGGTATTTTGGGTGGTTGCTAGGGTGTTCTGGGTGGTTGCTAGGGTCTTTTGGGTAGTTGCTAGGCGGTTGCTAGGATATTTTGGGTAGTTGCTAGGGTCTTTTGGGTGGTTGCTAGGCGGTTGCTAGGATATTTTCGGTGGTTGCTAGGGTCTTTTGGGTGGTTGCTAGGTGGTTGCTAGGGTATTTTGGGTGGTTGCTAGGTGGTTGCTAGGGTCTTTTGGGTGGTTGCTAGGTGGTTGCTAGAGTATTCTGGGTGGTTGCTAGAGTATTCTGGGTGGTTGCTAGGCGGTTGCTAGGGTGTTCTGAGTGGTTGCTAGGGTGTTGCTAGGCGGTTGCTAAGATATTCTGGGTGGTTGCTAGGCGGTTGCTAGGGTGTTCTGGGTGGTTGCTATGGTGTTGCTAGGCGGTTGCTAGGGTATTCTGGGTCGTTGCTATGGTGTTGCTAGGGTATTCTGGGTGGTTGCTATGGTGTTGCTAGGCGGTTGCTAGGGTGTTCTGGTGGTTGCTATGGTGTTGCTATGGGGTTGCTAGGCGTTTGCTAGGGTGTTCTGGTGGTTGCTATGGTGTTGCTAGGCGGTTGTTAAGGTATTCAGGGCGGTTGATATGGTGTTACTAGGTGGCTGGTAGTTGTCACAGATGGTTGCTATGGAGTTTTTATAGAGTTCTTAGCATGATCTTGGCATGATTTAACACTTAACTAATCACTATTAGCATGTAGCTATTCACTGCTAGCATGTGTAGCATGTTGGAAGTGCTGTTTGCTAGCATGAGTCAAAAGAGCCAAACCTCATCTCTATACGATGTTCTGATACAGAGATATAGGTCTTACAAAACGGTTGCTAGGGTACTCGAGTTTGGTTGCTATGGAGTTCCTTGGGAGCTGGAAGCTTTAAACTTAAGAAGTTTAAAGTGGTTTGAAGTTTAAAGTAGTTTGAAGTTTATGACAGATAGATAAATAAGTTGGATAGATAGACAGACACACACACACACACACACACACATACACACACACACACACTAACTCGCTCACACACTCACACACACACACACTCAAGAGTTTATGAGTTTAGAGTTTATAAGTGTATAAATTGATGAGTTTATAAGTGTAAGAGTTTTTGAGTTTAGAGTTTATAAGTTTAAATGAGTTTAAGAGTTCAGAGTTTATAAGTTTAAATGAGTTTAAGAGTTCAGAGTTTATTAATTTATGAGTTTAAGAGTTCATAAGTCTATGAATTCATGAGTTTATAAGTTAACTAGTTTATAAGTGTTTATAGTTTAGAGTTTATTAGTTTAAATGAGTCTCAATGGCTCATATAGTATATAGAACGGCAGTTTGGTTTAGTCTTCAAGGTGTTTAGATTTAAATTTTTGTCGGTTTGAATTTTTTAGAACTCCCCAATGTAAGTCAATGGGAGTTTTTGAATGAGTTTTTTCGAGTTTTGATCGTCATTTGTAGGAAAACCGCAAGTCCGATCAGTCTGAAAAGATAGAGCACACCGAGTCAGATCAGTTTGAGTGTCTGAGCCGAGTTTGGAGTATGTAGAGTTAAAGCTCTAAGAGGAGTTTGAGTTGTAAATTTTTAGGGTCAGAATAATAATAATAATATGTTTAAATAGGATTTCAATATGTTGGCTCTCTCAAGCCAACTTAATAAGTTTAAATAGGATTTCAATATGTTGGCTCTCTCAAGCCAACTTAATAATAAGTTTAAATAGGATTTCAGTAAGTTGGCTTTCTCAAGCCAACTTAATAAATGCCATGATCACTAGATTTTATACAGGTGTTACTATAATGATTTTGTTAATAGTTATCAGCAACCAAATATTGATAATGTGTAAGTTACTGCCTTTTGCCTTGGCATGACTTTTCACTTTTTTTCTGACAATACAAAGGCAGAGTACAGTAACTTTAAAATAGTGGTCAAAAGTCACGTTTGAGCTCAAGATTTTATGTATATAATTTTCATTTCTAAAACACCATTTGCCAGATCAGGTCTTGTGTCACCGCAAAACACAGCTATACAGCACAGTTCAAAACATAATAATAATGAATATTTCTGAACATTGTCTCTTAGTCTTTATTCACCTTTTTCTCGTGGTTTCTCAATAGAATTCATAAAAGTATAGAATATATCATAGTTCTAATAGTTGTGAGGCAGTGTGACAACATGCCCATGATTTACATAAACACACACACACACACAAAAAAGATGTTAAATTAACATCAATAATAAATGTACTTTTGTTAGGGTTAAATGTTCAGTGATTTCGTCCAAAAATTCCAGAATTTTTGCACAATTGTTTTCCTCTATATAGTGATGATATGGCAACTAGTAAATACCACAGTCTATGGTAAATACTCTTAGTTTCGTCTTGCTGGTGTTACGAGTTATAATAAGTACAATCCAAGCTTAATATATTGTTGTTTTTTCACTAAAATCCTTATTATTTTATTAGTGATTTATTTCTGTTTTTCTTTGAGCAATATATGTTGATTCTGTGATTCACTCTCTAGAGACTTTTATTTTGACATATTTTTCTGCCGCTGTCCTGGTGCCATTTTGAGTGTGCGCGCGCGCCTCTCTCCAGTTCGCATTGCACTTTTTTTTTTTTTATTTTTTTTTTTATTAAACTTCAAAAAAGCTTATAGACATATCAAATATATGCATCAAACATAAGACAAACAGAAAATGGGGAAAGCATATAACAGATCTTACATTGTACAGAGTAAAACATTAAATTCTACAAATGATTCTTTTCAATATAAGAGACGTTTTTATGCACTTCTTATTTCCAGTGATTGAGTTCAATGAGTCATAGAATATTTTAAGATCCTTACAGAAAAAAATAAAGGAGGGTGTTATAGACATTACTTTAGCTTTATGTATATGAAACTTCCCAAGAAGAATTATTAACTTTAATGTGTTATCAATTATATCTGAGCCAGTATTGCAGTCCAAGAATAATATCATAGCCTCATCAATTCTAATTATTTTGTAGAATGTATCAAAAACCATCATAGATACCTGCTTCCAAAAGTCTTCAGAATATTTACAATTGCAAAACATATGTATGAGAGTTTCAGATTCAAGATCACAAAAACAACATTGTGGTGAGAAATCTTTTTTAAACTTATTAAGAAATGCGTTACATGGATAATACC
Source organism: Rutilus rutilus (assembly GCF_951802725.1). NCBI lineage: Eukaryota > Metazoa > Chordata > Actinopteri > Cypriniformes > Leuciscidae > Rutilus > Rutilus rutilus. The sequence continues at coordinate 60,942,190 of NC_140210.1, forward strand.
TGTGTAGTATTTTAAAATGAATTTCCTTGACCTTATTTGGCAGTAAAAATGTATTACTTGCTGACCAGATTGTCTCAGTTGAAGGTATAGAAGAAAAAATTTGTTTCCATTTCTGAATTGCTTTTGGGTAACAGCTGATATCTTGATTAAGACACTTTCTGATGTAAGAGTTATTACACTTCATATCCAAAATATTAACACCTCCTATAATAAGTTTAGGAGTCTGCCGTAACACTGAGTTGTAACTGAGATGTGCTTTCACAAGCTGAAGCAATTTAATGGAGATATTTTTAACAACCATATTGTAATCTCTACATGTAGATTCAATACCTGAGAGAGCAAGAAATTGTTCATAAGTATAATTCTCACCATTACAATTTAGTAAGTCGGAAATAAAAATAATTCCTTTATCAAACCATTCTTTTTTATATATACTTTTTCTTTTAGATAATACATTTTGGTTATTCCATATTATACAAGAGTGTGGGGAGAAATTATGTTTAAAGGCTATTTTCCATGCATCTAGTGACTGCTTGTGAAAATTAGATAATTTGATGGGAAGTTTACTACATTTGAAGTCACATGATAATAAAAAATGTAATCCTCCACACTTTTCAAAAAACAAATTGGGGATGTAAAACCATATAGAGTTATTATGGGCCAAGCAATGTTTTATCCAGTTGATTTTAAAAATAGTATTAAGAGTACTGAAATCAAGAACGTTAAGCCCACCCTCTGAAAGAGTTCTGATAATCGTTTTTCGCTTTATATATTCAGTTCTGTTTTTCCAAATGAACTTAAATATGGCCCTATCAATATCTGAACACATTTTAGAGCTAGCATACAAGGAGAGAGCCGGATATACCAGCCTCGACACTCCCTCAGCCTTAGAAAGCAGAACACGTCCATGGATAGACAGATTTCTCTGAGACCAGCAATTAAAAACCATTTTTGCTTTATGTAAACACGTAGAAAAATTATTTTCAACTCTTTCATGTGGACATTTATTGATTATAATACCAAGATACCTAACCTTTTCCTTTACCTTAATTCCACATATATCTGGGATAGCAGAATGATGAATTGTCATAATCTCTGATTTACTCTGATTAACAGAAAGGCCAGAGGCATCTGAAAAAAGTTTTAATGCCTCTAATATAATGGGGACCTGTCTTTTATCCTTCAGGAAGATGCATGTATCATCTGCCAGTTGACTGGTTAAAATAGTTCGGTCTTCTATTTGGATCCCTTCAATATTCGAACAATTCACTATATAAAGGTTGAGAAGCTCTGCAACCAACAAAAACAAAAACGGAGAAATAGGGCAGCCTTGCCTGATGCCTCTCTCAATGACAAACCGTGGTGAAGTCCCACTAGACAAGGATACATTACTATTGATGTCTTTATACAGGGTCTGTACAGTTTTCAGAAATTTTGGACCAAAGCCAAATCGTCCTAAAGCATCATACATGAAGGCATGCTCTACTGTATCGAATGCCTTGTAGAAATCTAGGAACAAGATAAGTGCATCATCATTAACCAACTCCGAGTAATCTAAAAGATCCAAAACAAGACAAATATTGTTTGAAATGTGTCGACCTTTCATGAAGCCAGATTGTGTGAGAGAGACAACTTCGTCTAAACAGGGTTTTAGTCTCCTAGCAAATACTGCAGCTAATATTTTATAATCAGAATTAAGCAACGTTATAGAGCGCCAATTATCTAAAAATTTGGTTTTGGGATTAAGTTAATAAGACCTTGCTTCATCGATGCGGATAATTCCCCTTGATCTAAACATTCTTTAAAAAAATTTAAAATCAAATATTTAATATCACTCCAAAATGATCGATAAAATTCAAATGGTAACCCGTCAGGGTTTCTTGACTCTTATTAAGTGGGGTCTTAGTAATTATAATGTCCAGTTCTTCCACAGTTATCTCTCCCTCACAAACAGCATGACTATCTTCACTTATAGATGAAATAAATGGCTCCACCTTCAAGAAAAATGTATTAGAAATTTCAGAATGAAAAGAAGACGTATAAAGTTGCTGGTAAAAGTCAGATACAAACTTTGAAATTTTGCCTTCATCAGAAGTCAAATTACCATTTATATTTAGGGTTGAAATCCTTTTTAACTCACCTTGTCTTTTTTCTAAATTAAAAAAATATGTAGAATTCTTTTCTCCAAATTCTAGCCATTTTGCCCTTGATCTGATGAATGCACCTTTGGCCTTTTCTGCATAAAGAACATCAAGAGTTTCCTTCAATAAATACAACTTCTCCTTGTCCTGTTCACTGGGAGATGACAAACATAAAATATTATTAATTTCCTTTATGATTGCTGAGCTTCTCGACTCCTTTGCCTTAGAAAGTTGTTTACCAAACTGTATAGAAAAGTTTCGGCACTCATATTTAAAAAGTTCCCACTTTGCAATAGCAGAGTCTGAATTAACTTTACATTTTTCGATAATATTCTTAATGCCTGAACAATATGAAGGAAGTTGCAAAACCGAAGTATTCATTTTCCAGTATCCTGGTCGTCTCTGGAAACGATTACGAACCTCAGATATTTCAAGATCAATACAGGCATGATCAGTTAGAGGGGCAGGAGAAATAGTACAGGAGCTATTAAAAGAACCTAGGCGGTCAGATATAAGCCAAAGGTCTATTCTAGATTTTTGTGACATGTCTGCTTTAAACCATGTAAATGACGAGATACTGTTTCCATGGACGTGTCTGTAAGCATCCAACAAAGAAAGGCTGCTACAAAAATCATTTATAACTAAATTAAGGCGATTAACATTAAGTCTTGGGGGGAATCTATCTAAATGCAGATCAGGGGCTTCGTTGAAATCCCCTCCCACAATAAAGGTTGCTGAAGGAAATTTCAAATTTAAAGCAAGTAATTTTGTAGATAAAGTTTGGAAAAGAGTATGGTTTAAGTTAGAGCTGTTAAAGCCATATACGTTACATAAAATAATAACAGCTTCTCCAGACTGAACAACAGCTATTATCCATCTGCCCTCCAAAGAGAAGTGTGACTCAAGAATTTTACCACTGAAGTTATGATTAAATAAAATTACAACTCCACCTGAATGAGTAGACCCATGTGAAAATAAAGTTTTACCTCCCCACTGTGTTGACCAAAATGACTCATCATTAACACTAGAATGAGTTTCTTGTAGAAAATAAATATTTTTTCTTTTAGAATTACAAAATAAAAATAAAGCTTTTCGTTTAGTAAGATCGCGAATCCCCCGAACATTAAGTGAAAAACAAGAAATATTAAAAGACATTTAGGAACAAACAAAAAAAGAACAATCTGCCCTATAGGGCAAGGAGTTAACTATGCGAGAAGGAACATAGTGCAAAACTTATCTCTTTAACCTTCCATATCAAGCTTAAAATGGTTTAGAGAATATCAAGACCTATCAAATAACTAATAGGCCAACAATCAAAAGGAAATACCATGAGAAAACAAAAGGACACCATCTTTGCAAAGAGGTTACAGCCCTGCTTTCATCTAAGGTTCAATGTCACTTTTTTTTTCTTCTTTTTTTTTGGGGGGGGGTCCACCAAAGGATAAGGGAGGGCAAATGTTAACATGATTCACATCTTATCCGCTGTAATCTTCTTTCCATCAATAATGGCAACCGATCCCTTGAACCCAGCTCGTTTTCCATCTTTCCTGGCTTGACTTACCAGCGGCCACAGTTTATTCCGTGCCTCCCTCGCCCGTTGTGTCAGATCTTCTGTTATTTTGATGCCTTTCTGTTTGAGGACTTCAGAGTTTTGCGCGTCCATCCAGATGCGATCCCGATGCGTGCGTGACAAAAACTGCACGATAATCCGCCGAGGACTCGCGCCTCCTGCTCTCGGGCCGATTCTGTGTGCGACATCAATGGAAGTCTGAAGAACGTCTCTCAATTCCGGCGAGATTCGAGAAAAAATATCCATTGCGATCATTTTCACATTTTCTCCTGTTTCCTCCGGAATACCAGACATTTTCAAATTCCATCGTCTTTTATATGCCTCCAGTTCGTCGACTTTTTCCCACAGTTGTTTATTATCAGTGATCACAGCCGCTACTTGAACACCTAGTTCGTTAGTTTTAGCTACAGCCCTCTCCGTTTTGTCGGCAACTGAATCAACTTTAGTGGCGAGTTGGGATATCAGGGTCGTATTGGATGCAACAGACCTTTCAATTTCCAGTAACTTCTCCATGAAATCATCTTGCTTTTTTCCCAGCCTCTCAATCGCCTTCAGTATATCATTTAGTATATCCGTATTGGGCTCAGATACCTGCCGTCGTATCTTCGGAAGAGGGCTGTTGATCGGGGTGTCTGAAGATGGTAAACAATCCATACTTAAATCCTCTTCGACTTCGGGGGTGATTTTAGCATAATTATGCACACGCTTCGGCTTCACACTTTCCGCCATTCCTTCCATTTGTCTCAGGTTATGTTTCGGCAGCGCGTGTTTCAATCGGTTTCAATCAACGCACTTGGCAGGCCGCGACAGATGTTCAATTCAGTCCCAAAAGGCAAATGTTGTTGATTTCAGCTTAATAACGTTGTAAAATCCGACAAAACATAAATACACTTGTTCAAGTAACACAAAAAAATCAAGGAAGGAAAAAATAGATTAAGTTTTGCACAAAAGTTTAAGCGAGACAGAAACGGTACAGCTACACAGACGCCATCTTGGCCGGAAGTCCATTCGCATTGCACATGCTGGGTAGAGGTAAGCGTTTTGCAGAGCTCTTCAATTTATGAGCAAATTAAGTTTGCAAAGTGTGTAAATTTATTTAATAACCTCTTGTAAACAGTATGGAGACTGTATAGTGTTGTTTTGTTGTTTGTTATATGATCTGTATTAGCAAGGTTTTGAGTCATTAATCAACTAACTAGTGTTGTATCATACAGGTGATGCAATAATGAGATGCTCACATGCAGTGCTCGAATTGAGTCAAGTCTTATGGGGGGTCCCCAACTTTTTTTGGGCGGGGGGTTGGTTAGTCTCACAATATACACTTTATACAAAATATACAATATATTTGATCATAATATGCATAAATATATACTATTTATTAAAAACGCTTGATAAATAATTAATATATATTATTTTTCATATATATATATATATATATATATATTCTTACATATATATGTATATTCCGTGCTGAATAAAAATTATTAATTCCTTTCCCAACATTTCTTTTTTTACAAATTCTTACTAACCGCAAGCTTTTGAATGGTAGTGTATAATGCTACAAAAGTTTATATTTCAGATAAACTTTCTATTCATCAAACTAAAAAAATATATATAAAAAATAATGTAAATAACTGTTTTCAACATTGATATTAATCATAAATGTTTGTTGAGCATCAAATCATCATATTAGAAGGATTTCTGAAGGATCGTGTGATGAACACTGGAGTAACAATGGTGAAAATTTTGCTTTGATCACAGAAATAAATTATAGTTTATTGTATTATTATTTTACATTGTAATAATATTTCATAATATTACTGTTTTAACTGTATTTTGGATCAAATCAATGCAGGCTTGGTGAACAGAAGAGACTCTTGAACTTTTGAACAGTAGTGTACATCCAACAGAATGATTCTAGCTTTATTTACCAATGTAGTATTTACCCTAAAAACAACTGATTGATGTGACACTGTGATAATGTTTGTTCCAAAAGACTTGCGATTTTTACATAGTTACGTCCAGTAGGTGGCGGCAAAGCACTGTCATGAGTGAGTGAGTCAGCAGACTATTCAACCATTGCAGTGAAAAAGGTTGCTTTATTCATAAACAAACAATACTATGGCAATCAAAATAAATCATTGCTATTTCAAGAGTGAATCCCGCATAAATGCGTATGTAATTCCCAAAACTTTGCAGTGTTTACGCAGCCATTGGTCCTAGCAACAATGAAAAACAAGTTACAGTAACTTATATACAAAGAAATACAAATTCTGAATGGATATTAGAAAGCATAGAAAGCGTACAACGAGCGCTCCCTTTATAATTACTAAAAAGCTGTTATCCATCTTCATCAAGATCTCTAGCACTCCTGTAGAACCAGGACTATTAATTATGAAAAAAATTAATGTTTCCAATTTATGATAGGAATATAAAAGCCCCGACATGGAGTGGATAGATATAAAGCAGAAAGATAAATAGCGAGAGACTATTACCTCAAAAAAGTCAGTAAGAAGCTTTCTCTTCCCGACTGCGAGTGTGGAGGTTTATTTTTCTCCATTTTTTAAAAGCTAAAATTAGCCTAATATAACCGGAGCGGCGCCAAACAAACAGTCCTGTCAGTCGACGATGTCATTCGCGCGCACAGCGCTCTTTAGGCGGGGCGTTTACAGTTTAAAGAGACATGACAACGAGCCTATAAACAAACTTAAAATAAATTATTGTAAATAATCAATTCACGAAAATTACCGTATTCATTGCATGCATTTATTTTTATTTGCCATTATTATTTTTACTAAAATAAAAATATCCGAGGGACCTCCCTAATTCTATTTTTTACTTATTATGGGGGGTCCCTAATACCTTATGGGGGGTCCCGGATCCCCCCAGCCCCCCCTCAATTCGAGCACTGCTCACATGTCATTTATCAACTTTATTGGTGTTGATCCACAGATGGTGAGAAGTCCATGTTGGGCGTGACTGTTAATAAACATCCCCATTTTGATGAACTGCAGTAACGGTGTCCTGGTCCTTCTTATACACAACGCAGAGAGAGAGTATCGTAACAGCGGTCAGCTGCAGACCGGTTACACTGGCATGTGTGGAAGTATTTAACCCCTTAACTGTCACCCCCCCTTTTTTCGCATAGACAAAAAAATCACTATACAAACTTAAATGGTTGTAGTTCAAGAATGCTTTGGAATATAGACATATGGTTGGTCTTGTTTTTAAGAAGACATTTGCCAGATTATTGTAGAAGTGAAATAAATTATGAAAGTAAAAAGTTATATAAGTTTGAGTTTATGAAAATATAGAATGTAAAAATATAATTATTAATATTTTATATAAAATATATATATTACAAAATATATTTTACTCTAAAACTGCTAGAAAATTAAAGCCAAAAATCTAAACAAGTTGTGTTCCAAATTTTAGGTTGATATCTCAAAAAATGAGCTTTCAGTAAGATTTTATTTGGGCGCAGTACCAAACTTTTTCACTGGATGGCCAGCCAGCTTCCTTACTGACCATATAAGGGCGTCTCCATTTTCATATATGTTTTGAGTGATCTGAACCATTTATTTCCATAATTTCATACACTTTATGAAGTATACATCCTATTCAGAAATAGTATGGGTGTTTTGGCAGTATTTTATTTGATTTCAACCTCTAATAAACATAAAAAGAGCACATATGTGCATTATAGCTCGCTGCCGCTACGTGCCGCATCACAAATCGAGAATCCATAATATTTTTCTTTATATTCTAAACATTTTCAGACCTTTTTTTCTCATAACATTTAATCTTTTGAACTCTTGGCATGAAAACAAACTGAGGTTTCTACCAATCTTTCATGATTTTCAGAGCTCTTCAATTTATGAGCAAATTAAGTTTGCAAAGTGTGTACATTTATTTAATAACCTCTTGTAAACAGTATGGAGACTGTATAGTGTTGTTTTGTTGTTTGTTATATGCGCGAGTGGATCAATAATTTGGAGATATATCGTGTGAGCTGTATGATCTGTATTAGCAAGGTTTTGAGTCATTAATCAACTAACTAGTGTTGTATCATACAGGTGATGATGCAATAATGAGATGCTCACATGTCATTGATCAACTTTATTGGTGTTGATCCACAGATGGTGAGAAGTCCATGTTGGGCGTTAATAAACATCCCCATTTTGATGAACTGCAGTAACGGTGTCCTGGTCCTTCTTATACACAACGCAGAGAGAGAGTATCGTAACAGCGGTCAGCTGCAGACCGGTTACACTGGCATGTGTGGAAGTATTTAAACCAACCCAGCTAACATGAGTCCAGCGGGCCAGTGGCGGACCACCGGTGGCAAAGTTGGCGGCCCACTGGCGGGATCACTGGCGTTTTGCTCCTCGTTATTCCAGCGGACCACCAGCGCTGCCGCCGCTTTCCCGACGGTGGTCCGCTATCGTGCCGCTGGTTTATAATGAGTGTTTTCTGGCGGACCACGGTCGGTCCACGGGGCATATTATGATATTTTTTTTTCATTACTGGATAATTATAATACTTATAATTAGATCCAATGTAGGCTAATATTAATCTTTTACGAATTAAGTAATCAAAATCAAAAAGTACACAACTGCAAATCATTTAAAATATATTAATTTTATTGGTAAGAAGACACATAACATACTCGAAATAAACACATCTAAATAAACATAAAATAACTATATAACCATTATGATAAATATTCAAAATATATTCAAAATATGTAGGCTACTTTTGTTAATATATCAGAATATCTTATTATTTTATTATTATTATAAATAATATTGTTTAGAACATTTTACTATATACTATATACCATACACACACACACACACACACACACATATATATATATACATATATACATATGTGTGTGTATGTGTATTATGGCAAGCCGTTCAGGAAATAATTATATTAATAATATGAAGTCTGAATATATAGAATGAAAGTCTGAATATATATATATATATATATATATATATATATATATATTCTGAATGTGTCCTTCGAGAATGATGCATAATGTTCTTTCAGCAACATTTTGTTGTCCATAAGCGCTAAGAATGTTGCAAGAATGGAAATATGATCCTCGAGATGACGTGATGTAGACTCCAAATTGTTTATGTTGTTTGGAGTATGACCAACTGTTGCAAAAAAGTCTTGTAGCTCACCAAAGTATGGGAAAATTTCAGGGAATGACATTTTTAAATGAATCACAATTCAAAAGGCTAAAACAAGCTACACATTATTCAGTGAGAATTGTCAAATGTACACTTTCTTTTCACATATTCACACTTTCACATACATTTAGACTTTCATATATATATTCAGACTTTCATTCTATATATTCAGACATTCATTCTATATATTCAGACTTTCATTCTATATATTCAGACATTCGTTTTATATATTCAGACATTCGTTTTATATATTCAGACTTCACATTATAAATATAATTATTTCCTGAACGGCTTGCCATAGTGTATATATATATATATTATACATAAATATTATTATTTGACTTATTAACAGGATATATAAGATCATAAGATTATATTATAGTACATATTATTATTATTATTATTATATTGTTTATAACATTGTACTATACTATAAAGAAACATATATATTTATAAATAACATAAATAAATAAATATATTTATATATTAAAAAATATATATGTGAGCCCCTTCAGTCTTCCTGCCGTTGTTTCCTGCCCCCTTCTCTGTCAGCAGATCCTTCAAAAATGTTGAACCCACTTCTTGGAGGCTGCCTTCTGTTGTCTCTCTTGTAGCGGCTCTTTCTTATCGCTCCTGAAATCACAGAAAACTGGTCATTAGTTTTTTAGTTCATCATTTGCCTTTCTTCATATATATATATATATATAGGCCTACACTGTTAGAAAAATCTGTAGAAATTACAGTATTACTGGCAGCTACTTGCCAATAACTTACTGTAGATTTAAATTGATGTTATTTACTGGCAATAATTTGTTCAAAATTAAGTGAACATTAACAAGTCTTTGTCTTTACAGAATAAAACTAAAATAACAGCCTCATGCAAAGCATTCTGGGAACCAAAATCTGAAGGAAATAAAACAGAAAAAGGTTGATGAAGATTTCTGGTTCCCAGAATGCTTTGCATGAGGCTGTTATTTTAGTTTTATTCTGTAAAGACAAAGACTTGTTAATGTTTAATGTTCATTTAACTTTGAACAAACTGTTGCCAGTAAATAGCATACATTTAAATCTACAGTAAGTTACTGGCAAACAGCTGCATAACTACAGCACATTGTTTACAGTGTACAGTATAGGCTACCTGTCAAAAGAAACATGTAAAAAAAAAAGGTGCCCTGTTTCAAAGTCCAAATTGTCTCAAGAGGTAAAATGTGTGTTCCAGAAATGTATTTAATTATAATAACTTAATGGCTAATAATAATAACTTACTGTGAACAATGTGTTTCAGTGCTAGCTGGCTGAAAGAGATCTTCTGTCCCGAGCCGGTCCAGTTACACAGCCTGGACAGGTCATTGGAAAACATGCAGGCAAGCATCCTTCCTATGGAGTCCTTTATTGTTTTCCCCCCTTTTGGAGCCAAAAACCTCACCTGTAACATAAACTGACATAGTTATTGATCTTTGACTTCATAAGCATGAACAATATAATAGGGCCTATACACATGTACAGAATCTCCATTTTGATTTGTAACCTGGGTGAATTGGAGCAATTGAATGTAGTGTAGGTAGACTACTTACTAGGCATGTTATGTTTAATGTAATTCACAAATCTCATGCTGACTGTTTCTTTAAAGTTCAGTTTTTTTATTTTTGTTTGGTTGAAATGTACTTGCTGGAAAATGTGGGTTTTACAAGCAAGTTTGATCATTTATTTTGTTATTGGATAAGAGATCGCAGAGCCCACCTCCTAGAGAGGTATTCGTGACGGTGATTGGTTGTTGTGAGGGAAGACGAGAGCAATGACAAGCTAAGTGACAAAGTGAGCAGGTGAAACGGAGAAATCCAGATCGGATTAATTTTCTATATGATGGTTTATTTTACTAACTAACCGTTAGTAAGTGATTTGTGATTATTGTTTAAGATGAGGGTGTGAAAGACAAATGTTCTGTTGAGTTTAACGTGACTTCAAAACGAAGACAGCATCTTTTTGTTTTGCCGCGATGGTCGCAAAATGGGAGAGAGAACGAGATACGATCTTAGGGGACTAGATGGCAGTTTAACGCTGCGTTTCTGAGGTAACTCGTTGTAAAGCCATAATCATCGCAAAGAATGACGACTAACCAGATAGCGCTCTGAATTACCGTGAGATTCAGAGTTCCTCTGGCCACGTGGGACACGCGGAGCCACTGAATACATCACGAGAGTCGCCAGAGAGCGAAACACTCATTTGCCAAGCCCAATGGACAGCTTGCAGGTATTATTAAATTTTATTTTGTGCTCTTTGGAGTGAAGGGGCCAATTCTGAGTTTGCTTTAAAGGCCACAACGCACACAAGCAACGCTACAGGCCTGCAACGCGGGGGGAAAGCGCGCACGTGAGACTGTGTGAGAGAGAGTGTGTGTGTGTGTGTGTGTGTGGGCCCACTATTATTTTATTATAACTTTGGTTCATCTGAGTAAGAGGATCCTTTTGTCATTTGTTGTTTTGAAGGGTTAATGTATGTAGTTAAAAACCAAACTACATATGCCTTTTGTCATTTGAGATATTCAAGTGATTTTTTCGTGTTGCATTGAGTGACATTTCCTCAGTCACATGTGGGAGGTGTTTTGAGACCCTAGGGAAATTGTAATTCTTCTATTTGCATATCTTTATTTTCATTCTATATTCAAATAACTTTTGTTTTCAAATAAATGTGTAATTGTTTATTGTAAAATCACAGATTCATTTCCTTTGTTGTTGTATTCTAAATAGTGGTAAAGTTATAGTAATAGTTGTTAAATACTCATTTTTGAGTGTTTTAATTTCTGTGCTTCATATCAATAAGAGATAAAAATAGTGTGAGTTGAGTTTTAAGAAGAGTTCCCAAAATTAGTCGAGAGACAAAGTAAAAGAACCCGTGTGATCACTCTAAATATCTCTGAAAAGAAGAACCTTCTGTCAGAGTAGGGTGTTACATAAAATGGTGGCCCGTACGGGGACTCAAACTACCTCTGGTTGGTATCCTAACTAGTTTATCTCTTGCTGATTGTTTTGTAGGGTAAGATGGATTTGTCTAGCTCTTGTGATTTCCAAGCAGAACTCACTAATTGGTGTGAGGAGGTTCTGATTGATAAAACTCATGCCATATTGTTGGTAGGAGTATCAGCAGAGGTGGAAGTGGCACATATTGAGGATGTCACACAATCTGTAAAAGCTTGGGGAAGAGTGCGGGTTAGAGCTACAAAGGCAGGTTCCAGCCCACTTAAACAACTGGTGTTGTGTGAGTGTCGTGAGACTATTAACCCTGAGCTTGTTCCCACTGAACTGTTGTCTGCTGAAGGGGAAGAACCCTGGAAAGTTGTTGTAGCCCAGAGAAGTGTACCTACCTCTGCAGGTTTTGAAGAGAAGCTTGCCAGGTTTTTGGTAGGAGAGGGAAAGTCGTTAACTGATTTACAAGGTTTGTTGTCTCCTTCAGGTTCAAGTGCCAGTTCTCCAGAAGCTATCATACGTGCGGTGGGGGAACTGTTAGAGAAAACAAGTAAACCGCCCAGTGATAATGTCTATAGAAGATTACGCACTTTTTCTGGCACTGTGCCTACTCCACAAGGGGAAGAAACATTGGAGGGCTGGATTGATCAAGCCCGAATGATGATTGCTGAGTGTGAGTGCTCAGAAAGAGAGAAGAGACGAAGGGTAGTAGAGAGCCTAAAAGGGCCGGCACTTGAAATTATCAAGGCAGTACGATTCTCTAATCCTGAAGCTAGTGTTTTACAATACATAGAAGCACTAGAAACTACTTTTGGAACTTCGGAGTCAGGGGAGGATTTGTATTTTGCCTTTCGCCTTTTAAGACAATATTCTGGGGAAGCCTTATCAGATTTTCTGCGCAGAGTGGACAAAGCACTAAACAAAGTCGTGCAGAAAGGTGGAGTGTCTCCACAAATGCTGGATCGAGTCAGGGTGGAGCAACTCATTCGAGGGGCTGTTGAGTCAGACCTAATGCTTCTGCAGCTGAGGCTTAGAGAGAGGAAAAATCAACCTCCAAACTTTTTGACTCTTTTGAATGAGGTCAGAGAAGCTGAGGAAAATGAAGCTGCCAGGCAGAAAATAAAAGCCACTGTAAAGTCTGTTCAGGGTCATGACGAAGGGAAATTTAGCTTTTCTGTGGTAAAAGAGTTAAAAGCAGACATCAAGGATCTGAGAGCCAGGCTAGTACAAGGGTCCCCAAATGTGTCAGCTGCTTCTGTGAAGCTGGAGTCTAGGCCTACTTCTTTAAAGACACATGTTGATACCCACCGTGATTTGGAGGTGCAATCTCTGAAAGACCAAATAAAGCAATTGCAGCAGAAGATTAGTGTTATGAGTGTTACTAGTAGCCAGTCGCCAGAGCAAGCTAAAAGTCCACCCAGCACTTGGTCTATGACACCCAAAGGCAGGTCTAGGCAGGACCAGGAAAGCTTCTTCTGCTATCGATGCGGAGAAGATGGACACATCGCAACTAGGTGCCAAGCCCCTGAAAATCCCACAAAAGTGATCCAAAAGCTAGTCCGTTCACTAAGGAAGGCTAAGAGTGAAAGAAGTGAAACACCAAATGACAGCAGTAAAACAGGAAAACCTGATTGTTTTTCAAAGAAAAGCCAGATTGATGCCTTAGAAACAGCATGTCTCCCTAAAGGATTGGTGGGGCCTACCTCTACAGTGTCCCTGAAGCTCAATGGACATCCTTGTAGAGCTCTTTTGGACAGTGGATCCCAAGTCACTATTGTGTTTGACTCTTGGTATTCTAAATACTTGCTTGATGTGCCAATTCGACCACTTCATGGACTATCTATATGGGGACTCAGTTCATCTAATTATCCTTACAAAGGATATATTGTGCTTGATGCCTCTTTCCCCATCTCCGGAACCAAAGTGGAGGAAACCATTTCCATTCTGGCATTGGTCTGTCCTGAGCCCCAAGGACCCCAGTCAGTCCCAGTGATAATCGGGACAAATGCTAGTTTTTTCACAAGATTGGCTACTCTGACAGAAGAGACTGGTTCTTCCAACATTGCTCACAGCTTTAGGATCAATTCACCTTACCAGGAGCTGTGTTGTCTGCAAAAGCCTAAACCAAAAGAGAGTGCTGATTGTTCACAGGGAAGAGTCAAGTGGGTGGGACCCGGTTCTCTGACAGTACCTTCAAAAAGTGAACTCCAAGCAATATGTCAAGTAGAGTGTGAGAACCCCATACAAAAGGACATTTTCCTTATGGAAACTTCTGCAGAGGATCAGTTGCCTTCAGGACTGTTCATTCCTCCTGTGGTTTTACCCTTACAAGAGGATAAGTTGAATCAACTTCGAGTACCAATACACAATGAGACCTCTAGGGACATCTCTCTTCCACCTGGGACTGTAGTTGCGCAAGTGTATTCAACGGATACAGTTGCTGTGGCTCAAAAGAGTAAACATATTCCTACCACCATTAATCCAGAATTGTTTAATTTTGGAAATTCCAGTGTTCCAGAAGGATGGAAGAAAAGATTAAGTCAGAAATTGTCGGACAAAGGAAATGTGTTCTCTTTGGAGGAATGGGACGTAGGAATTGCCAAAGGGGTTGAACATCACATAAACCTGCATGATCCCAGACCTTTTAGAGAAAGGTCTCGTCGCCTTGCGCCTGCAGACATTGAGGACGTTCGACGGCACATAAAAGATCTACTTGCAGCAGGTATTATTACAGAATCGAGAAGCCCTTACGCATCTCCCATTGTTATAGCTCGCAAGAAAAATGGGGCTGTGAGGATGTGTATTGATTACAGAACACTTAACCAACGAACAATTCCAGACCAGTACACCACCCCAAGGATTGACGATGCCCTTGATTGTCTTGTTGGCAGCAAATGGTTCTCTGTCCTTGACCTTCGCAGTGGGTACTACCAGATAAAGATGGCAGAAGAAAGCAAAGAAAAGACCGCATTCATTTGTCCGCTGGGGTTCTATCAATTTGAACGCATGCCGCAGGGAATCACAGGAGCTCCTGCGACGTTCCAGCGGTTAATGGAAAGAGCGGTAGGGGACATGCACCTTCTGCAGGTCATTGTATATTTGGACGACATCATTGTATTTGGTCGGACACTGTAAGAGCATGAAGAGCGACTCCTGAAGGTACTAGATCGCTTGGAAGAGAATGGGTTGAAAGTTTCCATTGACAAATGTCAGTTCTGCCAGACACAAGTTAAGTATGTGGGGCATATTGTTTCTGCAGAAGGAATATCCCCTGATCCTGAAAAAGTGAAAGCCATTACCAGCTGGAAGATGCCGACAGACCTGAAAACCTTACGATCTTTTCTGGGGTTCTGTGGGTTTTATCGCAGGTTCATTAAAAACTATTCTGCCATTGTGAGACCTCTGACAGAGCTGACAAAAGGTTACTTACCTGCGAAGGGGAAAAGGAAGGTCACTTCTGAAGGGAAGACGTATTTCAGAGAAACTGACCCGTTTGGAGAGCGTTGGGACCAAGAATGCACAGATGCATTTGACAACATCATCTATTGTCTCACCCATGCTCCAGTCTTGGCATTTGCTGATCCTGAAAAACCCTATGTCCTCCATGTGGATGCCAGTTTAACGGGATTAGGGGCTGTTCTAAATCAAGAATATCCTGAAGGACTTAGACCTGTAGCCTATGCCAGTAGAAAATTGAATGCTGCTGAAAAGCGCTATCCAATTCACCAACTGGAATTTCTTGCGCTGAAATGGGCTGTTGTGGACAAATTCCACGATTATCTGTATGGCGCTAAGTTCACGGTGCGAACAGACAATAATCCCCTAACATATGTCTTGACGAGTGCTAAGTTGACTGCAACCGGACATAGATGGTTGGCTGCCTTGGCTACCTATGATTTCAGTTTACAGTATAAACCAGGCAAGCATAATTTGGATGCTGATGTGTTATCCCGATACCCGACAAGTGCAGTTGATTTGGATGAGTGGACAGAAGTATCAGAGTCAGCTGTGAAAGCTGTGTGTCAAATGAACAGTTGTTCAGAGATTTCCGTCAGGTTGATTGATCAACTTGGGGTCCCTCCACAGGTCATTCCACAGCTATATGTGTGTCCTGTGCAACTTGGCCCTGATCAAATGGCTGGAGTTACATTTGAGGAGTTTAGGGATGCTCAAGAGCAAGACACCGTCATTGGCCTGGTGAAAAAAGCAGTAGAGTCAGGAAGTATTCTTTCCATGCCGAAAAGTTCAGATCCAAATGTGGTATTGCTGCAGAGGCAGGAGAAAAAACTAATAATCAAACACCAACTTTTATATCGGGTGACTAAAAATGACGATGGAAAGGAAAAATCACAGTTGGTGCTGCCTAATAAATACCACTTTCAAGTGATGAAGTCTCTGCATGATGATGGTGGACACCTTGGAGTAGAAAAAACAACTGAACTTATAAAAGATAGGTTCTACTGGCCTAAAATGACGAATGACATTGAGTTGTATGTGAAAAACTGTGGCAGGTGTATTACCAGAAAGACCTTGCCTCAGAGATGTTCTCCATTAAATCAAATCTCTAGCAGCGGGCCCTTAGACTTGGTGTGCATTGACTTTCTTTCAATTGAGCCTGACTCAAGGGGAATCGCAAATGTTCTGATCGTAACTGATCATTTTACCAGATATGCCCAGGCATTTCCTACAAAAGATCAGAAGGCCCTAACCGTTGCTAAAGTGCTATGGGAAAAGTTCTTTGTGCATTATGGTCTACCGGCCAGAATACACTCTGATCAAGGAAGGGACTTTGAAAGTCGTCTGATTAAAGAACTGTTCAGAATGCTGGGTATTCGAAAGTCCCGGACCTCCCCTTACCATCCCCAGGGTGATCCTCAGCCTGAAAGGTTTAACAGGACACTGCTGTCTATGTTAGGAACCCTTGATCCAGCTCAAAAGAACCGTTGGAGCCAGCATATTAGTCAGTTGGTGCACGCATACAACTGCACCAAAAATGATTCAACTGGATACTCCCCATATTACCTCTTGTTTGGACGAGAGGCGAGATTGCCAGTAGATCTGTGTTTTAGCCTGTCACTGGATGAGGAAGCAGGAAAAACGCACTTGCAGTATGTTCAAAGAATGAAAGGTGAACTGCAAAAAGCATACCAGTTGGCTGCAGAAAGATCTCTGAAAAGCCATCAGAGAAATAAACGCTACTATGACAAAAAAGTGAAACATCAGCACTTGGAAAAAGGTGATCGAGTTCTCATTAGGAATCTTGCTCTGACGGGAAAACACAAGTTGCAGGATAAATGGAAATCTTTACCATATATTGTGATAGAGCAACTAGAGAACTTACCAGTGTACAAACTAAAACCAGAGACAGGAATGGGAGGGGTGAAAACACTTCATAGGGATCATTTGCTGTCCATTGGAGATGATGTGAGATTTCAGAAACCAGATACGGAAAGAGAAGTAGTAAAATCTCCAGTAACCCGAGCAAAAACTGCAAAGAAGGAGCAGTTAAGAAGAGAGGAAGGAACAGGCAAAGAGATTCAAAGTTTGGAAGTGTCCTCTGAAGATGATGATGAGAATGGGTACTATCATGAAAATCCTGACTGGATTAGTACATTGACTAAGCCATCGTCTTTAGATGTTCCTGTGCCTGTAGTGGTAGAGGCGGAAGCTGTAGCCCGTGGTTTTGAAAATAATCATCCTCCTGAAGCACTGATGGAGGAAAGTCCAAGAACAGAGATTGAGGAGGATCATTCCTCCCATGTATTTCTTAGCCCAAAAGAGAGCCTGTTAACAGAGGGTAGAGAGAGTCAATGTAGACATTCTCCTAGAAGGGAGATAAGCAGTATGGAAAGCCGTCCAAAGCGAAAGGTGAAACCAGTTGTAAAGTTGAGCTATGATGAGTTGGGAGAGCCTTCAGATCAGCCTTTATCCATTGCTTATAGAGGGATGCTCATACGAGTTGAGGGGTTGTCTCAAAAGAGATATTCTTGTAGCACTGTTTGGTGTCATCCATTAGCACGATGTGCCGGTTGTGAAAAAAAACCCAACATATCTTCACCTACAGTAACTACCAGACATAGTTAAGTCAGCAGTTAATAGTCTCATGGGGTCATGAGATTTTGAGAAGGGGAAGGGTGTAACCTGGGTGAATTGGAGCAATTGAATGTAGTGTAGGTAGACTACTTACTAGGCATGTTATGTTTAATGTAATTCACAAATCTCATGCTGACTGTTTCTTTAAAGTTCAGTTTTTTTATTTTTGTTTGGTTGAAATGTACTTGCTGGAAAATGTGGGTTTTACAAGCAAGTTTGATCATTTATTTTGTTATTGGATAAGAGATCGCAGAGCCCACCTCCTAGAGAGGTATTCGTGACGGTGATTGGTTGTTGTGAGGGAAGATGAGAGCAATGACAAGCTAAGTGACAAAGTGAGCAGGTGAAACGGAGAAATCCAGATCGGATTAATTTTCTATATGATGGTTTATTTTACTAACTAACCGTTAGTAAGTGATTTGTGATTATTGTTTAAGATGAGGGTGTGAAAGACAAATGTTCTGTTGAGTTTAACGTGACTTCAAAACGAAGACAGCATCTTTTTGTTTTGCCGCGATGGTCGCAAAATGGGAGAGAGAACGAGATACGATCTTAGGGGACTAGATGGCAGTTTAACGCTGCGTTTCTGAGGTAACTCGTTGTAAAGCCATAATCATCGCAAAGAATGACGACTAACCAGATAGCGCTCTGAATTACCGTGAGATTCAGAGTTCCTCTGGCCACGTGGGACACGCGGAGCCACTGAATACATCACGAGAGTCGCCAGAGAGCGAAACACTCATTTGCCAAGCCCAATGGACAGCTTGCAGGTATTATTAAATTTTATTTTGTGCTCTTTGGAGTGAAGGGGCCAATTCTGAGTTTGCTTTAAAGGCCACAACGCACACAAGCAACGCTACAGGCCTGCAACGCGGGGGGAAAGCGCGCACGTGAGACTGTGTGAGAGAGAGTGTGTGTGTGTGTGTGGGCCCACTATTATTTTATTATAACTTTGGTTCATCTGAGTAAGAGGATCCTTTTGTCATTTGTTGTTTTGAAGGGTTAATGTATGTAGTTAAAAACCAAACTACATATGCCTTTTGTCATTTGAGATATTCAAGTGATTTTTTCGTGTTGCGTTGAGTGACATTTCCTCAGTCACATGTGGGAGGTGTTTTGAGACCCTAGGGAAATTGTAATTCTTCTATTTGCATATCTTTATTTTCATTCTATATTCAAATAACTTTTGTTTTCAAATAAATGTGTAATTGTTTATTGTAAAATCACAGATTCATTTCCTTTGTTGTTGTATTCTAAATAGTGGTAAAGTTATAGTAATAGTTGTTAAATACTCATTTTTGAGTGTTTTAATTTCTGTGCTTCATATCAATAAGAGATAAAAATAGTGTGAGTTGAGTTTTAAGAAGAGTTCCCAAAATTAGTCGAGAGACAAAGTAAAAGAACCCGTGTGATCACTCTAAATATCTCTGAAAAGAAGAACCTTCTGTCAGAGTAGGGTGTTACAGATTCATCCCAGACAAAGCTCTTAATATTTTAATGAAGTCGTCTAATATCTCTATAGCTTCATGTATAAACATTGTGTACACAGAAGTAGGCCTACACAAAAGACCAAACGTACTAATGCAGCGTAGTTCTCAAGGTCTTTCAATCAGTAACTAATGAGATTCATGTAAAGAAATGATGTTCTTGCCAAATGAGCATTTTCTCCTGAAGCTCAACACTATTAGTGAGCCGATGCTCAAGCTCCTCTAGCATCAGCCTGTTCTTCAGAGGCAGCACAGTGTCTTCTGGCAGAGCCATGTCCTCTTGCCAGCCTCTGGTCAGCTGCATCAGAAGGCTGTGGTTTACTGTGCTCTGGTACTGCAGCTCTCTGACATCCTCTGTCAGTTTCTGAAGAAGTGCTGAACAATCAGTCTATGAAAAGCTTAAAACATCACATTGGACTTTGGAGTGAATAACAAGATAAAAACAGAATTCAAGACACCATATATCTGTTAGAATCGCAGTTACCTTCAGACTGGCGACCAGCAGGGCCCAGGGAAGATTGAGCTGTCTGGGATGAAATATACAACATTTTGTTAAAATTGGCATTTTAAAGTTACATTCAGTGTAAATGCATTTATGCCACTTAAGAGAGGCTTTAAACAGACGCTAAAGCTAAGTGCTATTCATATTTTATTCAGACTTGTTTTAGCTTTAGCTGGGTAATAAAAAATAATAACATTAAATAAAAACACTACAGGAAATACAACATTAATCCCAGCAGTTCCTGACCAGGGCTTGACATTAACCCTTGTCATGTGTGCTTGTCCTTAATTTGAACAAGTAAAAGCGATCATTCTTGTCAGAGTAACATATGTTTTGTGTTGTAACTATTTAAGTATTTATGTTTGATATTTACCCGGCCCAAGGGCATTTTTTCTTACCCTTATATAGGCCATTTTTTCCTTGATCTTATTAAATGTATGCTTCATCTGTCATTTTAAATTCTTTTAAATGTGATCAATAAATTCAATTACATTAATAAGACACAAGGCTATATGGCTGTTACCAATCAAATTAAATCATTTACACTGAAAATTACAACTGCATTATAATATGTTATATATTATTTACATGTTATGACTATGAGAATGATTTGAATAATTTTTTAATATACATAATGAATGTTGGAAAGAATGATATAAACCGCCAATAGGGGTAGCTTTCCCTCTTAATGAGCGAGTCATTGAGTCATTTGTTCAAATGGCTGATTTGTTCAGGAATGAGGCGCGTCTATGAATGGGTCATTAATGAATCTTTAACTCAACCGATTCGTTCAAAATGCTGAATCATTCAGTAATGAAAACACGTGTTCCTGTGAGATGCGTCATGGTTCTGCTCTGTGATCTTTGTTTGGAAGGATTGTCGCTGCCGAAACAGAACAAAAAGTCAATATTGCGTCTAAAATGTAAGTGACTTAATATTAATTACTTGTTTATTGAACTGGTGTATGAAATAAATGCCATATTTTGACCTCAGTATGCTAACTTCAAAGTTATGCCTCTTCAAAAAAATGCTAACTAACGTTATCATAAAAGCGAAACAACTTGTAAGAAACTCTCCTTTTCACCATTAGGCCTATTATTTTACTAGAAGACCACAGATAAACATTCAGTTTTCTACATAACTTGCTCCATTGAGATTCATTTAGTGTTTCAGTGTCAGCTTTTACTTGTAACGGACGCCAACGGTTGACTTGAATCTTCTACTGAAAACAGAAAAACACCAACATTGATTGCCTGTGGGTGAGTAAATTAACAGCAATTTAAACATTTTGGGTCAACTATTCATTTATTTTGGTATTTTCATGTGAATGTTTATATTATAATAACATTGCGGTTCAAATATCAATATGACATAATAATAATAATAATAATGCAATATTATTATTATTATTAGGTCACATTGTGCAGTATGAGTCATGATTTTCGATTAGTTTATTTTATTATAGAATATTGCATAGGTAGGCTAAGGCTACATATATTATTAGTATATGCCTATACGCAGAGTTTCGGGTAATTTTGGTGCAATGGTGATCGTCAGCGCCTCAAGTCCTGATTATTGTCTGCTATATTTGCTTATTTATTAAATGCAGGCAATTGATTGATGAAACATTGATTCAAATTAAGATAAAATGTATACAAAACGAAAACAGACATCAATAATCAGCATATGAATATGTTTCAAATGTGCTAAATAAATAGTTAAAGCACACAGAGAAAAACTAATTTTAAAGAATCAAGAGCCCAAATAAAGCTGACTCTAATCACGAAGTCAAATGAAACATTCAATGAATCAACACCAAAACAACAACATTTATTTATTTTAATGTACTTGAAAAGTATTAAAAAAGTATTAAAAGGTGATAAATACATTTTGGGAAAATTAAGACCCTTAAAAAACTTTGGATAAAAGCGTCTGCTAAATGACTAAATGTTAATGACTAAATGTAAGTATTAAAAAGTCTTATCACGGCTCTATAAAGTCTTAAATTTTGAAAGTATTTTTTCTGAATTAGCTGTAAAAGTGTGTGAATTTAGTCTTTTTTTTTTTTTAAACGAACAGGTACATCATAAACGAGGCACAAGTTCAAAAGCACAATCATGTACGCTCTGGCGGTCCCAGTGCGTATTACGTATTACGTAGTGCATATAGTCTTTATCACAAACTAAAACTGTTAAGTTAAAAGTATCACTGATGTAAATGGTTACAGCTTGAAGTGGCGGTGAGGTATTAACAAATATTGAGAAGGTCTTGAAAAGGTATTAAAATTAACTTCAAGATTCCTGCATATACCCTGGTATTATTTTATTTATTTTTATGGGATACTTATCATTTTTTCATAAACACAGAATGCCCACCCAGTGCTATTCAGTCCAGAGTTACATTTTAACAGACAGTGTGTGTTAAAAATCTATACGTGTCACAATACCATCAACACATGCCAGTGGCGGTGGTTCTAGACTCATTTGACTAGGGGGGCCGAGGAGGGGCCAGTACGGGGACCAAATGCGCTTCAGGTGTCTTTCACTTTTAACGTACCAATGTCTTTGCCAGAGACCGAAATATATATTTATTTGGCATTCCTAATTCAAAGTAAAATGTTGTTTCATCCGTGATCTCTATCTCCGACTGCTGTGGGCTATCGTACAGTATGACCGGTACGGTTCCCTAAACTCATGGCCACGAGAAATAGATGTCGTTCTCTCAAAATATGAAGAAAAATATATCGTTCCCGTACTGGCCCCTCCTTGGCCTCCCTAGTAAAATTAGGATTTTCAGCCCCCAATGAGGGTATGCTTTAAAAAAAAAGTTAGACTTTAGTTTAGGGTCTAATGCTCACTATTAAGTTTCATTAACATGCATATGGCAGGGTTTTATAATCACTGAGGTCCTGAATGTGAGGTAGGCTAGCTCGGGGTCTCTTCTCTGATCTACATATGTGCATTTTAAGGTGTTTTGAAGGCCACACAAAAAAAAAGGATAACAACAGCTTTAAAACCATGTCAATGGGTAGTCTGTCAGTGTAAACAACTGAAAGGTTGATTTATGAATCATTTTCTTAATTTACTGAAAGCTACTAACTTTATTAAATTCATTTACAAGATGTAGGCTACACATTCATCATTGATATTATGCCTAATACAGGGCTTTATCATTAAAGACGTCCTAAATTTTAGGTTGTTAGGGGGTTCCCTTTTTTTTTTTCTCTGATATGCGCATTTTAAGACGTTTGAAGGCCTAAAAAAGGATAATAAATAGCTTTAAAACTATGTCAGTGGGCAGTAGATTATTTTTCACTACCTGCTCTCTCCTCATCTTCATCACCCTTTCTTTTTCTCTCAGTCTCCTCATCTTGCCCTGTCTCTTCCCCTCCTAAACCTGAGCTTTTTTAATTTACTGAAGGCTTCAAATTGTATAGGGATAATACTCAATATGTACACATTGATTATAAATATTGTGCCTAACATAATGAAAACAGCTAATGTGTCTTGTTGTCTCCTCACAATGACAGTAAACTAACTATTACATTCTATGAGTCACGTTACATTTTCAGTTCCCCTTTTGGCACTCAAAATATAAAAAAATCATATAATAAATGAATTGATTGACATTGACATGTCTACAGGGGCACGGGCCTCCCATGTAGAGCCGCCACTGACACATGCTGGTTTTAACATCTCTCTTTTTAGAGTGAGTGGTCAAAATCATGCCTGACCAAAATCCAAATGTCCCCCGATCTTAATGTCCTCCGATAATGATCCTAACTTACTCATGCTGTTCACTTTTCATAGAATCAACATAGATTAAATAAGAAAATAACATGCTATTATTATATATATATTACATTATATTATTTAAACATACAAATGAAAAGTTTTAAGTTATATTCAATAAATATAAGTGCAGTGATACAATGGAAAACTTTAAATTACCTTGATTTGCAGCCAGAAAATCTGAAGAGGGTCTTGATGCTTCTGATTCTGCATGAAACACAATGCTTGGTTAAAAACAATGTTAACCCTTGTGTGTTGTTCAAAAACCTATAACACCCGTGATGTTCCCGGTCAAAATTGACCGGCCTATAAAAAATAGCTTAGAAATCACTTGTTATGCTTTATTATCACCCAATATTGGATTCAATCTTTTTTTTTCCTTTTTACATTTAAGAGATTATGATGGACGTACCTTCAGGCCGGTAAACAGTGAGCCTCTGGGATAAAGAAGAGATCAAAGTAAAGCAGATTTATTTGTCTTATACATCAGAGTTCACACATAATTTTACTTCCAAAGTACTTCCAGGAATACTTGCAAACATTTAAAGGACTGCCACAGTGCAGTGCTTCACTGTATTGATATATACATGCTATTAACCTTGTATTGCTGCCTTATTGGTGCTGTAGGCTGCTTTACATCCTGCTCCTGTTTTTTAAAGTACAATAGTACATCATTAATTATTTAGCAAAATGCTGTGATAGCTAAACTTTGTTATTCCACTTAAATCAAGGGGCACTTACCCTGAGCAGAGAGTGATAAAGAGGGATGGGAGGATGCTCTTGGGGATGCTATTGCAAATTGAGCAAATCACAATTAACAAAATGTAATATTAAAATGAATTAAAATGAATATTTGCACATACTTTTTTTAGCTTTACAAAAATCCTTTTTTGAGGCAAATTTGTGGGGCTTTGGTGGTTGAGGGAACTGATTATTGTCAGCATCATCAGACTCCTCAAAATCTATTTCTGTAACAGTATTAGCATTTAATGTCCCATTGAGCTGTGTCCAGGCATGCTCTTTTTGCGCCATCTACTGGTAGATTATAGCAGGTACAATTGTTTTATGTTTGGGTTTCTGCCCGAGCCCGTTTTGCTGAGACACATGCTATCTGCAGGCTGTAGCTGCCGGTTAGCTCCACTAAGAATGAAAGAAACGTGAAAATTTGAGATAAAATTAAGAAATAAGAGAGAAAGAAGATAGAGAAGAAGATAAAGGATTATTTAGCCCCCTCTGGGATGTCAGCTCACGAGGTTTGTGTTCTTGAAATGTTTTTTCTGTGATTAATGTCTTATCAACGAAGTTGTAACATTGGATAAGAACAAGCTCTGAAATCTTGGTTTTTTTTTGTTGTTTTCTTTTGTGAGCAGTTCTCACGGGTTGTCAAGACCAGAATAAACCCTGTTTTATGACTCTACATCGTGCGTTCGTTGATCCTTGAGGGTGCTACAGTGAGAACTCCCGTCTGCTGAGCGCGGGTAGATAATGGACAGTGCCGACAACGAGCAACAGGTGCCACCATCAGCCACGGCGATGCACAGCAAGGAAGGAGCCACCGCTGGAAGGTCCAGGTGCCCCGAAAAATAAGTGTTGCCCTGGTTAAAGGACTAACTTGAATTCTTCTACAAGAGAGAGAGAGAGAAAATGGACTGTTAAAGGAATTAAGACTAATCTCTCTCTATTAATGAACAAAGCAAAAGACTGGAATATTTTCTATTGTTTAGATTTCTACTGCTTAAGTGACTGATATTCATACAGTGTTAAATTTGATGTTGTGATAAGTAACCTGCACATTCAGTGGATTTCAGTAAGCACCAGAAGATAAATATTCTGGCTTGGTAAAGATATTTAATAGTGTTTCGTAGTTACAGTTATTTAAATCTTGACTTTAAGTTATATCTAAAGAGTTATAACTGTGCTTAAGGTTACAACAGTAAGCTAAAATAAGATCAACATTTATTCACTCATTACCAAATCGAATTTAAGCTGCTTCATTAAATTCTGCACTTAAGACTAAGTTACAAATAAAAATTAAATAGAATAAATAAAAACTCCAACAATGGCAGAGCATGAGGTTAATCCAGAAGTAAATGAAGATGTTGATGTGGAACAACCTCATACAGACAAGGAATTACAAGCAGCAGAAGGCACAGCTGATGATGTCTCTACTACCTCACAAAGAGCACGGAGAAGCCAAAGAGTCCGTACACTGACGGAAAAGGGCCAAGAACTCCACAAGGAGCTCGTAGAGAAGGCTGCATGTCGTTTCAGAAGACACTATGAGAAGTGGAAAGCTGCTGTTAAGGACGCTAAAGGAGCCATAGATGATAAGTACTCAGAGGATCTGCTACAGGAACATGTCTCCAAAGTTTCAAATGCTTCTGAGGGTGTGAATGCTGCCTATGTTGAGTTGAGACGCATTGAATCTCCAGATAATGAGACAAGACGGAGAATGGATACATGTGAAGCCATAACAAAGACAATTATCGGAGCAGTAGCAAAGTGCTCTAACCCAAGTAAATCTGAAGTTCAAGGAGATGAAAACTGGAAAGAGACTGAGCCTATATCTAAGTTAGTAGCCTCAGACAAGATGAGTGTAAAGTCACACCACACTAAGCTCTCTTCTCGCTCAAGGGTCTCCTCTAGAAGCTCCAGCAGGCTTTCAGCCAAAAGACAAGATGCAGCTGCTGATGTTGCAGCAAATGAAGCTGCTCTGCAAGTTCTGCTTGAACAAGAAACTCATATGAAGGAAATCGAAAGACAAGAAGCGGAAATAGCACAAAGACAGAGAGCTCTAGAAGCTAAGCGCAGAGAAGTAGAGCGACTTGAGACAATAAAAAAGCTAAATGCAGCAAAGGCTCGACAGCAGGTGTATGAACAAAGTGAATGTTCAGATGAAGAGATATACAGCCTACTTCACCGCAGTCCTGCCAAAAACAATGAAGTCAAGTCTGAAAACAATGACTCACATTGCAAACAGTGTTCTTCATCGCAAATTATGACACCTCAACGAGAAGTGAACACGACAGATCTGGTCAAAGCATTTGCAGAGTCTCTTAGTGTAAGCCGTCTTCCAGTACCAGAGCCAACAATATTCAGTGGCGATCCTATTAGATATAATGATTGGAAGATTTCCTTTCAAACTCTGATCGAAAGGAAAAATATACCAGTTGAAGAGAAGACTTATTACCTGAGAAAGTATGTAAGTGGGCCTGCAAAGAAGGCAATAGAAGGCTACTTTCCGCTTGGCTCAGAATCAGCATACTATGCAGCATGGTCAGTTCTCGAAGAGAGGTATGGCAATCCCTTCCTCGTAGCCAAAGCCTATCGAGACAAACTCGATGCATGGCCAAAGATAAGCTCTAAAGACAGTATGGAACTTCAGGCATTTGCTGACTTCCTCTGCTGCTGCAAGACAGCCATGTTACAAATGAAGGGGCTTGAAGTGTTCAATGACTGCAATGAAAACCAAAAAATGCTTGCAAAACTCCCAGATTGGCTCACTTCAAGATGGAATAGAAAGGTTATGGAAGTGCAAGAGGAAAACCACACCTTCCCGAGCTTCAGCCAATTTGTGGACTTCATCTCACGGGAAGCCAAAATTGCCTGTAACCCTATAACATCTCTTTTCGCTCTGAAACCAATTGAAATTGAAAGTACAAAAACACCAAAGAACAAAGGCTATGGAGCAAAGGTACTGGCAACTAACTTAAATGAAAGATCTGTCGGTATTAGTTGTGCGTACTGTGAGAAGTTGGGTCACAGCCTACTTAACTGCTGGAAGTTTATGAGTGAGAGTATTCATGAGAGACTAAATTTTGTTCAAGACAAGAAGTTATGCTTTGGCTGTCTAAAGTCTGGTCACCACTCCAAGGATTGTGAAAGCAGAGCCACCTGTGATACATGTGATAAAAAACATCCAACATGTCTTCATGATAACCGTACCAGAGAAGAAAGAACAAGAAAAAATCAAACCAGCAGTGACAGGACAAGACAAAGAAACCCAGACACTTTACAAGACGATACCGTCACACCAACAACAAGCGAAGCAACATCTAACAGAGTCGCACAGAATGTTGATGACACTCACACATCCTCCATTGTTCCAGTATGGGTGTCAGCTGAAGGCAAGCCAGAGCATGAAGTTCTTGTGTACGCGCTCCTTGATACGCAGAGCGACACGACTTTTATTCTCGAAGAAACAGCACAAGCTCTGCATATTAAAAGTAAATCAGTTCAGCTAAGGCTTACCACCATGTCATCAAGAAACACAGTTGTGTCGTGTCGCAAGCTCTCAGGTCTACAAGTAAGAGGATTTTATTCAAATAAGACAATTTCCCTACCAGTAACATATGCAAGGGACTTCATACCCGCAAACCGAGATCACATTCCAACCCCTGGAACAGCCAAGGCATGGCCTCATCTTGAATGCATTGCGGAGGAGATCGCTCCACTACAAAGCTGTGATATTGGCCTACTGATTGGCTACAACTGCCCCCAAGCACTTGTTCCTCGTCAAGTTGTGTCAGGAAACGAAAATCAGCCGTTTGCACAAAGGACTGATCTGGGATGGAGTATTGTGGGTTATGGCAATCCATGTCTCGATTATGGAGATCCTTTCGGAGTAAGTCATCAAGTCATTGTGAAGGAAGTGGTGCCGGATATTCAAACCTCCTCAAACATCACCAACAAGGTTCACTATGTTTTCAGAACTCAAATAAAGGAAATGATCTCCCCTACAGAGGTCCTGAAAATGTTGGAATCTGACTTTGTTGAGAAGTTCCCAGAAGATGTAAACATCTCTCAAGAAGATCTCAGATTTCTAGCAACGATAAAGAAAGGCATTAGACACAAGGAGAATGGCCATTTTGAGATGCCACTCCCATTCAAGAGTGAAAGGCCTAACCTGCCAGATAACAAGGCATGTGCTATTCATCGCCTCAAATGTTTAGGAAAAAAGCTCAAGAGGAACAAGCAGTACTACATGGACTACAAGAAGTTCATGGATGAGATAATAGCCCTTGGGGATGCTGAAAGAGTACCAGAGCAAGACATCGACAAGAGACCAGCTTGGTACATCCCACACCATGGGGTGTATCATCCCCAAAAACCCGGAAAGATTCGTGTTGTCTTTGACGCCTCCGCCAAGTTCAGAGGCACCTCACTAAATGACCATCTCCTGACTGGTCCAGAGCTAACAAACACCCTGCTTGGAGTCTTGTGTCGCTTCCGAAGAGGCCCAGTGGCTTTCATGTGTGATATTGAACGCATGTTCCACCAGTTTCATGTGAATGCTTGCGATCAAGATTACCTACGGTTCTTGTGGTGGGAGAACGGAGACCTAGAAACTCCATTCACTGTCTATCGAATGAAAGTACACTTATTCGGCGCAGCGTCCTCTCCAGGTTGCGCAAACTATGGCCTCAAACACCTCGCAGCTGAAGGAGAAGGAAGTTTTGATGAAGAAACCATCAAGTTCATCAAAACTAACTTCTATGTCGATGATGGACTAGGAAGTGTCGACACTGAAGATCAAGCAATT
This sequence comes from Rutilus rutilus, assembly GCF_951802725.1. Lineage (NCBI taxonomy): Eukaryota > Metazoa > Chordata > Actinopteri > Cypriniformes > Leuciscidae > Rutilus > Rutilus rutilus. The sequence continues at coordinate 60,971,483 of NC_140210.1, forward strand.
CAGCTTGTCAATGAAGCACGCAAGCTCTGCAGGATGGGCAACCTTCGGCTGCATAAGTTCATCTCAAACAGCACCCAAGTTCTAGCTTCGCTTCCAAAGGAAGAATGTGCGGTAGTTGCCAAAGATCTAGATATGGCACTTGGTGAAGTGCATATGGAGAGAGCACTTGGCGTACAATGGTGTGTGGAATCAGACCAATTCCAGTTCCGAGTGGTTGTTAAGGAAAATCCACTCACCCGAAGAGGAGTATTATCCACAGTCGCCTCTGTGTTCGATCCATTTGGGTTTGTGTCGCCTTTCATTTTGCTAGGAAAGCAAATCTTGCAACAAATGTGCAGAGATAAGCTCAGCTGGGATGATAGCTTACCTGACAGTCTTCGACCTAAGTGGGAGTCTTGGCTGCGGGACCTGGGAAACCTGGCAGATGTAAAGATTTCCAGATGCTACATTCCTTCAAACTTCAAGGCACAACACTACGAACTGCATCATTTTTCCGATGCAAGTGCATCTGGATATGGCATGTGCACCTACCTGAGAGCAGTAAACACATCTGGTGAAGTTTACTGCACCTTGGTGATGGGAAGATCGAGAGTTCCACCATCCAAAGTCACAACTATACCACGTCTAGAGTTGTCAGCGGCCGTTGTTGCTGTTCGCACCGGTGACATGCTAAAAAAGGAATTGGGAATAGATATATCAGAAGAAAGGTACTGGACTGACTCTAAAGTGGTGCTTGGCTATATCAGTAATGAGGCCAGAAGGTTTCACGTGTTTGTCGCAAACCGTGTCGAACGCATCAAACAAAGTACAGAGTCAACACAATGGTGGTATGTAACTTCCAAAGACAATCCGGCAGACCACGCCTCAAGAGGCCTTACAGCAGAACAACTTGTAGCTTCAAACTGGTTCAAGGGCCCAGATCTTCTCTGGCAGAAGGTCATAACCAGTAGTGTACTCAAGGTGGGAGAGTTATCGAACAGTGACCCAGAGGTCAGGAAAGTTCAAGTCCACACGATACAAGCAGAAGAACAAAGGTCACTGTTAGATCGGCTTCAGAAGTTTTCCGACTGGTTGAGAATGATTAAAGCTGTGGCCAGACTCAAGCGCTATGTTAAAGAATCAAAGGATCACAAGAAGTCATGTAACATTGTTAACCTACAAGAGAGAAAAGAAGCAGAGGTAACCATAATAAAGATGGTCCAAGCAGCAGCGTTTACTCAGGAGATAAAAACCTTACAACATCATGAGGTGATGCAGACCAAAAACAGGGTCAGCAAGTTATGTCCGTTTCTCGACAACCAAGGCATTCTTCGGGTAGGCGGACGCTTAACACATGCTGCTTTGCATCCTAATGTCAGACATCCTGTGATCCTGCCAAGAAACAGTCATGTGTCTACATTACTCGTCAAACATTATCACGAGAAGACATACCATCAAGGAAGAGGAATCACGATGAACGAGCTGCGAGCTAACGGATACTGGATACTTGGATGCAGTAAGATTGTTTCATCTTACATCTATAAATGTGTAAAATGCAGAAAATTCAGAAGGTGCACAGAGCAGCAGAAGATGGCAGACCTCCCGGAGGATAGGATGGAAACTACACCACCATTCACCTACTGTGGGATGGATTGCTTCGGTCCTTTTTACATCAAGGATGGCCGCAAGGAGTTAAAGCGTTATGGATTGTTAATCACCTGCATGTGCTCCAGAGCAGTACATCTTGAGATGCTTGATGATCTATCAACGGATTCCCTCATCAACTCTTTACGTGCATTCATAGCCATCAGAGGTACAGTTCGGCAGATAAGATGTGATCAAGGCACGAACTTTGTCGGCACCAGAAATGAGTTTGCTGAAGCATTCAAGGAAATGGATCAAGCAAAGCTGGAAAAACTGGACTGCGAGTTTCTCATGAACACCCCAGCGTCAAGTCACATGGGTGGTGTCTGGGAAAGACAAATCCGCACCATAAGAAGTGTACTCACGTCAATCCTGGATCAATCAAGCAAACAACTCGACAGCTCTTCTCTAAGGACATTCTTGTATGAGGTAATGGCAGTCATCAATAGCAGGCCATTGACTACTGACCAACTGTGTGATCCATCAAACCCAGAACCTTTAACGCCAAACCACATACTGACCATGAAGTCAACAATCATCTCCCCACCTCCAGGAAGGTTTGTAAAGGAAGATCTTTATCTCCGTAAGAGGTGGCGTCGTGTTCAACTCCTCGCCAACACTTTCTGGACAAGGTGGAAAAAAGAGTATTTGTTAAACCTTCAAGGTAGACAGAAGTGGACCAAGGAGCATAGAAATGCTAAGGTCGATGATGTTGTTCTCCTGAAGGACGAGATAACTCCACGCAGCCAGTGGAAATTGGCGAAGATCACTGAAGTCTACCCTGGAAAGGATGGAATAGTGAGGAAGGTGAAATTGTTAATGAGTGATCAAAACCTGGACGAAGAAGGAAAACGTACCTCCAAACCCGTTCATCTGGAAAGGCCCATTCAGAAGACAGTCGTTCTGATGGAGGCGGAAGATGATTCTCAACCTCGCTCTGCCTAAAATATAGTTCATATTCTTTAATTCATAAGCTATTCATTAGTCATAGTTGATAATTTGTTCTTTAAAAATCACAAGTGATTGGTGGGAGTGTAACAGTATTAGCATTTAATGTCCCATTGAGCTGTGTCCAGGCATGCTCTTTTTGCGCCATCTACTGGTAGATTATAGCAGGTACAATTGTTTTATGTTTGGGTTTCTGCCCGAGCCCGTTTTGCTGAGACACATGCTATCTGCAGGCTGTAGCTGCCGGTTAGCTCCACTAAGAATGAAAGAAACGTGAAAATTTGAGATAAAATTAAGAAATAAGAGAGAAAGAAGATAGAGAAGAAGATAAAGGATTATTTAGCCCCCTCTGGGATGTCAGCTCACGAGGTTTGTGTTCTTGAAATGTTTTTTCTGTGATTAATGTCTTATCAACGAAGTTGTAACATTGGATAAGAACAAGCTCTGAAATCTTGGGTTTTTTTTGTTGTTTTCTTTTGTGAGCAGTTCTCACGGGTTGTCAAGACCAGAATAAACCCTGTTTTATGACTCTACATCGTGCGTTCGTTGATCCTTGAGGGTGCTACAATTTCATTAAATTTAGGATTTCGTCTGGGAATAAAAGCAAGCATGAAGTAATTAGAGGCTAAATTGTAGTGTTGCGGTTCCATATATCTCAAACAATAAATCTTACTTTCTCTTTCTTTGATTTGTTTCAATGCCAGAACCCTTTTCAGCCCGAATCAGGCATTCATGGGCCTTCTCATATGTATCTGAAAGTATTTTATTTTTATTAATTGCTTTACATTTGCAAAGTATACATTTATTATTTGAAATAAATTTCACTTTTCTTTTTTAGTAGATCAAATGTGTGTATCTGCCATGTGTCAGTGTTTGGCTTTTCATGAAACATCACTGCCTTCTTTAACCTCTCTTGGCTCTTGTATGGAGGCCAATAACATCCCTCCTTGGTGCACCAGTTTTCTGGGATGACAGCTAAACTGTCCTCTTCATTAGGAAAACTGACTACAGCATACATTGAACTGTGATTAAAAAAAGTGCAATGGGTCAATCAATTTCACAAAATATTTCACCAACTCAATTTCAGCATTTATTATAATAGGGCTGGGCGATATGGCTGAAAACTGTATCACGATATAAGTGTTTCATATCGGTCAATATTGATATTTTTTATGACCTATTTAAAATAAGGACCAGGAGAAAAATATATTACATTTAAACATTTTTATTTTAAACTAAAACGATTAGGTCACCTCAAAATGAAAATTTCCTAATCATTTATTCACCCCAATGCCAAGATATCCATGTCTTTCTTTCTTCAGTTGAAAAGAAATGAAGTTTTTTGAGGAAACAATAGCAATAGCAAATTAGTTGAAGTCCATTATGTGGAGAAAAAATACTTCATATTGACAAAAAAGCAGGAAAATATAAGGCGCACATATCATGACGCGGCGACAGCACGTGTGATTACCCCTGTAACGGGACTTAGGACATCATTTAGATATAAAATGTATGACAAATAAGGGCGTGGTTAACTTTGATTGACAGCTTGATTGACAGCTGATAACGAGCATATGTTGTGCCGAGTGGAATTCCTGAAATTTGACATCTCAGCCATGATCTGACACAACACATCATACCACCTCTGTATAATTTCTGAACATTGAAATTCAACATTGAACCATACCCCCCCAAAACCGTTCTTCAGAAACGATACAACGATATGCGCAACCAAACTGTTACATGATTGGCTGGTAGCGTGTCACTCCCTACGTTGCTAGGTTACCAGAGAGTGAGTGCCTTTGTTCATGCAACCAAAACTTGCTTCGCAACCTCTGGTTTCTTTTTACAGGTGCCACATCCTACAAATGGAGTAATGGCAGACCAGCAAAGTCCTCTTTGCATGGAAGAAGCACAAACTTGCGTAGCACATTTGTGGCTTGGGTGAAAAGGAGTTCATCCTTCAGTCCAGAGAGAAGGAAAATGTCTAGCTGTGATGATGGCAGGGGATAGACAAAAAGATCGGTCTTGTTCCTGAATGTGGTGTACACAATGAAAGTTTCTCCATGTTCCTCGACCACCAGGTTTTGCACTACGACAACATCCTTGTTTGTCAGCTGGACACAGTTATTCCCAGTGCACGTCTGCACAGAGAAGTGACTGAACTGCATTTTTGCATATTGTGCTTTCACATTTAGACCATTTGGGACTGGGCCTTTGTCATGTGCTTTTTGCAGAGTTTTCTCTGGATCTGACTGCATTGTTCGCATAGCCTCTCTTTCTGACAGTCTTCTTACGACTTGTTCTAAAGGCTTGTTTGGTTTTCTTATCATTCTTTTAATTTGGCCAAGGAAATTCTCAAAGGGAAAGCAAGAAATGTTGTCAAGTACACCAAATGCATGTACGTCGTGAATCAAATGAGTTAAGCAATGCATGTTGTAAGTGATGGTTTCTGTCCCATACAAGCAGCTGCAGTGGTTCACAAACAAAACCAGGAGGTTTCCAGCATAGTCTGCACACAAGGATGGACTGAGAAAGATTCTGTAGCCTTCCAGCGGTCTGACTCGAATAGTGATCTTGGTTTTCTGTTCATTTCTGATGGAGCATGAGGCCGTAGCTCTGTCAGTTGTGCAGAAACGCTTCTGACAAACGTTGGGCCTAAACGAGTCTTCAGTGGCCCTTTCTGCCGTAGAGAGATTATTTTGCGTGTAACCCCCAAACATACAAGGTGCATGCAGTCGAGAGGAAACGATGTCACCAAACCAATGGACAGTGGCTCTAAAGGTGTTTTCCCACTGTAGTGCGAGTCCTCAGAAAAAGACTCAAAATGGTCATGGTTGGACCTCAGACAGGCTGTTGTTTCTGGGAAGGTCATACGGTTATTATAGTAAACTCCCTTTTGACTGCATTTGTCACATCCATAGTGACCATCGTGACCTTTAGAATTTCTGATGAAGGCCCTTGCTGGTGCGTCGCAAACAATGGCAGAGATCTGGACTTTAATATTGCTGTCTTCACAAAAGAAACCTTCCTCATTTCCTCAACAAAGTCTTGTAAGTAATCAAGACTGGCTGGTTTCTTTCCCCCAAAAAAACATCCCAATGACAAATGGTAACTTGTTTGTCTGGACCCTGTCTTTGTAGTTTTCTACTAGGCCTAAAATAGGCCAGAATTGAGAGTTTGAGCTCTTGTATAGAGGAAGGCCATCTATATTGACCTGCAGGGACACGGACTCGGACCACACTTGATGATTTAATGTCGTGAGTTGAGACAACAGACCATGTTCAATTCCAGCATGAAAATAAGTCCCCCCAGAGACTTCTTTGATTTCCACCAGTCCGTGAATCTTTAGGAAGGCCTAATTCAGGTAGTTTGGCACACAGAATCCTGAGTAGTTCAGTCAATGATGAATGTGGAATTTGTTTTCTGACTGCCCAATCAGAAAGCAATGCTCTGATATCATCATCCTCCTCCTCCTCATCTGTGCTTTCATCATTGCTCTCCTCTGTGTTCTCAGCAAAGCTCTCACTAGCTCTTCCCTCACTGCTGCTTAGTGTGTAATCATCCACTCTATTGTTGGAAGAGCCACTTGCTCAAAATTGCTTATGATACAACAGTCAAGTCTCTCAGTTTTTTCATCTGTTTCTATAGATGCCGATTTCAGATTTTGTAAGTCTTGCTCAACTCCTCTTTGAATTTGTCTTCGTTTACTCCAGTAACTGGACATGTTACATGGAGATAAACTTCTGAATAAATCTGTAAAGTAAATCAAATGATAGCATCATCAACAATACTGGGATGCTGTCTTTCCTCTCTGCATATAAGGTGATTGCTATATTCTAGGATTCATTTTGAATCTTGAAGTGCGTTTTATTACTATTAGTTAAATAAAAAAAAGAAATTGTTTTTTTGTGATAGACAGCATGTGCTGACTGGAGGCGCCGGATCTCTTTTGATTCCTGCCTAAATAAGGTTAATTTTAATTCTTAACGGTTTAATAATTGTGATACTAAACTAATCTGTTTGAATTTTAATCCTGAATAATGGATTGGTTGCAGTTTTTGCACGATAGTAGCCGTTCAGTGGCATCGAGTGATTGTATTTTAAATGTATGAATTTGTTCCACTCTAGGACTAATATTGAATTTAAAGTTCGCTTCATTAATGTTAAATATAAGTGAATTTGTCCTTTATCAACTCCTTCACTATCTTTATTGTTATTGTGTTTTCTTTAATTATAATGAACTATAAATTAAGCATTCATTTTAAAGTAAGGGGAAATCTATCCCCTATATCTATATCTATATCTATATATCAGGGCTCGACATTAAGGCTTGTCCGGGACAAGTGGATTTTTTTGTAGGACAAGTGGAGGAGAAAATGACTCGTCCCACTGGACAAGTTAAATTTCAAACAAAATAAAATGGCATGTTACTTCACGTTATGTGACACTCATGACGTCTATTTTAACGATTTAATTTGACAGATTTGAAACCAACACATTTTTTCCCCACAATCCGTTGAATATTCAACTATTAAAAACTAGCCGCGTTCGTCAAGCGCATCATCTTACCCTTCACAGCGCGCTGTCATTTCTCCCTAAACCTAAACTCACCGTCAGAGTAGTCTCCTGAGTGGGAATGGCAAGTCCAAACTTTGCGTAGACCTGCTTGGCATTGAGAAAAGGCTAACATCGGCGCTTGTCTTCTTGTGACAAACATGTGGAGAAGCAAGACCAAGATCTGCTGTATGTCATCCATTGTAGTTTACTATGTTCTTCTTCGCGCGGAAATGACGTCGATCGAAACACCGCGCCTATCAAGTAATGGTACTGTTGTCAGTGGAAACGCTATCGAGATCGTGGTTAGACCGACCCGTAGCGTACTGTACTGGACGGTACTGCTCAGTGGAAACCAGCCATTACACTATCACACTAAACTGTGTTTGAGTGTGTTGAATGTTGTAAGTTAGTTTGTTGGCTGTATGAGAATAGCAGTAAGCTAGATCAACATTAAAATAACATGTAGATCGTATTCTAACATTTCATCACGTTGAACTAAATAACATTGTTTAGTATATAAGCTGTTCAATTAAAGCCCATGTTGCAGGTTTTTTTTCCTAATGTGAATACATCTATAAGCTAACACTGTTCTCTCACCCTGTTCTCCTCACACCACAACTCACCGTTGTTCTGTCTAACCCTGGCCTGTCCTGCTCACTTGGCTTCATATCTTGATATCATCATATATATCAATTATATATATCATACGAGTAAACATTTAGGCTACAATTCCCCCAGCTTTCCGAGCTGTCGTTGCGATCCATTGCTTTCCTATTGTTTACTTTGACCGCTCTCCCTCATGTTACGTCACTTCCGGTTCGGCGGTTTTCAAATGCGGAGGTAAAATCGTACTCACAAAAACGACTCCAGAAGCCTAAATAGCGTTTTATAAGTATATGTTTATATTTAAATCTAGTTCCTACAATATTTTTCTATACATTGGCTCACTGGGTCCTCTAACCTGCAACATGACCTTTAATTTATTTAGAATATTTCCAGGCTTCAGTCAGCGCTGCTGTGGCAGCTGAAGCAGCAAGAGAGGGTCAGGAAGAGATGTAGAGAGTGTAGAGAGAGATGTAGGAGAGGAGGAGGAGGACTGCTGTGGGAGAGCCAGCTAGGGCTGAAGCAACAGGTGAGATTAACAGCAAACACAGAGACCTCTAGAAGCAGGGCAGCTCAGAAAAGTAGATTTTGATTTCATTTTGTTTCTTTTTCTTTGATTGCTCTGTTTTTTAGGAATGTTTTGTGGACAATGCAGACACCCAGATATACAGAGATATATTTAACCCTTTTGTTGTGACTGCGTAAGCCGGTGAGTTGCGAGGCCCATTTTCCCCCGTCTCTCACAGGTTATTCTGCCCTGGACGTGCCATCAGTGGAGGAGGAAACAGAGGAAAGGAAGCGCGAAAGCTGTTGAAATTGTGTTTTCATAGCTTTTGATTTTGAATTCTGTGAAGTTTGAGTCATTGATAAGGTTTTTTTTTTTTTTTTTCGTTTTTCTTACTTTTAGTGGTCAGATTTAACCTAAGAACAAACTGCCTGAGTCATGAACAATTGGAATTGTTGGAATTTATTTTTGATATATTAAAAGTTAGTTAAGGAGAAGGTCTTGTATTTTCTTTTGCTTTATTTGGTCCGGTATGATATTTAGTTTCTGTAGTGTTTGTTTTATTTTGGCATGGCCTAGCCCTGAAATGACTTTTTCCTCCTTTTTTTATTGTTTTGAACTGGTCCCAGTAAGTATTAGGTAGTGTTCTGGTAAAGAAATTGAATAATCAAATGTAAAATAAATGTAACTGCATACTCTTTGCTGTATAAATTAAATATAGATCAATCCTCGTTTACAAAAAGCTCTAAAAGTTATTTAGTCAAGAGCAGTAGGCTAAGTGATTTTTTTATTTGTCTTTGGTTGTTTGATTAACGTTAATGACCAACAGCAGCAGGTCTGAAAGGCTGTCAGTTTAACACCTAATCCAATATCCTCCTGAGACCCATAACAAAAAAAAACGTTTTGTAAATGTCATACATATATATTATTTGGAGTAGAAACACATGGCGGGATTATTATTATTTTTAATTAAAATTGTATCTCCTGTAGTGACCAGGACTCCATAAGTAATATGTGACTCCTTTTGCATCTTTTTGGTCTCCGAATTCAACAATATTGCCTCAGAAGACATCGGATTAAACCACTACTGAAGTACAGCCTTGAAGGAGCCAGACCCCTGCAACAGTGGAAAAAATATTGGTTGAATAATCGGTTATCGGCATGTACCGCCAAACCTAGATATATCCACTAATAAGTCCACTATCGGTCGATCTCTAATAAATACCTTTAATGGATGCTAAAAAAGATAACTTACCCTAGTTGAAATAAAGGATGGATAGAAGAATCACAGTGGAGGATGATGCAAAATCTTTAAAAAAAGGAAATAATAAAAGAAATATACAGTATTACATTCCTGCAGTACAATCCAAATGTTGAATGATGCTAATTAATCAAATATGAATATCTAGAATAAATATAAAGTGAAACTAAGAATGTGCAAAAGATAACTTACAAGAAAAAAAAAAAACATTTTCAGCAAAGGAAGACAATTGTAAAATCTGAAATTGTGTTACAGGATCATATGGATTTGTATTTATTTATTGACTAGACAGCAAAATATTATGGTAACACGAGAAAATGCAGGAATTATGTCCATGTTTCTCATCTTTGCAGATCTTTTTCAATCAGTCACAAAATGTTAAACTGGTAAAGGCAAAGGTTGACCTAATATGAGCCATGCAATTAGCCAAATGCTGTTAGAGAACATGCGGCCCAGAGCAGTCAGCGAGAAGAGAAAGGCAAAGGTCGACCTAACAAGCATGTTGGAGTCATATGCAGAACTACAGAAGAAACAATATGAGGACTTCATGCCGGCTGAGCGAGTTCATCAGCATCAGGAGAAAGAGTCACTGGACAGCTGGATGTGGAGGAGCGCCGCTACTGAGCTCAAAGAGAGGAACGCCAGGAATATAATAGGATGTTCATGACAGTGCTTAACAGAGTGTTGGACACTTCTGCACCCCCACAGTTACAGCCAGATCCTTTACCTCATGTTTACTCAGCTCAGGACAACACAACACACACACACCTGCATCGTCATACTCCACATTCACTCTTGATCAGAAGTGCCCTACACACACACACCAGAGACAGCACGTCTCCATCCTATCAGGAGTTAGAGGGTTCAGAATAGGCTAGAAAGCAGTTTAGTTCAGGTCTTCAGAAGAGAATACTTTAGTCTGATGTTGTGTGTGTTTAAGGTGCTTTCACATGAGCAGAGTATGCCCAACAATACATAGGCTATGCTTTCTTCTGTAACTGTTTAATTGTGTTCATGTTTTTTCATCAAAAGTTAGAATCTGGAGCACTTTTTGTTGACCTTACATTGTTGTTCAGATATTACTATAACTTATTAACACTTTTACTCTTCATATGGAGCAGTGCTTTTATCAGAACATGTCTAGAAGTGTTTAATAATCGGCTCTCCTACTGTGCCTTTATTCTGAGTTCAGATCTATTCTTGAGCTGCTTATTGTACTTTCAGTAAAAGTTCTTGACATGTTTCTTGTCTCCCTTCTTTTTTATTGACAGATTAACTTATAATGTGAACAAGTTGTTGTCATACAAAACAGCAACATGAGTTGTCAAATACACAAACACTTACACTGATGTGTTAAAGCAATAGTACATTTCTCTAGTCTAGCTCACATATAGAGTATCCAGTAGTGATTGTACAGATCTTCCAGCTCTGTTTAAAACATATTTCACACAATAACCTTAATTAATAGAAATGAATAGAAAATGAAACGCAGCCGAACAATGTTTAAATTATGAACTAAATGATGACAGTTAAAGGAGAGTTCATGCTTAATTCACTAAATCATGTTTTGTTTTAATCATTTTTGAGTTGTTTCTTGTTTCAGTGTTCAGTTATCTTATCAAAAGATGGAAAGCACAATAAACACTTGAGAAATAAGAGCATAGGACATCTCTAATGGAGTTGATAGTGTTGTTTGACTGAAGGTCATTGAACCACTGGACTCATTTACTCCATCATTGTCTTCATCATTGTCTTCATCATAGTCTTCATCATAGTCCTCATTGTGAATGTCACAGTAAGTGTGAAGCACACGACACACAGTGATGGTAGTGTTGATATGTTTGATGTCACAGTCGTCCCTCTTCATCTCCCCTTGAGACGGCCCAAAGCTCTCTCGATGGTCATGCGTGCCTTGCTTAGCCTGTGGCTGAAGACAGCCTGTGCCGGTGTTGTTCCTCTGTGTTCTGCGTTCACGTGCAATGCAATTACATTGTCTGCTATATATTTGCGTCTTATTTATTAAATAGGCTACAGGCAATTGGTTAATAAAACATTGATCAAAATTAAGATACAATTTATACAAAACGAAAATCTTCTAAAAATTGTCTTTCTACAAAACAAAACTCAATGAAGTGGTAAAAATCATGTCTTACCCACTCCATGTCTCCAGTCATATTGCATCTCATGATGTATCTTTATCTTTCTCATGCTGCATATGCTCACTTTCATAATCAACATCGATTAAATAAAAAAATAACATTAGCCTATAATATTTAAACATAAATATGAAACTAAATGTTTTCTTTAATGGCTACAAGACAGTACAGAGAAATTTCATGTCTTGTCGTTGGCCACAACATAATGACGTCACATATTTTCCAACCCAGCCCCCAGCCCCCAGCCCCCCCTCCATGAAACAGCTTCCAGCGCGCCTGTCTGCGTATGGTTTCATTACCCATCTGAGAAGAGGATACGAGAGCAGCATCCCCTAATAACACTATAGGCACATCAACATCATTAACTCTTTCTCGAACTCGGGTTGGGAACAGGCAATCGAGCCAAGTGTGAAAGCGCCCTTATATATTCTACACGAGCGCACACTGGACTGTCCTGTTTAACACACGAGGGCCGTATAATCGACTATGAACAAAACGATTTAATGTAAAACACTTTTCAGATGATAATTTTTTCCCATTCCTGGAGAGACTTGATGTGACTGATGTCTGGAGGACCAGATTCACTGATACTAAAGCTTTTACCTGGAGAAACAAGACCGCTTCTCATTCCTCTCATATAGACTTTTAGCTGATCTCTGAATCTACTGATATTCACTATATTTTAGCTGATATTCTTCAGTTCTCCTGACTGACTGTAAGACTATCTATATAAAGACTAAGCTCTCTGTAAGCACTTATTAAACCATCATATTGACGTTAAATATCTGTCTTATATAATACCATAAGCTTAAAATTACATATTTTCTTAACCATTATTGTAAATAGCTGTAATGAACGCTCTTTTGGTAATAATTGGGAGTTAGTTAAATATGATATTGGTAAATGAATGAGAAACTAAGTGAGTAAAACTGAGGAAAAGGCAGTAATTAATGAAACTTCTGCTCTTATAATCACAGACCCCTGGAAATCTCTCAGATGATCAAACTGTTTGCTTCATAAATGACAAAACCAGCTTGATGATATTTACAGATGTAAAGAGAAGTCTAACGCCATTATTACAGCATTTCTGAGCTTAGAGATTGAGGAAGTCATGATGTCACACACTCCAGTATACAGTAGGAGGCGCTAAACATCCTTCACGACAGAACTAAACCCGCCAGAACACTGAATGAAGAAGAAGAAAGATGGGCGGGGTTTATCGCTGATATCTGAGCCCTCTGCGCATGCGCATTCAGAAACCGAAAGTAAAGAAGATCCTGAGGAAATGTAAATTCACCTTCAGAAGTCTTGAAACATATATAGTTATCACATCACGGTAAGTTCATTTATCTGTTTCAGATATCATGCCATATTATTGTAAAATGTTTTCTCGTCGCTATCATATTAAACTCGATCATCAAATTTTAACGGTCATTTTTTGGACTTGTGACGCATGTAAAAGTGAACAAGTTCATCGTCAGGATTATAATAATATCGAGCTCTAGGGATTCTGGGATTTTTTACAATCTGAACTATACAGAGGTGGAAAGTAAACATGTAAACCTGAACACTTCCGGTCTCCTGAAGGCCAGGCGTCGACTCACAGACGATCAGCTTTAGTGAAGATTGATTATGACACACTGATGTATTTCTGATCGCTACTGAAAATCTATACTCTCCAATTAAAGTGTCTGGATTGTGATATTTAAAGGAAGAAGCCCGATTAGATAATATGATCAATTATTTATGCTAATGCTTTATTTCACCTATGTGAAAATACTAAATATTAACAATAATAATAAAGAAGCAACAATGTGCAATTTTGAAAAAGTTAAATGGATTTAATTTGACCCTTATAGACCTTTTCAACTCATTTCACAATTTGTGAAACATTATGACTGAAATCTGAGTTGTTGTGATTCATAGTGATTGTATTTCTTGCATCTGATTATTTAACTGCATGAAAACTCATTATTGTGGAGGGAAAGCAACTATTAATCATTATAAAAGTGTAACCGGCTGGATGTGGAAGCGTTCAGAGAGTTCTTCATCAGATGTGCTGATCAGTCAGTGTGATATGAGCTCTGGCACAGAGAAGCTGTCAGTGAGTCTCTCTACAGCAGCAGAAACACATGAAGCTTCTGAACAGAGAGAGATTCAGGCTTTTCCTCCTGCTGTTGAAGTTCAGTGTTCAGTGAGACTCAAGAGCATCAGTGAGACACTGACGGTGGGTAATGGAGACTGAAGCACTGATCCACTTCATCTCAGAGGTTCACATCTGGCCTTTGTGCAGTCAGACCAGTTCTTCCACAGTAAACCAGTACTTTATGGACTCCAGAAGAAAAGGATCCTCCACAATCTGCTGCAACTACAGTCTGAACACACAGCATCTCTAGAAAGTCGTTGTGTGTGTAGTATTGGGATTTGATTTTACTGTACTTACTGGAATAATCTAAATGTTATGTAAGATTTTTCTCTCAGTGTTTCCTTATGCAGATCTGAAGTCAGTTTCTCATTATGGAGAACAGAGAGAGCTGTGAGAGATCTTCATCTCCAGATCCCAGCTGTGTGTCTGTGAAGAGTGGCAGATCAATAACTCCTCCTCCTGCATTCAGTAATGAACCAGTGACCTCTGACCCCAGGTGAGTGTAAACCTGTAGTGGTGAATTAACTGTTTTATGGGAGTCACACACACACTGAATTCACACAGAGAGATGAGATTTGTAATAGGGCTGCAACTAATGATTATTTTGGATTAATTTGTTGATTTATTTTTTCAATGAATCAGATGAAAAATCCCCAAAATAAAATGAATATGAATTCTTAAAGATGTATTTTATATATATATACTGTGTGTGTGTGTGTGTGTATATATATATATATATATATATATATATATATTAGTGGTGGGCCGTTATTGGCGTTAACGTAAACACGGCTGAAAGTGAAAGCTGGTGAAAAAGATCGGTGCAACATCCATTATTTGGACTTGGTTCGGATTTCAGCCGTCCGACGAGCAGCAGCAAACTATATAGACAGAGTGTGTGGGGTAACAGTTTGATAAGTTAACACACGACTAATCCGTTCTACCACCTCAAATTCAAAATGAAACATATCACTGAATACCAGCGCGCGCGTATTATTCTCAATATATTCATACAGTCGGCATCTAGTCATAGTTGGGGGCGTGGCGAGGGTGGAGTCGGCGTGGGGGAAAACACAGCGAACATTGTGTGTATTTTAATGACAAAATTAACTGCAATAGGTTATGATTGCCCTTATTTAATTAAAAACTGGGTCAATGACCCAACCAAATGGCCGGAGGTGTCGTTTCCAGACATATTTTGTTATCTGGTTGAATCTCCAGGTAAGACATCGCGGTAGCTGCAGCGGTAACATTAGCCTATAACTCAATCAACTTTAGTATATGTTGCATACTATAACTATAATTGGGTATTTCCCTTCGTTCCTCCCCCTGGTGGAGAACTGAATTATTTGCCCAGTAGAGTTAGTGGTGTCAGGTGACTAATCACCATGATTGCGCTCTAAATAAAAATGCAGCATTCAAATGGCTGGGGATGTTACTTTTTGCATCCTGGTTGCCTGTTCCTAGTGGAGTTGTGTGGTTCGGGGCATTTATTCTGCTCATTGTTTGATCAGGTATGTGAATGAGTGGAATATGGAGTGTGATTTTTATAATATTAGTGTGTAACTTAAAGCTTGCGTCCTGCAGTCACTACACAATTCGAGTGCAGCGAGAACCTGTACAGTCGTGTTAGAATCATTGTGAACGCAGTGAGTATGATCTCTTTTCTGGTGGATCGTTTCATGTTTATAAAAAAGTAAATTTCACTGTTGTGTGTGCGTGCAGGTCGGAAGGAACGTGCATAACTATAACTCCAAAAAACCTTGTCACTTAACAATTGTACGTATGCTTCACTCCAAACTATTAATCCTTTTGTAAAACGGTGATCAGTAGTATGAAGTTGCCGAGGGACTGTGCTGACAGTTATCCCTAACTCACAGACTGCAGTCTGTATTGAGTGTAGACCTCGAACTACTCCATAGGTTCGCGATTGGCCTATCAAGCGAGCCTTCAGCTGATAACGCTAATGTGAATGAGACATCCCTTATGAAAAACAACTATAGGAATACTATAGTATTTTGGGATACTAAGTACTATAGAGGTATTACAGAACATCACAGAAGTATTATACACTACTATAGAAATCTTATAGGATTACTATAGTTCTTTTTCGTAAGGGATGTAGACAAATCTGGCTAATACGAGTTTAACACCCACTACTACATCACACAGGGATCTCACACAGTAATCTCAAAAAAGAAACTCAAAAGTCATTTTGTCCTCATTTCCGGTTCTGGGTGTTTATTAGGAAGGATTTAGAACTTCAATTCATAATTTGTTTGTTTATTGGCGGTACAGAAAACGACACAGCAACTCTTCGGCATGATTGCCCTGTGTATTTCAATGAGCGCCAAGGCAATGTTTTCCCCCACGGGCTAAATTCACATCACGTGACGGGGCGTTCCCGGGGGCGTTCCCAGACCAACCGTCTGTATCTATCTTAGTGGTGTAGTAGCACATAATCTCTGTCTTCGCCCAATTTTAAGAATCGTTGTTGTGTTTCTTTTTAACTGAAAAGACATCAGTTAGACAATATTCTAATTTTAAATTGGGGGTTTCATAAGCTCCAAGCCATAATACACATTAGACCTACTTAAGTCTCTGCAGCTAGTGTACTTACATTTTATTTATCTGCAAAATTATGTTGTATACTTACAGTTTTGCACAATATGTTCTCAAAACTACATACACCCTTTAAAAAAAAAAAAAAAAAACATTTAGCAGTTCTTTAGCAGGGTCTGTGTAACCTGTTCTGAAATGGTTTTATTATAATATATATCGTTATCGCAAGAGGCTGCAATGTATATCACAATATGGATTTTAGGCCATATCGCCCATCCCTAATTGATAGCCTATAGTAGTTGATAATAACATAGACCTACCTAATGTTGCCTACGGACGGTAACAGTACAGTAGTAACCTTTTACAGTCTATGAGTAGAACAGCTTTCTCAAGCAGTTTGTGATGCATTTTGGAAACAGGAGATGAGCCCCTGGTCTAATGCGCCACCTGGCTTGAGAAACCCGTTCTCAAAGACTTACTTTTATAGTCATTATTTGGGTAGCACACATATTCTGAATGCCTTCGGCAGAATTCAAATGAGCCATTTTAATCTAGATTTTAACCCCCTCTTCAGTATAGCGTACAATACATACATTTTGCATTCACCAAATCTTCCTTCAGGGTTTCCGTAGCACACTACGTCGCAGCCCTCTGCCCCTCCCCCGAGGGCAGCGCATGCATACACAAACAACATATCATGGTAGAAACAGCCGGCGAAAGACAGCAGCTCCTTCCAAAGAAATGCTCTTCAACTTCAGTCGTGTGGAGTTGGTTTGGATTTACGGCATCTGATGAGGAACCGACCTCGATACAAACTATGTATATACATTTTTTATGGCGAACGGTTACTCTTCACATGTTCAATTCAACTAAGATTTACCTCAGGATTTTTGGTTGTTTTATTAGCTCAATCCAAAATACAGTATACATAATTTAGATGTTTAACAATCTTTGTTGCACACTGCACAGTGACTTTTCAGTTAGAGATAGGATTTGCCTTTGCAATTTTGTTTATGTTGATGCACTTTAATTAAATACAATAAATATATATTTTTTAAATATATTTACAGTTCGCATTATTATCCATTTTATCAATTAGTTATTGCAGCCCTAATTAAATAAATGAAACGGCAGACAGGAAGAATTATTTCTTTGTGTTTCTCAGGACCTGGAGTCGGAGAGCTGTGCAATGCAGAAAGTGTTGAACTAAAACTGAAATGAAACACATTAAGTGTACAGAAAATACAAGATTGACAAGATTGTGTAGATTTAGATTTTAATTTATGTTATTTTTCTTGATCTTAAATCTGTGCACTTTTGTTTTTCTAGAGTTTATAGAGATGATCAGACTGGAGACCAGGATTCTCCTCAACCAGTGAATGATGAACTACAGAGAGTCAAACACAGACACAAAGCCAGCATGAAGAACAAGTATGAGAGATTATTTGAGGGACTGAAACTCCAAGAGAATGAAACCCTCCTGAACAGGATCTACACACAGCTCTACATCATAGAGGGAGAGAGAGAAGGAGTGAATGAAGAACATGAGGTTTTACAGATGGAGAAAACAGCCAGAACACAACACTCACAAGACACTCCAATCTACTGCAATGACATCTTTAAAGCCTCTCCTGAACCAGGACGCCAGGAGAAAGAGCAGATCAAGACTGTTCTCACTAAAGGCATCGCTGGAATCGGGAAAACCGTCTCTGTGCAGAAGTTCATTCTGGACTGGGCCGAGGGAAAAGACAATCAGGATGTAGATTTCATGTTTGTGCTTCCATTTCGAGAGCTGAACTTGATCCGAGATCATCAGTACAGTCTTCACAGACTTCTGCTGGACTTTCATCCTGAACTTCAAGATCTGGACTCAAAGATTTATGAGGAGTGTAAAGTTGTGTTCATCTTTGATGGTCTGGATGAAAGCAGAATCACACTGAGGTTTTCAGACGCTCAGGAAGTTTCTGATGTGACTGAGACTTCATCAGTGGGTGTGTTGATGTCAAAGCTCATGAAAGGAGATCTGCTTCCCTCGGCTCTCATCTGGATCACCTCCAGACCAGCAGCAGCCAATCAGATCCCCTCCAAATACATCCACCGTCTGACAGAGATTCAGGGATTCAATGAGCCTCAGAAGGAGGAATATTTCAGGAAGAGAATCAGTGACGAGCATCAAGCCAGCAGAATCATCTCACACATCAGAAGAGCAAGAAGCCTCCACATCATGTGCCACATACCCGTCTTCTGCTGGATCTCCTCCACTGTGCTTCAGAAGCTCCTGGAAGAAGATCTGAGTGCAGAAATCCCTCAAACTCTGACTGAAATGTACATCCACTTCCTGCTGATTCAGATCAACATGAGGAATCAGAAGTATGAAGAGAGAGATCCAGAGAAACTCCTGCAGTCCAACAGAGAAGTGATTGTGAAACTTGCTGAAGTGGCTTTCCATCAGCTGATGAAGGGCAATGTGATGTTCTATGAGGAGGACCTGATTGAGAGCGGCATAGACGTCACTGACGCCTCAATGCATTCTGGGATTTGCACTGAGATCTTTAAGCAGGAATCTGTGATTCATCAGAGGAAAGTCTACAGCTTCATTCATCTGAGCGTTCAGGAGTTTCTCGCTGCTTTCTATGTGTTTTACTGCTATTTAATGAAGAACAAGGAACCACTGCAGCTTCTGGGTAAATTCTGGTCTGATGAAGTCTCTCTGTATAATCTACTAAGATCAGCAGTAAATAAAGCCCTCTGGAGAGAGCATGGACGGCTGGATCTGTTCCTGCGGTTCCTGCTGGGCGTCTCACTGGAGTCCAATCAGAGACTCTTACAGGATCTACTGACACACACAGAGAACAGCTCATGGAGCATCAGGATAATCACACAGGGCATTAAAGACAAGATCAAAGGTGATGATGATGATGAGGATGATGATCTCTCAGCTGATCAATCCATCAATCTGTTCCTCTGTCTGCTGGAAGTGAAAGATCAGACTCTGTCCAGAGAAATTCAGGAGTTTTTGAAATCAGACAAACACTCAGAGGAACTCTCTCCTGCTCAATGCTCTACAATCTCCTACATGCTTCAGATCTCAGAGGAGGCGCTGGATGAGCTGAACACCATGAAATACAACACATCAGCTGAGGGTAGAAGAAGACTGGTACCAGCTGTGGTCAACTGCAGAAAAGCTCTGTGAGTGTTTAATCATTAATAGCTAAAGAATCATCTTACATCTTTACAGGGGTCATGACATGGAGTTTTTACATTATTACTAAGCAGTTTCGAATAGAGATGTGCCGATCCGATACTGCCATTCTTTGCCGGATTGAGTATCGGTCAGACGAGATCCTAATCCGATATTGTGCATAAACTATTCTCTGTTATTGTTAAGCCTCACAAAAGCCACAAAAACATTATAAAGAACCGTCAACTTTTCGTGCACTATATTATAAGTGTTCTAAAGCCACTCCATAGTTTAATGTGACATAGAAATTAATATTGAAGTCGTTAAATTCAAGTAAGTGCTTCCCTCCGCTGCGGCTGTCAGTCATTCTCCATCCAGCACTCAAACAGCGCGCCGCGTTCGGTTACGGCAGTCAACATGATGAAACTCTCTCCAAGATGATCAATGTTACTATTGTTATACTTGATCTGTAGAGAAAGGTCTATGGTTTCGCATAAAATGACTTTATCTTTCTGGAGTTTATTGCTGTTCATGTAACTTTCTCCCGGGTGTCTTATAGATCAGGGGTTCTCAAACTATGTGGAGATAGGGACCCCTCATAGGGCAGAAAAAATTCCAAGGACCCCCTCATAACCGCAACCAGGGAAGGAATTATGTAATTTTAGGGGCAAGGCCATTTGGCCTCCACCTTTTCTTTTTTTTTAGGGGCACCAAGGCCATATGACAGGGCACAAAGGCCATTGAGTACAATTCGATGGTTTTCCCATTCAGATTGATACCATAACATCCTAATTTGGAATAAGACATGGATTATGACTTTTTTTAATAAAAAAAAAACATTTTTTAATGAGAGAGAGAGCGCCATTACATCCAGAAGATACACCCTCACACAACAATAGAAACAACACAAATGCCAATAAAAGCATTCAAAATATTCATTCAGTCCTCTATATCATGTGAGTGTGAGAGAGAGAACCATTTCATCCAGAAGGTATACACCCTCACAATCATTATCGCTCAGCGCTCAACGCAGTTTGCTTCGCGCTCCACTCAAATCGCCCCCGCTCGCTCCAAAAAAGGAAAAAAATCTACATGTATATCACTTGTAGCAGACCCCAAGCTTTTTTGCGCCACAGATCGGTTTAATATCAGACAATATTTTCACGGACCGGCCTTCAAGGTGTGGCGGATAAATACAACAAAATAAAATGATACGAACGGCATAAAAACTGGGGTATTTTTTTTAGCCTATAATAATAAACGTGAATCCAATGTGTGGGCCTACTAGCAACTTTATTAGCAGCGTCCTCTAACATCGTGCCTAAAAACAACTGAGAAAGTCTGAACACAAACAAAATGCCCCCAAAAGAAAAGAATCTCTATGTTTTCGGTGCTGATGCGATGGGTGGCGCTGCTGCCAATAAAGCACCTAAAAGCTGTCACAATGAACCGGCAAAATGAATGATTATGAATATGTAAAATATAGCAGGAGACATTTTAATTGTTTACTAATAAACCAGTTTTTTTTTTTTTTTTTTTTTTTATGTCTGTGTCGGCTGGAAAGATGCTGACTCGCGATCTTCGCAGTAGTGAACGAGAGAAATGCACATTTCATACGGATTACATAAGAGAGAAGTCTGTTTTCTTTCGTTTTGAATTGTTCTGTTTAAAAGTAGACATTTCAAGCTTTATATATATGTCTCAGGTCTGTGAGGCAAGTAGGCTATACGCTGAGTTTCGGTTCATTTATGAGACAAGCTCCAGTTTCGCCGGCGCCTTCGTGTCGTGATTATCTATTTTCTAATATATTCACTTCGAATTTATTAAATCCAGACAATTGGGTGATGAAACATTGATTAAAATTAAGATACAATTAATACAAAACGAAATCAAATTTAAAGACAGGCTTTGTGCTTTCTGCTTGAGGTCTCTGTGAAAGTTTTATAAAGCAGTCTTTTAGTGCCGCTTTCAGAGCGCTCACGTCCTAACGGAGAACTGTCCAGTCTGTAACATTGTTTTTTTAATTGTTTTTTTTATAAAAATTCTAAATAAATGCGACTTATAGTCCAGTGCGACTTAGGCGTATATGTGTTTTTTCTTCTTCATGGCGCATTTTTTTGACTGTTGCGATTTATACTCCGGAGCGACTTATTAATAGTAGGCTACACCTGTATGACTTCTCATTTTCCTTTTTGAAGTACTTTTTGAACTCCATTATTGAGCTGAGTTTTGACTGAAAATAGTCTACTGTTGATGACTGTGCAAGACAGATGGATTCAGGGTCAGGCTTGACGGAGCATGCTTCAGACTCGTCACTCGTGGTGTGAGCGGAGCGAAACTGGAGCGGGAAATAGGGCGACGCTCCGTCCTTTTGAAATTGCCGCTCTGCGCTCTGTCCAAGATCCGCCTGCTCGCGCTCCCCGCTCGCTCCCGCTCCACTCCGCTCACATGCTCTGCTTTATACATGGAACTTGGACAGGGCCAGGGCACACAGGCCACTGTGGCCGTACGATGATTTTTTTTTCACGGGGCATGAAGGCCAAAGTGTAGGGCAACGGCGGCCATGGCCGCGTGGCCGCGGTATAATTCCCACCCTGACCGCAACACAAATGTAATAGCTAAATCATGTGTGTGTGTGAGAGAGAAAGATGGGAAAGGTGCAGGGGCGGCGCCAGGGGCGTTTCTAGGCTTTAAAAACATCAGGGGCTAAGCCCGAAACATCAGGGGCTGGGGGTGGGTTACAATTTTTTGATTTCTCGGACCGACATATGTGCTTTTTAAGGTGTTTGAAGGCCAAAAAAATTGGATAACAATAGCTTTAAAAGCATGTCAGTGGGCAGTAGCATAAATTATTTGTCAAGCAGATAACAGATTCTTAAACATGAGAATGAGAATAAATGTTGAAATGAATGATCCTGATCCACAGTACAAAATGGAAATGCAGAATGTTTCTGCTTATTGTTGACACAATCACATATTCCAAACAGGAATGGCCTTAAATGAGAAATCTTTTAAGGATTATTTTGCAGATGTTACATTTCAATCAAACACCAGTGCAATCTTTTGTTTGTTTATTTTATAAATATATATTTATACTTATATTTTGCTTATAGTTTCTGTAATTAGCAAAGAACATCTGTGTTAAATAGGAATACATTGTAATAATGTTAATCAAGCTGACTAAATCACGACTGTGCAGCAGTTCACACTCACAATAAAAATACAATATCATTTAAAAGAAAGCTCATTATACAAAGGAAATAATATTACAGATCTAGACAAATTGGCTTGCTTATAGTTAAAAGAATGTAAAGACGATCATTTAGGCTAGATGTATTTTTCACATTTTTGGTCACAAAATATTTTTTTTTATGACACGAGTCAGTTTTGATGACTTTGCAATATTGATAAAATGTTAGAATATTAATAATGAAAAAATATGCAGTTTTAATCTCCCTTTTGGTTATTTCAATTCTTAATTGACGACAGAACACGATGTACATGCTCGTAGTTTCTTTTGCGTGATACAGGGCGCGCTGCATTTGCACTTGATATTGAAGAGTGCACGCTGCGAGCACACGGCTGATACGACAGGAAAGTTTTACTGACATATAGCCTGACAACATCTGGTCTGACAGAGGACTGTGCGGCGGTGCTGACTGCGTTATTTATTCTTTTTTTTTAATTGCTGTGAGATTGTTTGCTGTTGCGCAAATCCTGGAGATATTCTAGGATAGGCTGAAATCACTCACGTGGTGTGTCTGCAGAGACAGATTTCAACAATCACTAGTCAAAGACATCAGCAAAGCCAAAGCACAATGAAATAAGGCAACTTATGATTTCGGGGGTTTACATAGGCTATTGTCCAGTTTCATTTTTGTCAGTCAACATTTCAAAAAACATTCGGGGCTACACTCAAAACAGGCAAAATCGTTAACGCATGTGCTGAGGGGGTGCTAGATCATTGACAGGATATATACAGTATGTATATATATATATATATATATATATCCTGTCAATGATCTAGCACCCCCTCAGCACATGCGTTAACGATTTTGCACTTTTTAGCGCAATTTTCCACCGGACAAATTGCGATTGTTAACTCATGATTTCTGTTCTGTGCGTCTGTGCACACCAATCTTGCACTTCTATCTACTCCTCAACCAGACCACCTAGAGACTTCGGGTTTTCGGCATTATGTTAAGGAAGGTCTAATCTCGGGAACGCACAAAAGAAATCCAGGAAAAGATTTACTATCTCTTAGTGTTGTGATCCCATGAGGTGAGAAAATTGCGCTAAAACACTCACTGAGTTTTTATTACTTGTTTTCTATATATATATATATATATAAATAAATGAGCAAACCTTGGCAATTATTTTAATGGTCACAATTAAAGTTTTAATTTTATTAAATTGAACAAGCGCAACATTCAGCATTCAATCAAATATTCTAAAAGATGTATTCATTAATAATAATGTTACATAATATGTGTGCATGCAACAGGCAAGATGTACATTTGTAAATCCGGTGACGCGTGCATTGATTTTTACAGTGTCTGCTGCAAAGATGAAGTTGACGATCGCCATATTCGTAGTGAACGCGCCTAGAGAGAAATGCACATCATGGATTACATAATCAGAGAGTAGCCTTTTTCTTTTCGTTTTGAATTATTTCGTTTAAAGACATTTCAAGCTTTGTGTATTTGATGTATTTCTCATGTCTGTGTGAGGCATACACTGAGTTTCGTTAAGTTAGGATGAGATGCGCTCCATGTTAACGTGCAAGTGACCGCGCGGGCGCCTGCATGATTATTGTCTGTTATATTTGCTTCAGTTCTTATTCATTAAATACAGGCAATTGGTTGATGAAAAATTTATTAAAATTAAGATACAATTTATACAAAACGAAATTCACTTTAAAGAAAGGCTTTCTACAATACAAAACTTAATGAAGTGGTCAAAATCATGTCTGACCCGCTTCATGTCTCTCGATATATTGCGCATCCTATCTTACTCATACTGTTCACTTTTCATAAATCAACATAAATGGAAATAAAATAACATCATAATATTTTAACAAATATGAAACTAAAAGTGCTTATTTAATGGCTACAACAGTATAGTACGCCTACAGACTCTCTACAAATTGCTGCACATTCATTTAATTCTGAATTTTACACAAACAACTTGAAAGGCATTTGTTCAAATCAAGTTCACGGATAATTGTGCGTGCATTTATTAATCATTATGATACTAAAATCATAACAAAGTAGGCTATGCTATGTAAATCAGATGAGCCCAGAATATGAACCCAACGTTTAATTACACGTTAAGCATTTTCCTCCCATAGAAAACCATTATAAGAATGCTTAATGTGCCTTAATGCAGATTAGAATGTCCCCTTATATGTCAAAATTACGAGATATTATGTCGAAATAACGACTTTGACAGATTGACGTAATGTAACAACAGAGTTTCTATTGGCCCAAAGTTAAAGCGGGGGGAGTGCTGAACACAATGCGCCTGTTTAATTGGCTTTCATTTATTCATTCTTTAGCTGTGAGACGTGAAGAAATGTTTTGGTAGATTGACGTAATGTAAAAGCCGAATGTTCATTGGCCTAACGTTACACACGTGGGAGTAATGAATGACGATGGGCCCTGCAATTTCTCCGGGTATGTTTATATTTTATAGCAAACTTCCCGCGGACCCCCAGACAGTGCGCCACGGACCCCCACTTTGAGAACCACTGTTATAGATCACCACACTGGAGTAGAGAGCGCTATACTTGTTCTTCAAATGAATAGAAACAAGCTCGAATCTGTGGCCATCTCTTGCAATTGTAACATCAGCCTTTCTTCAGTCACGCTTACCGCAACTGCAACACATTTTACAGCTTTCATGTTTCTCATATAAATCAAAATCAATAGTGTTCAACATTTTACATAAAAGTTTTTAAAAAAATTAACAGAAGCATGAATGGGAACATATACCTGCATGAATAAAAAGACAAATGAATCAAAACAAGCTTGAATCTGTATTTTAGCAAGCTTGCACACTCATGCTTAATGAACTCTCTTCAAAAATACATGATTCACATCCTTCACACAAACTTCATACAAGTTTGAATAAGATTAAAGTGTATTAAAGAACAAAATTACATGTTTTAGTACAATAAACAAAACTCATATCAACTTTTTAGACGGAGCTTCAGCACAACTCGCCTCTCTTCAGTCGCGCTTATCTGAACCGAAGGAGAACAACCAGAACCGGAACATAAGTATTAAAGGAGCCACGCGCCATATTTAACAATACTGAAAAATGACCAAATAAGCATAGAAACATGACATCTCAAATAAAAGAAATCAATATTAGACAATACTAAAAGAATAATTTCCAAAATAAAACATTATTATATAAATATAACAAAGGGAGAGATTTTGAGCGAAATTAATAAATACAACACTCGTTACACGCGCACACAACATATTCCAGCATTGCAAACTTGACATCGCAGCCTGTTCATTACCAAAATAAAATGGTCAACCTTACATATAAGAAATTACACTGCTCAGTTTAAATAGTCAGTAATACCATTCGTGCCGTTCAGCGTGAGCACCGCTCCACTGTGATGTTTCCAAGCATATTTCTGTGCATGTGAAGAGGATTATTTTTTTCCGTCGATATTTTAAAGCGAGTGAAGTACAAAGCCTATAATAAATAATAGTTTAGCATCCAAATACATCGCGAATATGGAAACATTTGGATTGGAATGAGAGAGTTTTCAGTTTTGCTTTAAATGAGAGAGTTTTCAGTTTTGCTTTAAATTATTTTGTTTTGGCTAGTTTGTTATTTACTGATACTGAATACCGTCAAATTCAAAGGATTTGTTGTGGAGTGAGGGGAACTAAAATAGACTATAGCTATGTATGTTTGTAGTTGGCCCCCATTATAACATTTCACTTTAATTACGGTATTATTTCTGAATACAATAAAACGCCACTTATACGTGACTTACCTGTTTTTTTTCCTCAAAAACAACCAAAAAATATTTTTATTTTTAAGCATGCAGCAAACAATACATTTTAACATTAAATTGAACAAAATTGTTATCGTCAGTTAACCGGTTAATTAGCATCTCTATATAGCTAGATCATATTAGTGCAGAATCAACTTTGCGTTGCGATTGCATCAGGATCAAAAGTGATCGTTAAGAAAAGTGCTGAGCTGTATTTTTGTGCTATCTAGTGGTTTAAAGTAGAATAAAGTTTTATAACATATAAGTATTCTTATGAAAACAAAAAAAATTCCTCTCTCTCTCTAAATACCCCCAACACGATTGATACTGATAGAATGGTGTAGCAAAGTTAGATAGTTGTGGGAAGGAGGAGGCAGGAACCGGAGAACATTCAAAAGATGATCCAAGCAACAAAACTGATACAACAAGCATGTTGTATAGTCACAGAACTATTGCTAAAGCTAGTGTAGTTTGGCTGGGGAAGCATACACCCTACAGCAATAGCTCCGACTAGCAGCAACAAAACTGATGCAACAAGCATGTTGTATAACTATAGGACTTGAATATTAAAACTAGTGTAGTCCTTTTGGAGAAGAATACACCCTGTAGCTCTGAGTCAGATGCAATGCGCAGCCAAGCAATGAAATACAGTGTGCTACCTCATTCATGAACATTCAATTTAATTAAATTCAAATTTATTTGTATAGCGCTTTTCACAATACATATTGTTTCAAAGCAGTTTTACAGAAAGTGCATTTCAGAAATGTACATAGAAAAATACAGTTAGTTAATCATGTATTAATTTAGGGCATAACATATTGCCAGCGTCTAGTCGTCTTCTCACAGGCGTTGTTGTGGCAAATTCAAAGTTCTTTTTGGTTCAGTTCTCAAAGAAGTTTCTCAGAGTCGAGGTTCCAGGTCAGAAGAATTAACTTTATTGACAAGCAACAAAGTGAGAAGCCGGCTGGCCATCCGGACATCTAAGGTTACATTGGCCAGTGTTCATGTCTTATACTTTTTTCTTATCGCTAGGTGCCCAATGGGCACCCTCAAATCTATCTCTTCCCCTCTGTCACGCCTGGTGACCCTGACACAGTTAGACATGTCTTCTCAATTGGTCAAACCTCACATAATGGTGCTTTGTTTCATACAGTATTTTGACACTTTGCATTTCTTATGCCTACTGGGTACTTTTCCATTCTCTCATCCTTTTCAGACCTATTTTTTCATGCTTGTCATTTTCATTACATCATACTTAGACATGAATCATGGAAAATTCTCCAACATATCCCCCCTTTGGGACTAATCCTAGTCCCACCTTCATTTCTGTCCCAGAATGTATCTACATGAATAAGCCTCTCCCTGTTATCTATCAATCATGGCCAGTATAGACCATCCATCTTTCTTATCAATAAGCCCACTCACGAAGGTACACCCTGGAGGAATAGTGAGACCAAACATCTCCGCCCCCACTTGACTAGAGCGGAGAAAAAGATCCCACCTTCCTTTACTATCATCAGTCTTGAAGGGATAGATTACTTCAAACATTTGATTTTTCAACACAATCAACATATCTCAGTGTTATAGACTTAAAATTAAGATTATCCCACTGTGCCAGAGGAACTGCACAGGCGCTTCCAGTGGCCTGGAGTGGTATCTGGGTTGCTCCATCGTTGCCAGAGGTGCCCTGGGCACTATCTGGTGTTGGAGCAGACAGCGGGTTTTTAAACCACCAGTTGAGTCTGCCCTTGCTGGTCCGGCAATTGGCGAACGGGCTTGTAATTAATTTCTCCTTTTAACCCCGTGGAAACATCTACCAGTAGTCTAATGCATGTACTTCACTTTTGATTCATAAAAACTTAAAAATATTAAAAGAACTAAATAAGAACTAAAACTGTTATAAGAGTAAAATGATTAGTAAGTGATAAAAATAGTAAAAACATTCTTATCTTTTCCCTTTATATCTGGTTGCATTACCTCGGGCAATGACCTGCTTCAAACTTTGTATCGTCCCCTCTCATTCATATATTCATATTTGTGACAGTTAGTGTGATTTATATGTAAAAACATTCTCAGTAGGATTATAAGTGTAGAAAAGAAGAAAACACTCAGGAAGGGGTCCCTTATAAAAATCACAATTAAGAAACAATTAAAACCCCTCTAACTAACTCCCTACTCTATTCATGTTCTAATGATCTGTCTAATTTTACCCCCAAAAATAAAATACACAGTGTTACTACCTCCCTCTCTATCAAAAACAGTATCAAATTGGTAAACCCAATAATAGTAAAGTAAAAAAGAAAAAGAAAAAACAAGAATAACAAGGCACCCTCTTCCTTACTCCTCCACCAGGACTTTTTACAGGAAGTCATCTAGCTCGTCCAGTCCTGGCCCAATTTGGTGCACTCTTGTGTTTGTGCACCCGATGTCAACTCCCGATGGTTTGACTGACACATTAATCATCTGTTTGGCGGCCATGTTGGCTAGCATGGATCTTAGAATAGGCACAACACAGCAGAAAAGAAAACACAAAACACAAAAGAAAAATGACAACAGCCACAGATATTATTATTCCCACCTTAATGAACCATTCTTTCCAAGACCCAAATATAGAGTCAAACCAGTATCCAACGTGTCTGTATCTCCCCGCATTTTCAGCAACTTGTCTCAGATCCTTCAGCTTCTTCATGGCCCTAGTAAAAGCTCCATCAGAGGCTGTATTATTCGGAATAAAGGTACAACAGTCAATTCCAAACATCACACATACCCCTCCTTTTTCTGCCAGTAGCCAATTCAGAGCTTGTCTGTTTTGCCATGTCATTTTGCTAGTGTGTTTTAGCTGATGGCCTAAGGCATCCATTGCTTGATCTTAGTCTTAATTGTTCCGTTGGTTGTTAGAGCTAATCTGAGATGGTATGCCAAATCTTGGGATGACTTCTTTGGTTAAAATGTTATCAGTTTCTGCTCCTTGGTCTGCTGAGGGTTCTGCTTCGACCCATCTGCTAAATCTATCAATGAAAACTGTATCTGTATCTTTTTCCTCTTACTGATTTTATCATTTCCTCATAATCCATCACTAGATGTTTGAAGGGTCCTTCTAGAACTGGCCTATTGGAGTTGCGGTTCCTTTTCTGACATTATTTTGTGAATCTTTGTCTTTTTTATATTTCTAATTTTATTTTTCTAATAATCTCCGCCCTTGCGCAATGGTCAAAACCATGCGCATCTGAAATTAAAATAGTAAAAAGGGTTGCTAGTATAATTTGTCTTTTAATACCTCATTTGTTCAATAGCATGACCAACAATATTAACATCGTGTAATCCCTGGTAATGACAGCATTTGTGATATCTGTGATATGTGATATTTGTTTGTAATTTGTGTAGTTACTATTTTTATTTCTAAACCTAAAAAAAAAATAACTATTGACCAAGATGGAGTGACCAGCACCATAGCTGTATCATCCACATTTTTTGTATTTGAACATATTATGTCCTCTTTTTTTTTTTCTGATAGAGAGCTCAGTATCACTCAAGCTTATATCAGCTCTGTCTTGAAAGCAGAGCCCAAAAACTCTGTTCAATGGACAACATCATCAATTATCTAATTATGCATTACCCCTAGTTGGTTAATGCAGTAGTCCCTCACTATGCTAAGTCCAGCGTCAGTTGTAGTTAATTATTGAGTCATGCAAACACTTCACCTCCCATTTTTTTTTAATGCTTACAGCTGGACTAATGTCTATTGAAAGAAAGCAAAGAGAGAGTGTCAGCTTCACAGAATATAGAGAACTGCTGTTGGACCAGTGAATAATCAAAATACAATTAATATGGCCAATCAATTAAATTTGAAGCGGTCTCTGTAGTGATCATTGAAAACGCATCACCTGTGCCCACTCAGTAAAGGATGAAGTCCTTCTGCTTGGACCAACGATCAGTTGAACTGGTTGGGCTGCTGTCTGAGTGTTTCCCTCCTCATCCGATGCATTTGATCTGTCAGTCTTTGTTGGCATTCAAGGGTCTGGTGTCATGTTGGGACATAGTGGTTTGACTCTGGATGCTGTTGTCTCTCTGCCTCACCTCAGTCTGGCTTTTGGCCAAGCCACGGAGGAGGCGACTTTGCATGACGGCAGGATGTTTTTCTTGGTTGTTTCTGCATCAACACAGTCTTTGTCCATACCAACCCCTCAGAAGTTTCAGCTTCCTCTTTCAGGGGGGATGAAGGTCCACCAACCAAACGCCTCTTATTTTCTCTGCAGCCGTGTCCTTATGTTTCTTGCTCTCACTTGTTGCACAGTCCAGTTGCTGTTGTTTATGTTGAGGCAGCCGTCCCAAAAGCTGTCTGGTGTCATCTGGAAATTGAACACTCAGAGATCCGTGTTAATCAAATTCATCCTTTATAAATTCTGCAACCATCTCTTTCAAATGTCCCTGAATTTCAGAAGTATCATCTGGTTAATAACAGTAGTTTCCCCATGCAACAGCAAGCATCTTTCTTCTTTGCAGAATGCAGAAAATTTTCGAAAGACAAGTTGCGGTCTAGTATAACACCCAGGTCTTTTACTGTAGTGGATAAAGTAACAGGACATCCTTCTAAATTAAAGTTGTATTGCAAGAGGTTTTGTGGGCAATTTTTTGGACCAATAAGTAATACATCCAGGGTTCCAGACTGTGACCAAAATGATCTCATATGCGACCATTTTTTGGGAATGTGCGAGTTAAAATTTTATGTGGTCGCATTTGTGTGAGTGCATCATGTACTACTCAGTTAAATTCACGCATGAATTTTCCTGCAACTTGTTTTAGCGCCCGGCAAAGTGATTTTTTTTGTCCCGCTAAAGTCTTATATGATCGGTGAGTAATGTAGATGAACTGCCACGCTTGTGACAGGGCGCATGTTTAACTGAAAGAAGGAGCAGAGAGAAAGACCCGGTCGCGCGCGCACTCTCTCTTCGGAGCTAGGCGAAAGTAGCCTGATTTTGTCATACTCATATTCTAGTCAGAATGTGAGTCTGATACTGCTCCATAGGGCTTTGATTATGGGGCGTGTCTCAACCGAACCAGAAAAAAAAAAACTCTGCACTCAATTGGATAGACCTACAACCAATCAGAGCAACGGAGTAAATGACGCATGTTCTTCATTCATATTTTCAACCAACAAAATGTCGCTGTTCTCTGTTCCTCTTTTAAAATGAATGTGCTGTGGATATCTTCTATAACAGACGCGATGGCGGAATCTACACATGATGTTTCATAAACAAAGTTCGGGAGGAGCACGTACAAATGATCAATCCAATATAGGGCTGTCAGTTAAACGCGTTATTAACGGCGTTAACGCAAACCCATTTTAACGGCATACATTTTTTTATCGCGCGATTAACGCCTAGCAAACTTTGTAGTTTTTTGTTTTTTTTGGACATGCTTTTGCAACAACTAGTAACGTTAGTACAACACCACCGGATCTAGCTAGACCGGAAACAAAACAACAGGCACGCCGCACACACTTGTTTGGGCTTGTGAGCCGGCCAAACAGTGGACGAGAAGCCACGTCTAGGACAGCTTGTATCGCACATCGGACGCGTACTTTCTCAGTTTATGGCCAGAAATAAAAGGTGTGTGTACACGCATAGAGAATAATGTGTTCGAATTTTAAATATGAGGCGCTGCGCTTCGCTTCTCATCCAGTGTGCGACCCCCTTTAACATTACGTTTTGAGTGGATGAATGATGAGCGCGAGACGCCGAAATGGATGCCAATAAGATTCTGAATGGAAAGTTTAATTTAAAAAAAGTGGCCAAAATGGTTCAGTTGACAAGACCAAAGTGATCTGTGTGTTTTTGTCGTTGTGAACTGAGCTATCATCGCAGCACGTCCAGTCTGAAATAGCCTACTACTTTGTAACAAACATCTGTCAGTTACTTTAGTTTTTTTTAACTGCAATTACACTCCTCACCACTAGAGGTATTAGTGAGACCTCTATGCCTAGATAAAGAGACAGGTGAGCAGTAGAAGAAATTAGCATGGCTGACCTCCTTGGTCACCTGTCAAACAAAGTCCTGGTTGAGAAACGCTCTGTTTCATGCTCAACTGTAAGTAAAATGTATATGTTCATGTTGATGTTTTATTTACTGATGAAAGATTATTTTTGTACTTATTGAATATAGTGAAT
Organism: Rutilus rutilus; assembly: GCF_951802725.1. NCBI lineage: Eukaryota > Metazoa > Chordata > Actinopteri > Cypriniformes > Leuciscidae > Rutilus > Rutilus rutilus. The sequence continues at coordinate 61,004,212 of NC_140210.1, forward strand.
GGATTGCACATAATTAACAGGAGGCATTTTGTGTCTTGTAGAAGGACTTTTCTGTTTGTACTGAACGAATATTTGTGCCAACTTTGTGGTCCTGGCTGAGATTTTGCTACACTGAGTCCAGCAACAAGGTTTCTGGTTGGATGTAGTTACCTTGGACAGTTGGATTACTGCTATGGACTTACTTTGGTGGGAAATCTGTACGTTTGATGACGGTCAGCGACCGTCGTTCGTTTACCATCCAAACCTCCACACCATTTGACTTCCTAAAGAGAATTAAGACTTGTATCTGACTCTCATAAATCACCTTAACCGTTTACACCAGTGAACGTTATAAAGCCTGATTCATACATTGCTGGAAACTTCAACTCTTATACCGCTCTATTTATATCTCTTTGTGTACTAGGTGTTTTGGCAATACTATTTGAATGTAGTTTCTTTGAACACTTGATTATATTTTGGTGTCTATATATAAAATCACATATTTTATTGCTGTTTTTGTTTGCTCTTTGGTTTAAACATATGTTGATGCTTATGACCCTCCCTATTAACAGACTATTAATTAGCATTTACCCAAAGTAGTAACTGTTGGTTATAACTTGATGGCCAAGCACACTGATTCACTGATGCGAATTCTCCGCCCCCTCGTCAATATTAGGACCTCGTCAGTATTTCTTTCACCCTTTTATTGATGGACAGTGTTACATTGTGTGAACACTACAGTATGCCAATGTTGATTTCAAAAAGAAACATTTGCACAAAGCAAGCCGATCCACTTTTCCATGTTGATAAGAGCATTAAAATGAGAAAAAATAATAGGACAAAAAGAAATCAAGAGACATTTAGAATAGATAAAAATGTGCGATTAATTAATCGCGAGTTAACTATGACATTAATGCGATTAATCGCGATTAAATATTTTAATCGTTTGACAGCACTAATCCAATATCAACTTGTCATCAAACAATACCATGTCTAACGTTACCCTATCAGCATGAGGAAGCATATTCACTCTCACTGTCAACTTACCTAACACTCCTTAACAGTTTTTCAGCATCCCTCCACCACCCCGAATCCTCACTCTTGTCTTGGCTTGTTCTCAGAAATACGGGGGGAGTATGGCTACCGAGGCCACAGCCCTCAGTCTCCTCGGACAGCACGTCATATACGCATTTATTCTATCTGACTTATTTGTGTGAACTCGTGAAATCTCATATACGCATTTATTCTATCTGACTTATTTGTAAGTGTGAACTCGTGAAATCTCAATTCTCCATCGATCGATTCTCAGTCATCTTTGTTGTAAACTAATTCAACCCAAGCGCTCTTTGATGCCGTGGGTGATTATGTAACCGCAGATCATCTGTCCATCATCGATTAAAGCCCGCCCTGGCAATTTGATTGGCTCGGCCTTCTGGGAGCCGAGCATAATTACTCCTCAACGAATCGAGTCCAGACCGAACTTCCCGACCAAAAAATGTTGTGGGCGGGGTTCGGGCTGGCACCCAGGCTAAGGCGAAAGTGTAAACAAGACTTCAAACTAGGCGCTGTCTTGCTCTCTCTCCCTCGCACATATTAATCAAAATAAATCAACACGGTGGTAAAAGGTCGGAAGGCCAAAATTTCATGCGGAGCTTTCGGATATTTTTTTTTTCCTGAAATACCGCTGGGTGTGAATTGTGCTAAATAAGTTGCCTTATCTTCTCTGAAAAGCGTTCCGGAAATTCAGCTAACATAAAACAACACTGTAATTAAACGAAAAAAAACTATCCAGTGATGAAATGTTTTCTGTATTGACACAAATCTTGGATGTCCATGTCCTAACTGCTGGAATAATCACACAACACGCATGACACGTCCAATTCGCGAACTAATGACTCCTTTGAACCGATTCATTTTAATGAATGGTTCCAACAGTGAACTCAGGAGACGTGTGCATCGGTGTATAACTAATCAGTAACACTTTACAGTAAGGTTCTATTTATTACTTGCAGATTGAGGTGGGGCGCTATAAAGGTGTCCCAGAAGAGGACAGATTATGTGTTTTGTGTGATTTAAGGGTCGTTGAGGATGAATGGCATTTTTTGTTTTTTTTTGTCCTGTATATCATGATTTAAGAATGGGTATGTTTGAGAGAATTCAACATAAAAAGCCTAATTTGTTTTGGATGACGGATGGGGATATGTTGAGCTGGCTCTTTGAAAATGAAATTTATAGTTTGGCTAGATATGTGGAAAAGGCGTGGAAACTTAGGCAAAGGAATTTATATCCTGACCTAAATTGACAGGGTTTTGTTTGTTTACATTGTGAAAATGATGGTAATGTACTCTGTATGATGGTCATCTTCCTATGTACTTTGTATGATGGCCATCTTTCTATGTTATGTTTGTTTTATGTCAATAGTGTCTTTTAAGCCTATTTGGGCTGGGCATGTAAGTGCAAGACACTTTAATAAAAAATTCTAATTCAAATTCAATATTACATAAAAAGTACAGTTTGCTTACTCAAGCTTAAAGCTTTAAAATAAATACAACCACTTGTTTTTTTTTTTTTTGAAAAGCATATGACTACATTTTTCCACACAGTGCTATCAAGAATCGATAAGAGAATCGTTAAAGAATCGGATCGATAATCAGAATTAGGGGTGTCCATGGTTAACCGATTAACCGATTAACCGTTAAAAATTGCGTAACCGAGTGAAACATTTTGCTCGGTTAAGTGGCGTCAATGGCGTGCACTGAATTTAGTTGTAATACATTTTTGCACCACCAGAGACCGCTAGACCAGTTTTCTAATATGAAGCGGGCAAAGAAAGCGCGCGTCCGAGAGTGAAGGCTGTGCGAGAGTGAAGGCTGTGTGCGAGCCAGAAACAAACATAGTATCCGCGCCACTGATGGCAGCACAATAATATCTGTATGCAGAGCCGCAGAGCCACAGCTTTACCCCAGCAGTTTTACCTCGAGCATGCGCAATTTCATCACAACAGTTTTACCCGCAGAGTCCGTTTACCGTTACATTAACCCATACAATTTGTATTATGCATTTCCTAAACATGTACTTGCTAATCAATCACTTTATCTGAACAAACTATTAATCTATAAAACACAATCGGTCTTCCGACCTTTTACTATTGTGTTGATATGCGCGAGGGAGAGAGAGCATTACAGCGCTCGTGTTGTTTGAAGGCGGTGAGAGTGCGCGCGCGCGGCCGGGGCTCTCTCACTGTTTGTTCTTATGCTCCCTGTCCACTGATCTAAATAATTAGTTGTTACGACGACTAGAGATGTTCCGATACCCTTTTTCCCTTCCCGATACCGATTCCGATACCTGGACTCAGGGTATCGGCCGATACCGAGTACTGATCCGATACCTGGGTGTGTATACAGCTGCAATTCATACTAGCCCTGTATGAATTGATATAATTATTTTATGGTGTGCTTCAGACTAATCCCTTAATAAAACATGAACAAATACATACAGTGAACTAGAGTATTTTTATTATCTGACATACATTTCACAGCAATATATTATTTATTTTTCTTAAGTGAAAAAGAACTTCAAATGCAGCCACACATCTAATCCCATAAACTAAAAAAGGTATTTTAGTTTTATTTAGTTATATAACTATGAATAATATAAGAAAAATAATCTCTTTATAACTTGAAGTCCAGAAACAATTTGCTAAATAAACGGCATTTCATTTTTGAAATACATAAGTAAAAAAAAAAAAAAAAAAAAAGTACAACAGTAACTTGTACTCAATCTAACGTTAGTCCTTTAAATAAGTGCAGCCACAATGTAGTGAAATAAGAGACTTGAGTAATAGAGTATAAATAAACCTCAACTAAAGATGTCGGTAGTAAAGCTGATTGTTTTCACATCTTTTAGTTTACATGAAATGTGTTTACGCACTAACGTTATCTCGAATAGGGAACGCTGTTTCAGATATGTATTTGCGACCAGACAAACTGTACCGGGGCTCCAAATGCTCAATTAAGCGGCGAAATCCATTGTTTTCGATGACTGAACAGCGGCTGGTCATCCACAATAATAAACTCAATAATTTTGTTGGATAAATGTATCGCTCGTTGGCTGTCTTTTGAAAACTTTTCTCTTCGTTTGAATGAAGCTTCCAGAGATTGTTGATTCTGGCGCGGCTCATCCTTCTCTGCCCTTGCGTTTATGTAACCGTTGTGTTCTGCAGGGTGACGCGTCTTCAAATGCTTTATTAAGTTACTCGTGTTGAAGGTGCTTCTTCTTGTGCCACCCCTCGAAATTACAGTATGGCATATGAGACATGTCGCCGTTTTAATGGCTGGTTGGTCCAGTCTGAAATACTGCCAAACAGCGGACATACTGCCAGCGCGCGTTTTCATTTCTTCTTCGCTGCTCTAAACAGTGGTTGCTTGTGGCAACAGCACAACTTCCTGCGTTGCCACAAGCAACCACTGTTTAGAGCAGCGAAGAAGAATTGATCTCCGATTTGCCGCGTTAAGCAAAGCTAGCGTGCTTTACTAGGTAATGTTATTGTTTAAGAAAATGGTATCGGATCGGTACATGGGTACAAGTACTCGCCGATACCGATGCCAGCATTTTGATTGGTATCGGCGGCATTTCCGATACTGGTATCGGAATCGGAACAACTCTAACGACGACTTATTTGTTCCCTCGTTTTAATAAATCGTGGACACGTTGAACAAATTCCCTCCCTCATTTTGATTTAACGAATTACAACGTGGCCAAAAACAGTTTGATAATTAATTAGTGAATGCTAAAGACCTATTTTTTGTGAATTGGTGAATATTCAGGTGAATTATTTCGTGGCCACGAATTAATAATAATTATTAAACTGTTTTTCTTACCTGTGAAGATAGCTCTTCAGTGAAGGCCGACTATTCTCGTACAGCTTTTTATTCCTTTTTTTGGTGTGTGTATTTTTTACAGTCTATGGTGTGAACTGGTGAATATTCAGGTGAATTGTTTCGTGGCCACGAATTAATAATACCTCAGCACGTTTTACAAGACCCTTCTCGATCGCAGCGGCAACGAGCACTTTGATCACTTGATTTAAAAAAACAAAACATTTCAGCGCTAGATCGCCTAAAAAAAAAACGAACGAAATGAATGCTCTGCTAGTTAACTGGAGATGTTTTGTTTATTTGTATTGGTATACCTGCCGCGAGATGTTTCAAAAGTGGTGGGGACAATACAATATCGACCTTAGAAAATAGTGGTGGGGATATGTCTCACCCGCAAATTACGCCTATCTCGGGGTTGCGGCGCGCACACTATGGTTAACCGAGTATTAACCGCTAAGGGCCTCGGTTAACGGTTAATGAAAAACTTGAAAACGTGCAGCCCTAATCAGAATCGTCAGTGGCATTATAATTAATAAAATCTTATCAATTCTCATCCCTATGTGAAGAAAGTAAAATTATAATCAAACATTAAAGAACATGCATGTTTTTTTAATAGTTTTTCTTGAGAGTTAAAAATTTAAACATTTTGCTAACATGAGGTCTTGTGTCACTGTCAGTCTTTTTACATCAGTGCAAAACTAGGGTATGCAGATTAAGACCACTATTCATCAGCATGCATTGATTAACCCCATGGCATGTAGCAAAAAAAAAAAAAAAAGGTGCGACCAAATCATATGCTGGTGCGACCAACTGAGAAAGTTGGTAGCACCAGTGCAACCAGTGGAAAAGTTAGTCTGGAGCCCTGACCTCCGTTTCATCTGAATTTAATAGCAGAAAATTACACGTCATCCAGTATTTTATATCTTTAACACACTCTGTCAATTTAGATAATTTAGCGTTTTCATCTGGTCGTGATAAAATATATACTTGAGTGTCATCAGCATAACAGTGGAAATTAATTCCATGTTTTCTTATAATATTACCCAGAGGCAGCATATATATTGAGAATAGCAGAGGGCCTAACACAGATCCTTGCGGCACTCCATAGTTTACTGGCGTTATTCTCGATTTTTTTAACATGTATTCTGCCCCCCGTCGTGCTGATTCCATCGGCTGTGTGGGTGAAGATGACGACTCCCATGATTCCACACTCCTTCACAGGACCATCAAGCTACGTTAGTGTTGAATAACAGACCTCTGCGGTGAACGTACCTACTGTGTATTTTGCACAAGTATAATAGGATGATACCTGGATAAGCTTAGCAAAGCATGTTTTCAATAGCACTAACAGCTTTTAGAGCAAGCAGTTTTCAATAGCAACCAGATAGCCTTAAGAACAAGCATGTTTCAATAACAAGATAGCCTTAGAGCAAGCATATTTCCAACACACTATAGCTTTAAGAATGGCATGTTTCCAAGAACTAGAAAGACCAAGCGTGTCTGATACAGATGGTGGACAACCAGAATGAGACTTTTACCGCCGCCGTTCCCGCGGCGGCAAAATTGGGATGTGTATTTGCTGCCTTTTACCGCTGAGTGGCGCTGTAATCACAGACTTTGAAAAGTGTCAGTTTATTCTCTTTAATGCCGTAATCTGCCGCGGCAGTAATCTGAGCTGAGAGGCCACAGATAAATTCAAGATAAATATTGTGGTTAAACGAATTCAAATTCATTAAATTTAAACAAAGTAGACACGTTAAAATTGTGTGCCCAGTTTTTCTATAATTTAGAAAGGCTATGTCAATAGGTTACTTGTCATTTACTTACATAAAATTAAAACATTTTCAGGACTTGCAGTTACTAACCGATGTTAGTCGGTTTAAGCATTCTTTGTTATATTCAGGCTTACATGTTGTTATGATTATCAATTGAATTATTTAATAAATAATCAACCACAATGCCTAGCCTATTACTGCCGCAGCAAAAATAAACCAGTCGAATTTCAAAGTCGTTCGCGAAATGACTAGGCTATACCGGGCAAGTGACAGGGCAAAACAGCAGCAACTGCGGCATTTTAAAAGGCAAGTTTCCTATCTGTTTATTTAAAAAAAAAAAAAAAAAAAAAAAAACTTTTTTCATTATTTGAACAAAAATGAGACTGATTGAATATGTAAAAATATAAACAAACAAAGCAGAGAATAAAACGAACTTTTAGGGAAAAAATATAGGCCTATTATGCTACAACAGAATTGGTTAACATTAACGAAAGCAAAATATGTAAAAATACATTTAAAACAAAATAAAACAAAACAAATTCGTGGCCGGATTCAAATCGGTTCAAATACCGCACAAACAGTAGTAGACCTAGGCTATTCAGACGATAGCTCTGTGGTCAAAGCATTAACAATAGCCTCTCCCTCTCAGAGCTTCAAACGATCTGAGATCGAATCTCAGTGTAGCCGACAGTGTTTATGTTTTTCCGTTCTTGATGCTTAAATATGCATCTGTTTATTAAAGTCAATCATCTTGTTTAATTATCAATTGTACATTACAACATTAATTTGCAACATTCCAGTTGTGCCGCTGCAAAGACAATGAAAATGTAAAAGAAAAAGAAAATTAATTAAGTTTGAAAACCCATCGCACATTTCAAGGTATGAATAAAGTGTCGGGACAGTTTATTTATTTAAACAGGGTTGCATCGATAGAGTTTATTCCCTTTGTGATGCAAAATAAGAAACACAGAATCTTATTCTTGCAACATTTTAAATTTCTATTGTCAAAGAAATTGCAGCTAAATTAAAAAATTTAAACGGTACAAAACGAAAAAAGTTCAAAGCAACATAAATTAAGAACAGGCGTTTTTCTTTGCCTCTCTCGCGCTGGATATTTTTTTACTAAGTTTGGTCTCCCTCACTGCACGCGGCGGGTCTTTCTCGAAATTAAGCATTAATAATACAGCTGATAATACTGTATATGTCGCTGTGTGTCATCCACACAAATCACGAAAGAAAAAACTGTAACAAATAGCTTTTGTTCCTTCAAAGATACAACATGCCTTGCTGAATTCACCTTACAATAAAACGAGGTGGGTCGCGAATTAAAGAGCTCTGTATCTGCTAAATTGAAATTGTGTGTGGAAAACCTTTAAATACAATCAATAAAACTACAATATATAATTTAATAAGATATAGGGCCTACTGTACATAGGCTATGGACTTTTGGAGATTTTGAGATTAATCCTTAAAAGAATTTAGCCTTTGCCTGCTCATCAGGCTGGCTCCGACACTCTCCATATGAAAGACGGAACATTAACACCTCTGTCCTGCACCCCCACGATAAAGCAACTATTGCCTTCTCCAAACCCCCCACAGGCTAGCTGAATTTGCAAAACAAAACAAAGAGTTTGCCACTCGTCGTGGTGTGCCAAAACACTTAATTATAAACTTCAATATTTCATTCAAAACAATCTCAAACCGCTTTGTGACATTTTGAAAAGCCGTGGATGCATTACTGCCACTGGAATCATGAACGCAACAGAATACTGGTTCTGATTTTATTGTTTGTCGTTTAAACGTCATAGGCTATATATATATATATATATATATATATATATATATATATATATATTTTTTTTTAAACAGAACTGCTTTTGAAATTACGATTGGAATTATTATAGGCTACAGAAGTAAAGTCATTGTATAATATTTGTTCCTTAGTGTAAAATGGAAATGCATGGTGATTTTATTTTGTAAATAGGCTATAAGCAAAAAACTATGTTTTAGAACTAGACAAATCTCTCTGCATCAACAATAGACTATAAAATGCATTAATAGGCTAATTTAAAAATGTCAGTAGTCCAAGTTAGTTCGGGATTCGAACCCGTGTCATCTAAATGATCGTAACGTAAGTTCAACCACTCGGCCATGATTCACTCGTTGCGACATGGCCTAACGTTCCAGTGTGTGTTCGCTCAAACGCTCTTCATTCAAATGAACGCGCCGCCGCGTTTGTCGAACACTAATTCAACATGCCAGAATAAAACCTGGCTTTAGAACAATGCATAGCGCCACTCGTCGTGGTGTGCCAAAATTTTTATAATAATTTAGTTTCATTTATTTCAGTGTTAATGTTTGAGTTAAAAAAATCCTCTACAAATTAAATTAACACAAAGTCGGCTATAAGAGTCCTTTATAGGCTACGTAAAAAAGCAAAGGGCTTACAGTCTTAACATTTAGGCTACTTTGCTTAACTTCGATACATTTATTTTCAGTAGGGCCTAATAAATTTGTAGGGATGTAATTTCAGTATGCTTTACCAACGCGATGTATTCAATTAAAGTTCCAAGAGGTCTGGTCTCTATATTTCCTTCCCAGCTGACACTAATATGCAAGTGCACAGCAAAATTCTATTCTAAAAAAAAAAAAGTCTATAGGCCTACTATACTGTTGTAGCCATTAAATAATCTCATTTAGTATCATATTTGTTAAAATATTATAATGTTATTTTTTTCCATCTATGTTGAATATGAAAAGTGAACAGCACGAGTAAGATAGGATGCATTATATCGAGAGATGGATATGGAGTGGGTCAGACATGATTTTGACCACTTCATTAAGTTTTGTTTAGTAGAAAACCTTTCTTTAAAGTGAATTTCGTTTTCTATAAATTGTATCTTAATTTTAATCAATTTTTCATCAACCAATTGCCTGGATTTAAATAAGTAAGAGAAGCAAATATAACAGACACTAATCATGGAGGCGCCCGCGCGGTCACTTGCATTGCACGTCAGCTGGAGCGCATCTCATCCTCCTAACTTAACGAAACTCAGCGTATGCCTCACACAGACATGATAAATACATCAAATACACAAAGCTTGAAATGTCTTCAAACGAAATAATTCAAAACGAAAAGAAAAAGGCTATACTCTCTGATTATGTCTTTATGTGCATTTCTCTCTAGGTGCGTTCACTACAAATATGGCGATCGTCAACTTCATCTTTGCAGTCGACACTGTCAGAAAACACTAGTTTATTGATAAAAATCAATGCACGCATCACCGGATTTACAAATACACATCTTGCTTGTTGCACGCACACATGTCGAAAAAACGAAATAACATTATTATTAATAATACATCTTTTAGAATATTTGATTAATGCTGATTGTTGCGCTTGTTCAATTTAATAAAATTAAAACTTTAATTGTGATAATTAAATAATTGAAAATTAAATATTTAGTGGCCAAGTTTTGCTAATTTATTATATAGGCTATTATATGCCTATTGCCTATATTAAGTAGGTCATATTAAGACAAGGCATATATTAGTTATTTTAGCTGTTATGAGAAAAAAAAATCTAACGAAATCTAAAATCTAAATCTAATAAAATTTAATTCAAAACAATCTCAAAACGCGTTGTGACATTTTTTTAAAGCAGTAGCCTAGCCTATATACATTAAGGGCATTGAAACCAGGATCTTAACTAAGACGCGTTCCGAGTAATCTCTCAAAAATTATGCCACACTACTCCATGTATTTTTTTGTTTTTAAGGACTGCTTTTGAAATCACTATAAATTACTATGCAATTGTATCGCTCACGAGAGCTCTTCATTTATCTAATTCCTCAATAGAATAGTAAAAATATTCCGCGTCATTGCTCCAAATATCGTCTCTATTTTTAACTTTTGATTCTATTTTTTCAGTTCTAAAATTGATTCTATCTTTGGTTCTATTCTGTTGTAGCCTAATAGGCCTATTTATATATATGAAAAATATGCCTATTAGGCTTAGGGTTTTATATTTAACCCACTTACATTTTAAAATGCGGCAATTGCTGCTGTTTTGCACAACGTCCCTTTGCGCCACCTGGCGGTCATTTCGGGAACGACTTTGAAATGCGGCTGGTTTATTTTCGCCGCGGTGATTTCGCCGCGGCAGCTGGCGCGGCGGTAATAGGCATTTTGGTTGTCCACCATCTGTACATGACAGAATCATTTATAATATATATTTTTTTAAGCCTAAGCAACACGGATAGCATTAGCAACAAACATGTTGCCAATACCCTGATAGCTTTTAGCAAAGAGCTTAAAAAGGAACTTAGCTTTGTGAAGACTTTCAGAAATGAATGGAGAGTGAATTACGGCCAGCTGCGATGTGGATGCTCTTTATATCCTTCTTCATGTGGTGAGTGCAGATCTAATCTGAACTTGTTCTTGAGTCAGTATAACTTCAGTGAGTCCTGTGTCAATAATGCAGCAATGCGAGAAGCAATGCAAATTAATCTAAGGTGAAATTCTTATGGGGAACGAATTCCTCTCGCTAAATTCCTGATTGCCTGATTCCTTGTGAGATGATCCAGTTTGCCTGCTGAATTTTGCCATTTAGTGCTGATAATACTGAAGGAGCTTATACTGTGTATGTATACAGTGATAGGCGTCGTATTCCTATAGGTAGACGTGGATCAGCTTAGAGTCACTGATGTGAGCTTGACTAACGTAACCTGCCAGAACTGACGCTGCGCTCGATTTTTGATGCTGGAGCCTTTCTGGAGTCTGTACAGAGACACAAACGAGCTGTTTAAACAGACGCGTCAAAGTGACTGATCGCCAGTGGGCTGTAGTGCAGTGATGTAAAACTATTTGTGGATGTCTTGCTTTAGAGCAGTGGTTCTCAATGTTTTTGGGCCAGCGCCCCCTATCCAATATCCAGGTCCCTGAACGCCCCAGCAGGAACGAGTTTACAGATGAAATAAGTACAAAATTGTCATTTATTAATACACAATTGTGTGATACACACATTTATTAATACCCAAATGCCTTCCTGGGGCGTTGAGGGGCATGCCCCCCGTAAGAAAATTTTGTGCATTTTAATGTTAAATTCATCAATCTGGTGCACTTTGAGAGTTCAAAATTAAAAGCTCCAACCCATATTCAGTGTCCAAATTAAATGAAAAATTCAAACTCTTTTAGTTGTGTCTGTCTACATTACACTACTACATAATAATAGTTATAATATTAATCCCATGACAGTAGGGGTGGAACGGTACACAGAAGTCACGGTTCGGTTCACACCTCGGTTCAGACATCACGGTTGGGTACGAGTTCGGTACAGTGGAGGGAAAAGCAAAACAAAAATGCAGAAGGCAATTTTCTTTTATTTTATTGTGCATGTCTCAGGCTGTACCACCAAAGGAAAATAAATGTCTTAAGCCGTGTTTTTTTTTAAATAAGTTTTATTAATAAAGGCATAGAACCAGTTTATTTGTAGTGCATTGACAATTGTTTTATATAATTAATTTATTCATTAAATTAATAAAAATACAAAAAAGACCTTGAGATATGTTTGGTAATTGTACCTGAATGAATTTAAAATATATATTTAAAAAAAAATTTATTTGCTATATTTCAGATCAATATATTTGTTCCCTTTCGTAGTCACTCTGAGTTACGTCGGATGACGACGAATGGGGTTTCGCTTAGAAAGCCTATCATCTTCGAGTATATAAAACGAGCCAATGGCAATGAAATGCCATGGGTCTGTGGAATTTGCATAGCGTAACTCCGCCCCACCCTGGGGGTATATAAGGAAGTGCGCTGACAACATGCAGATATGTTTTCGCTTCGGAGCCAAGTTCATCACTTCACTCCACAGCCAAATTCTGAGTTCATCTCTACTTCTCTTCGAGACTAGCCTCTCTCCAGGTGTTGGTGTGACAGCGAGTTCCAGCGAGTGCACATTCCCTGCTTATCTGTGCAGTGATTTGCCAGAGTTTGTGTGTTCATCTCCCTGGTCGCTTCAACACTTGCGGAGAAATCTTCTTTCTAAAAGAGCTTGCACGTGGCACGTCTTTTTAAAGATGCCTCGCCCGTGCACTTCTGGTTGCGGTCTATTAATTTCTGACTCTGATGGGCACAATCGCTGTCTTGTGTGTCTGGGTTTTGAGCACGCTAAGGCAGCGTTTGTGGATGAGTCATGTTCCCATTGCGGGAACATGCCCATCGCACGGTTGTGGTCGAGACTCACGGTGTGGAACAAAGCGCCGACTATTCCACGCTCCACACCTCCCTCTAGCACAGTGGTTCCCAAACCTGTCCTGGAGGCACCCCAACATTGCACGTTTTTGTTGTCTCCCTAATCAAACACACCTGATTCAACTCATCAGCTCATTAACCCATGTTTCATTCGGCGCTCCAGAAGAAGATGTGATGTTGATCGCTGCATCACAAGGTGGGCAGGAGTCCTTGGGAAGTGACGATTCGGCTGTGCTGCCACCTTCGGGTGTCCCAGCATTGCCAGAGTCTGATCCCGAGCTGACGGCCATGCTTTCCCGGGCAGCCGCGGCCGTCGGTCTTGAGTGGTCCCCGCCACCTGGTCCGGTGCGCTCGCGGCTGGACGATTGGTTTTTGGGCGTGGCCGCTGATCCTTGTCAGCGTCCAACCCCAATGCCTTTCTTCCCGGATGTGCATGAGGAGGTCACAAGGTCCTGGAAGGCACCCTTGTCTTCCCGTGATCGCTCGGCGACCTCCTCCGCCTTGCCTCCTCTCGATCAGGCGGCTGCCAAAGGGTACACTGGGGTTCCCCAGGTTGAACGCTCTGTGGCCATGCAATTGTGCCCCCAGAGTGCTTCTTCCCGTGGCGACCCTAAGCACCCCTCCAAAGCCTGTAGGTTCTCCTCCACCCTTGTGGCGAAGGCCTATAGAGCTGCGGGGCTGGCGGCCTCCTCACTGCATGCCATGGCAACACTCCAGGTCTACCAGGCCCAGATGTTGCGTGACATGCACGAAGGGAGGACTGACTCAGAGCTGCGTGCCGCCACCGACCTTGCTCTCCGAGCGACGAAGGTGACCGCAAGCTCCCTGGGTCAGGTGATGTCCACTTGCGTGGTCCAGGAGAGACATCTGTGGCTTAACCTGGCTGATATGCGGGAGGCCGAGCGAACCCGTTTCCTCGACACCCCCATATCCCAGGCTGGCCTCTTCGGCGGGGCAGTCGAGGACTTTGCCCAGCAGTTCTCGACTGCCCAGAAGCAGACTGAGGCTCTAAAACATGTCCAGCCCCGACAGCCCGCTGCTGCCTCCCCCCAGCCGTCGGCACAGGTGCCTCAGTCTGCTCGCCGCCTAGGACGCCCTCCTGCGGTTCCCCCCCCTCCCGCACGGCCCCAGCAGCAGCCTTCACCCGGGCCGCGCCGTGGAGGAAGCCGCAGGAAGGCGTCACAGCCCCTTCTAGCCCTGCGCCCGGCTAAACGCCAGACCAAGCGGCGCTCCTGAGACGGGCTGCTCAGGGATGGTTCTCAGTTCTGTGCAGGAGACGGTAGCAGGGCCGCTCCTTCCCCCGGTGGAGGGCCGGGGGAGAATCCTTGGTTTTCCCATTCCTGCTGCTCGTCCCTCGACGGGCAGCACCCTAATGTGGTTAAAGACAGAACTGACACATCCATCTCTGAGCACACAGAGTTCTCGGATGACAGTGCGCGCCGCTTATGCGGGAGACAATTCCACCTCGCTGCACCACCGAGGGTATGTCTGTGGTCCGCATGACCCCGCTGGTACAGTTTTTGGGAGCCTGGCTAGAGCTTCCCAGACTGTCCCGCTGGGTCGCGAGCCGACCATCAGGCTCGGCTACGCGATTCAGTTCGCGCGGTCTCCTCCCCGCTTCAGGGGAGTCTGCTTCACTGTGGTCGGTGGCAATGCCCCTGTCATGAGAGCGGAGGTCACCACCCTACTGGCGAAGGGTGCGATCAAGACTGTCCCTCCAGCCGAAATGAAGTCCGGGTTTTACAGCCCCTACTTTATTGTACCAAAGAAATCCGGTGAGTTACGACCGATCCTGGACCTGCGCGTCTTGAACCGCTCCCTTTACAGGATGCCGTTCAAGATGCTCACGGCCAAACGTATTTTCGAATGCGTTCGGCCGCAGGATTGGTTTGCAGCGATCGACCTGAAGGACGCCTACTTCCATGTCTCCATTCTTCCTCGACACAGACCGTTCCTACGGTTTGCTTTCGAGGGGCAGGCATACCAGTACACGGGGGAACACGGGGTTCGCATCCTGAACTATCTCGACGACTGGCTGATCCTAGCTCACTCTCGAGACCAGGTTTGCGAACACAGGGACTTAGTGCTCCGGCACCTAGCTCGTCTGGGCCTTCGGGTCAACTGGGAGAAGAGCAAACTCTGCCCCGTGCAGAGGATCTCTTTTCTCGGTATGGAGATTGACTCGGTCGCCATGTGCGCGCAGCTTACGAGCGAGCGCGTGCAGTCACTGCTGACTTGCCTTCGTCAGTTCGAGGGCAAGAGTGCGGTTCCACTGAAACTATTTCAGAGGCTCCTGGGGCATATGGCATCCGCAGCCGCAGTAACGCCGCTCGGATTGCTTCAAATGAGACCGCTTCAGCTTTGGCTTCGCGATCGAGTCCCGAGGTGGGCATGGCAACACGGCACGCTCCGAGTTCCAGTGACCCCGACCTGCCGTCAGACCTTCACCCCGTGGACGAACCTCAGTTTTCTACGGGCCGAAGTGCCCTTAGAACGGGTTTACCGGCATGTTGTTGTATCAACAGATGCCTCCACCACGGGCTGGGGCGCCATGTGCAATGGACATGCTGCCGCGGGCTCCTGGACAGGACCCCAGCGCCTATGGCATGTCAGTTGCCTCGAGTTGCTGGCTGTGCGTCTCGCCCTGCACCGCTTCCGTGCATTGCTCAGAGGTCAGCACGTACTAGTCTGATCAGACAATACCGCGACAGTAGCGTACATCAACCGACAAGGTGGTCTGCGCTCCCGCCGTATGTCGCAACTCGCTCGCCACCTCCTTATATGGAGTCAGAAGCATCTGAGGTCGCTTCGAGCCATTTATATCCTGGGAGACCTGAACCATGCGGCCGACGAGCTGTCCCGGCTTCAGCCTCTCCCGGGAGAATGGAGACTCCATCCCCAGATGGTTCAGCTGATTTGGGATCAGTTCGGGGACGCACAGGTAGATCTGTTTGCCTCCCACGACTCGTCCCATTTGTGACCTGTTTTATTCCCTGACCGAGGGCACGCTCGGCACGGATGCTCTGGCGCATAGCTGGCCGCGGGGCCTCCGCAAGTATGCGTTTCCCCCAGTGAGCCTTCTTGCGCAGACCTTGCGCAAGATCAGGGAGGACGAGGAGCAGGTCATTTTGGTTGCCCCGTATTGGCACAACCACACCTGGTTCCCCGAACTAGTACTCCTCGCGACAGCACCTCCCTGGCCTATCCCTCTGAGGAAGGACCTTCTTTCTCAGGGACGGGGCACCCTATGGCACCCTCGTCCCGATCTTTGGAACCTCAACGTGTGGCTCCTGGACGGGACGAGGCAGGTTTGAGTACCCTACCACCAGCGGTGGTGGCTACCATTACTTCCGCTAGAGCATCGTCCACGAGACATGCCTATGCGTTGAAGTGGAACCTCTTCGTCAACTGGTGTTCTTCTAAACATCAACAACCCACGAAATGCCCGATCAGTGTCGTGCTTTCCTTCCTGGGTTGGAGCGAAGGCTGTCTCCCTCCACCCCGAAAGTGTATGTTGCCGCCATTGCCGCACATCACGACGCAGTTGAAGGTAAGTCCCTGGGAAAGCACGACCTGATCATCAGGTTCCTGAGGGGAGCAAGGAGACTGAATCCTCCTCGCCCTCCTCTTGTTCCCTCTTGGGACCTCTCAGTGGTACTAACTGCCCTGCAGAGTGCTCCCATTGAGCCTCTGCAATCAGTGGAGCATAAGTTCCTGTCAATGAAGACAGCGCTCCTGGTTGCATTGGCCTCCATCAAGAGGGTCGGGGACCTGCAGGCTTTTTCGGTTGACGAAGCGTGCCTGGAATTCGGGCTGGCTTACTCTCATGTGATCCTGAGACCCCGGCCTGGATATGTACCCAAGGTTCCCACCACTCCCTTTCGAGACCAGGTGGTGAACCTGCAAGCGCTGCCCTCGGAGGAGGCAGACCCAGCCTTGGCACTGCTCTGTCCAGTACGCGCCCTCCGTGCTTACGTAGACAGAACGCAGTGTTTCAGGAACTCA
This sequence comes from Rutilus rutilus, assembly GCF_951802725.1. Taxonomy (NCBI): domain Eukaryota; kingdom Metazoa; phylum Chordata; class Actinopteri; order Cypriniformes; family Leuciscidae; genus Rutilus; species Rutilus rutilus. Next base: position 61,021,105 of record NC_140210.1, read on the forward strand.
GACCAGCTCTTTGTCTGTTATGGTGGGAAGCTGAAGGGAAAGGCTCTCTCCAAGCAAAGGTTGTCCCACTGGATAGTGGACGCCATTGCTTTGGCATACCAGCAGCAAGGTCGATCGTGCCCCCTTGGTGTGACGGCCCACTCCACTTGGAGTGTGGTATCCTCTTGGGCTCTAGCGCATGGCACCTCGCTAACAGACATCTGTAGAGCTGCAGGCTGGGTGACACCTAACACATTCGCGAGATTCTATAATCTCCGAGTGGAGCCAGTTTCTTCTCATGTACTCGGGGCGGCAGTGGCTCAGTGGTTCATGTAGATTGTCTACAAACCGGAAGGTTGGTGGTTCAATCCCCGGTTCCACCTGACCAAGTGTCGAGGTGTCCTTGAGCAAGACACCTAACCCCAGCTGCTCCCGACGAGCTGGATCGCCTTGCATGGCTGACACCGCCGTCGGTGTATGAATGAGTGAGTGAATGGGTGAATGTGAGGCAATATTGTAAAGCGCTTTGGTGGCCATTGGGTCTGTGAAAGCGCTATATAAATGCAGTCCATTTACCATTTACCATTTCAACCAGCCGGTACTAGATTCTGCTCAGGTGTCTTCGCTTGTTTGCCATTCCTCTCCACGGACGGGATACGTGCGATATTTTCCTCAGGTGAGCCTAATAAGCCCCGAGTTCCTCCAGCACTGTCGACGTCAACGCCAGAGTTATGCCACCGGCAGCTTTCGCGCTTGGCTAGGTGCCTCCATGTGCATAGTTCCCCGTCTGGGCGACCCCCACATGTGTATTTCCACTGTAAGCCTCTCTGAGCATGTGTCTTTCCCTCGGCAAGCCACCTTGCCACCCCTGGGGTTGTAATATTCCACCTGCGGCTGGACACCCCAGTGATACTCCATAAGGAGCCCCCTCTGGGTCATATGCGTATTCCAAGTCCCCCCCTTCGGGTTGTGCATAATTGCATATTTCCTCTGAGATATGCTTCCCAGTGTACCTTGGTATTCCTGTGTTAACCCTCTGAGGTCTGAGCTGTTTTCTGGGCCCTGGAGGTGTTCTGACATGCTCTGACATTTGTGCTTATTTCTGTTACTTGTGACATTTTCATGGCTAAAGTCTAATTACACTGTATTCAGCACAAACTCTGCTACAATAATATATCAGCAGCATGTGTGTAAAAGTTTGTAGTTTTGAGATAATGACATTTATGCGTGGTTTGTGAAAATACAAAAAAAAATTCTCACTGAAATAAGGCCATGAAACCCATACTGATTATTTCTTCACAAGACTTTTGAAAATTGTATGACATAGCCTAGAATATTTGCTCTAAAACTATGTGAAAATCACCCTGACTGCTCATTCAGATAAGACAATATATTGATTTAAAAATTTTACGACGTGTTTTGTGCCACAAAGCTTTATGCGGGAGCTCATTAATATGTATGGCTTTTCTCACCTGAGTAAGACAAAGACCCTCCTCTAACTGCCCTATTAGGAGCTATCAGGCCCCTATCATTCTGAGCAACCTTGCACAAAGAATGAGGAGATTTAAAAAAGAATGGCTTTTAGATGGTTTGATTTATTTACAACACAACATAATCCAAAGATAACCAATGATACAAAGACAGAGACCTTTGTGCCATTACTAAAAACATTGTACATACCTTTCATTTCCAAGGTGTTTGATTTTCACTTTACCATGTTCATGTACAGAGAAAGTCGAAGTCAGCAGGACTCAGTGGCATCTGGGCCCTGAAAAAAAAAAAAAAAAAAAGTGAACATACTGATATCAAGAGAAAGGCCTGCACGATTTGGGGAATACATTTTAGATTTTTCTGGTTAAAATTGCTTTTTAAAATTCACAGAATACACACACACACACACACACACACACACACACACAAATGTTTCCAACAATAATATAATGAACACCAGGTTTGTTGTGCCTTGTAAGCATAGGCTATGTGCAGTGCTGCATAAAATAATAATAACAATAACCATAGCAGCCTATAAATCTTCCAAAATATTTCAGTAACAACTAAGCTAGAGAAAAATATATTGATTATCATGTTACTTCAAATGTTTCTATTCGTTATGATGATATGAAATGAGATAATAGTAAAAACATGAAGCCCTTTGGTGCGTTTTGCTTTTCGAATGTATCAAATGATACATTCAAACGCGATCGCGATCATATGATACATTCAAACGCGATCGCGCTCAAATATAAAACATTATGGTTACCATATACATATCTACCTTTGAGCAGATATCCACAGACACAGTAACAGTAAACACGGGTCTAAATATTACAATATTCACCATATATCTAGCAACAGTTCAACTGCAATGTGAAATTTATGCAACAATAACAAACTAATATGTAAGAATGTCTTACCTTGTACATCTTTCTTGTCTTCAAATCGCGTTCTTCTTCTTCTGAGGTAGCCTAAATCCAATGTAAGCTCCAAACGTGCGCCTTTCAAACTCGACGAAAAGCAGAGACTTGTGAGGTGTTTTGCTGCTTTGTTTTTGAGGTAATGAGCGCGTTCGCGTTCCATGTGGAGATTTGCATGTGAATATCTTTTGCGCGAGTGGGCGTGTTCAAATTAAAAGTAATTAGGAAGCGTTTGAGAAGCTGGACATCTTGTTGGTTTTATACAAATTACTTAAACAGAGAATATTTGTTTTCAGTTTGAATCCGATCATTTAAAAGTACACACTTAAATGTTTATAAAGGTATATGGCTCATAAATGTGTGACAAGTATTCGCTGAGTTTTGTTTCAGTTTATAGACGTGCTCAAGAAAAAAAAGTTCACCGCGACGGAGAGGCAGAACGCACACCCTGTTTATTTTCTTTATTTTACAAAAGCACAATGTTTTGATTTGATTGTAAGTGGACACATACAAGAGTAGAAATATCACAGATTCTTTTTTATATTTCTTTTTTCTGTATGACCATAAATGATGGAGAAATTTAAGTTTATAGTTCTACAATGTGAAGAAAATCCAGCAAAACGCGTGGGCGCGTTTGCCGACCTCAGAGGGTTAAGTAGGAGTCCTTCGTCCGTGCCAGTCTCACGACAGGGAGCTCAGACTTACGCAGGGCACTGGAAGACAGTCGAGAGGTGGCGTGATTACACTGGGAACCCCATTCGTCGTCATCCGACGTAACTCGGAGTGACTACGAAAGGGAACGTCTCGGTTACGTATGTAACCCTCGTTCCCTGAGTAGGGAATGGAGACGTTACGTCTCTCTGCCACTTCCGCTGTACCGCTGGAACGCCTGAGTTCAGTCTCGGCTCCTCAGCAAAGAGATATCTGCATGTTGCCAGCACACTTCCTTATATAGCCCCAGGGTGGGGCGGAGTTACGCTATGCAAATTCCGCAGACCCATGGCATTTCATTGCCATTGGCTCGTTTTATATACTCGAAGATGATAGGCTTTCTAAGCGAAACCCCATTCGTCGTCATCTGACGTAACGTCTCCGTTCCCTACTCAGGGAACGAGGGTTACATACGTAACCGAGACGTTTTCTTTAAACATTTAATTAACACTAACTTTATTCTCATCTTAATTATAAATAATTTATTTCTGTATAAAATAATACTACCATTAAAAACACAATTGATTTTCTTTTTTAATCAATGTAGAATATGTAACTTAAAAATAAACAGATTAGTGCTCTGTTTGAGGACAAGAAATGAAAACCAATGCAATATGATGAATGTCCAAAAGATGGCACCCACAGACTGTTTTTAAATGGGGTTGGATAAATATTTTTTGCTTTTAAACCGTGTGTGTGTGTGTGTGTGAGAGAGAGAGAGAGAGAGAGAGAGAGAGAGAGAGAGAGAGAGAGAGAGAGAGAGAGAGAGAGAGAGAGAGAGAGAGAGAGAGAGAGAGAGAGAGAGAGAGAGAGAGAGAGAGAGAGAGAGAGAGAGAGATTTTGGTTGGGTGACAGTTGTAGGTTACAGTTTGACAAGAGTTTACAGTTTGACAAAAGCACAATGTTGTGTTTTATTGCGAGTGTACACAAATATAAGTAAACACTTTGCAGTTTGAATGATGTCCTGTATGAACAAAATGACAAAGTACGTTTTTATGTTTCCACTGTTCGATCGCGCCCGCGCCTCTCTCTCTCACACTCACACATGCACGCTCGCGCACACACACACCACGCACGCAGGCACGCACGCACACACACACATAACATATTCCAGCATTGCAATCTTGACATCGTTCATTATAGCCACAGAGCTTCAGAGCTAAGGCGGAGCTACAGATTAGGTGTCCCTAAAGTCAGCAGACAGCAGGCTACAACAGCAGAAGACCCCACCGGGTACCACTCATCTCCACTACAAATAGGAAAAAGAGGCTACAGTTTGCACGAGCTCACCAAAATTGGACAGTTGAAGACTGGAAAAATGTTGCCTGGTCTGATGAGTCTCGATTTCTGTTGAGACATTCAGATGGTAGAGTCAGAATTTGGCGTAAACAGAATGAGAACATGGATCCATCATGCCTTGTTACCACTGTGCAGGCTGGTGGTAGTGGTGTAATGGTGTGGGGGATGTTTTCTTGGCACACTTTAGGCCCCTTAGTGCCACTTGGGCATCGTTTAAATGCCACGGCCTACCTGAGCATTGTTTCTGACCATGTCCATCCCTTTATGACCACCATGTACCCATCTTCTGATGGCTACTTCCAGCAGGATAATGCACCATGTCACAAAGCTCGAATCATTTCAAATTGGTTTCTTGAACATGACAATGAGTTCACTGTACTAAAATGGCCCCCACAGTCACCAGATCTCAACCCAATAGAGCATCTTTGGGATGTGGTGGAACGGGAGCTTCGTGCCCTGGATGTGCTTCCCACAAATCTCCATCAACTGCAAGATGCTATTCTATCAATATGGGCCAACATTTCTAAAGAATGCTTTCAGCACCTTGTTGAATCAATGCCACGTAGAATTAAGGCAGATCTGAAGGCGAAAGGGGGTCAAACACAGTATTAGTATGGTGTTCCTAATAATCCTTTAGGTGAGTGTATATTGTAAAACAAATGTACTGAAAAATAAAGGACGGTCATTAAAGTTTGCACTTAGGTTTTATTACGCATTTGGGAGAGTATTGCAAGAAGCTGCTTACATTAACCTTAGTTTAGAAAAATACATAAATACAATCATGATTTTTCATGAAAAATTATGTTAGAATTGTAGGCCTAAAATACCTTGGTATCAGCTTGTTTTCATCAATGGTATAATTAATACAATTACAATTAATTTGGTTAGTTGTGATTCATTTGTGTTCATAAAAAAAAAAAAATCTTCTAACAAGAATAAACACATATGAACAATTTAAATATTATTGTATTATTAATAGGGCTGTCAATCGCTAAAAAAATTTAATCGATTAATCGCATGATTGTCATGAGTTAACTCGTGATTAATCGCACATTTTTTTATTTGTTCTAAATGTACCTTAAATTAATACTTTTCAAGTTAGTAATACTCTAATCAACGTGGGCATGGATAAATATGGATGCTTTATGCAAATGTATGTTTATTATTGAAACCATAGTCAACATAGAGCATAAAGATGAGACATGTTTCAAAGGTCATAGATGTTTTTCAAAGAACTTGTTCATGTCTATTAGACACATGTAGAAAGAACAAAGAAATACCAGGTTCCCATTACTTCTCTTTCTTTGCACTGAGCAATTAACACAAACATGTTTAGATTTTTGCATGACAGGGCAGCTCTTCTGAAAATGCTAAATGTACATTTATTATTTATTATTAGGCTACATTATAGTTTGTCTCTCTCTGTGCCCATTTTGATGAAGCTAAATTCTCAATAAAACTGTTTTCATTGGTATATTTTACTGTTTCTGTTGTCAAACAACGGAATGACTATGAAATGGTGACTGAAACGCGACCCATTAAGACATAACCAGCTCTCCCTTCCAAGATGTTAATCTGCACAAAAATCCTGATAATCGAGTCGTCGTCTGATGAAATCAAATACACATAAGATAAACACAATATCTGTTTTGCGATTTCGGCTATACTTGCATGTAAAATTAGAGAAGCAACATCATATCTGTGTTTAACTGAATTAAAGCGCTGCTCCTCTCTCCAGCGCGAGACGCAGAGAGAGAGCGAGAGAGAGAGAGGCGCGCGCGCGTGCTGGGAGAGCAGTACCGGCGGTACCGGTAGATTCTCAGAAACTAAATAAGGTTTGGGCGCTTTGTTGAAGGGAAAAAATCGCTAAATGGGTCTGCAATGTCGCTAAGTTGGCAACACTGTGTATCTCCATTTTTCCAACTAGGTTTTGGGCCACGGGTCAAACAGAAAATACGCGATGCGTTAATCGAGCGTTAAAAAAAATAGTGCCGTTAATATGATTTTGCGTTAACGCGTTATTAACGCGCTAACTTTGACAGCCCTAATTATTAATTATTTTTATATCTTGAAACTACCCAAGCAGCGTTTCGCACTCGGATGTGACGGCGGAATGAATACATTACCAAAATGTGATTGCAGAATATATTTAAATTATCCATCAAATTGTCATTTTCTCCTTACTGTCTTGCGAGTTAACAATAATGCCTGACCAGTAAATTGCTTGGTGGACAATGAAAACATTTTGGCAGGGGCAGGGGAAACTTTTGAAAAAGAAATAATATCAAGTCGTCAAAATACAACTCGTCAAAACTCCGCGAATCACAACAAGCGTATCGGTGAGAACACTCATTTAAACAGCATATACACACACCCGAACTTGACTGCACATCATATTTTTGACATTATTGATACTGCTTTCAATCGTAATGCAATAGAAATGAACACAAAAAACCTGCCTAGTGCTGGTCTACAACACTGACAGTGGACTTGCGGTCAGGAGTGGAGTGGCTGAGGACGAATGTTTTTTTTTGTTTGTTTTTTTGAGCGCTGCTGACGTATTCTTTCAAGCAAACCATATACGCGCGTGCACACAATATGACATCACACTCTATGCATATGTTTTACAACATAATTTAACATATACTGTACATAGTCCTTTAGACTCGAAGCCTCTGAGGATGATGGACCTGTGACTTCACCTGGGGATGTGGCCAGAGCCGAAAGTGACAGTCTTTGACCTCACGTCCCAACTCCATATGAAACAGATTCATTCTACATTATATCTTGGCAATCCTTTATCTACTTGACATTTTTTTTATTTTTTTTATATACATTTACTTTTTTGTTATAAAAACTACTTCAGTTTAGAATAACTAGGCTATGCTATGAACAAGGGAACCCTATGGTCAGTGAGTGTCAAGCTGTTCATCCACCAATGTGGACGACTTCTCCACAACGACCACATATTTCACAATATTTGACTTTATTTTATCTTTGTATTGGCAATTATTTATCTATGTTTTTCTAGTTTTTAAGGTGCTACTGCTGCCCCTTTAAAGTAAAGCACCCTGAACCCCAACTTATTGTGCTGTATTTACTCTCTTCTAGTCTTGTTGGCTGTAATCTCACTGGTCAGGATTGTGAAATTGTGGCATCAGCTCTACAATCCTCAAACTGTGTCCTGAGAGAGCTCGACTTGAGTAACAATGGCCTGCAGGATTCAGGAGTGAAGATTATTTATGATGGACTGAAAAGCCCAAACTGTCAGCTGCAGATACTGAGGTATTTAAGAACATATAAGAGATGATTTACAGTCTGCCAGTCATAATGTTGATGTGTGTTTGTAGATGGTCTGACATTGTGTGTCTGTAGGTTGTCTGGCTGTATGGTGACAGAGGAAGGCTGTGGTTATGTGTCTTCAGCTCTGACTTCAAACCCCTCTCACCTGAGAGAGTTGGACCTGAGTAACAATGACCTGCAGGATTCAGGAGTGAAGATTATTTCTGAAGGACTGAAGCGGCCAAACTGTAAGCTGCAGATTCTGAGGTATTTAAGAACATATAAGAGATAAATTACAGTCTGCCTGTCATAATGTCGATGTGTGATTGTAGATGGTGATCGTGTGTGTCTGTAGGTTGTCTGGCTGTAAGGTGACATTGGAAGGCTGTGGTTATGTGTCGTCAGCTCTGAGTTCAAACACCTCACACCTGAGAGAGCTGGACCTGACGAACAATGACCTGCAGGATTCAGGAGTGAAGATTATTTCTGAAGGACTGAAGCGGCCAAATTGTAAGCTGCAGATTCTGAGGTATTTAAGAATATATAAGAGATTTACTACACCAACAAAGAAAAGATACAAAGGGCCAGGTGCTAGCTGTTGGAGATTATGTGGGAAAAGGGAATCTAACCATCATCATATTTTTGGGGAGTGTCAGAAATTATCCCAGTTTTGGCAAGGGATTAACCCTCTGGGGTCTGAGGTGTTTTTGGGGTCCTTTAGATGTTCTGACATGCCCTGACATTTGTGCTTTTTTCAGTTGCTTATAAACATATTAATGGCAAAGGTGTAATTACACTCTATTTAGCACAAACAGGGCTACCATAATATGTGAGCAACATGTATGTACATGTTTGTATTTTTGAGAGAATAATGTTTATGCATGGTTATTGAAAAAACAAAAAATAAAAGTTTCTGAAATAAGGCCTCAAAACACATACTAAATATGTGTCCACAAGACTTCTGAATAATGCATTTTGTCGCCTAGAGTTCCCTTTCAAGGGAACTCCCGTTGCGTCGAGAATGACGCTATGGGGAACGCTTTGCGTGATGACGTCTTGAAGCACATGTAAAATCAGTCCAATGGTGTGGCGGAGCGTCAGAGGCGGGTGACGTCACGTACCAGGAAACTATAAAAGCCGGCCCGAAACAGAAAACGAAAGCTTTCTGAGTCTTCAGTTGCGCTCTGTGTTGATATCTGTCCCTGTTATTTGGTGTTGTCTGTCTATATATATATATATTTATTCAGATATGGCGAGCAAGCAGCAGTATCGAGTGTGTGTCCATCCCTGCCCGCGTTATTTAACGGGAGGTGACACACACACTCTTTGTGTTGTTTGTTTGGGAGAGGAGCATGCCCAGTCAGCACTCGAGGGTGGTGACCGTGTCCATTGCTGTGCGCTTCCATTGCGTACGCTCCGATCCCGTTTGGCTCGGTTCAATCCCGACCACGCTCCCCAGGGCTCGGGTCCCGCCGCTGCCGAGGCACGGCGTCGATCTCAGACCTGGGGTTCACAGATGGATTTATCAGTGGATGTTGAGACGGGCTCTGCCTTATCTCAGCATCCTTCTGATAGATCCAGTGCCTCTCATCAGGGTGTGGAAGCACGCGCTGCGGTTTCTTCCCCCCCGATAGAGGCACCAGTACTGCAACTATCCAGCTCTGAGGAGTTGGATGTTGTGAGTATTGATGCTGAGTCTGAGGATTCGCCACCTCAGTCTCATGCGTTTGAGGAACTGCTCGATGTAGTTACTAGAGCTGTTGACAGACTGTCGATTGAGTGGCCAGAGGATAGGCAGGACGTTCGCTCGAAAAGCAAGCTCGACGAACGCTTCCTGCCATCTCGTGCTCAGCCCCAGCGCAGGAGCCTGCCGTTTTTCCCCGATCTCCACACCGAGGTGTCGAGATCGTGGGGGAAACCAGTGTCTTTCAGAGTTTATACACCACAAACATCACACTACTCCTCAATATACAAATATAAAGAGTATGGTTATGGGGAGATGCCGAGGGTGGAAGAGACGCTTGCGGGCTATCTCTCTCCAGCAACGGCATCTTCCCTGAAAGCTCCTACACTCCCCTCTAAGCCAGTTAAAGTGACATCTTCCCTGGTTCATAAATCGTATGCAGCCGCTGGTCAAGCTGCAGCGTGTCTGCATATGATGTCTATCATGCAAGCCTATCAGGCTGAATTATTAGGGGATTTAGAGGAGGGCGGGGGAATTGGTCCTGACACTGTGGCCGAACTACGCAGAGCCACAGATTTGTCTCTCAGGGCCACCAAGGAGACCGCTAAATCTATCGGGCGGTCTATGGCAGCCCTGGTGGCCACTGAGAGGCATCTGTGGCTCAATCTAAGTGATATCAAGGATAAAGAAAAGCATGTTCTCCTAGATGCTCCGGTCTCCACTGTTGGTTTGTTTGGCGATGCAGTTAACGTTGCGGTAGCAAAATCACAAGAAGCCGCTAAGCAAGCAGCTGCTCTCCAAAAACTTCTCCCCCGCCGTTCTTTCTATGAGGCTGCTGAGCGGGAGCAGCCTCACTCCTCTAAAAAGAGCGCTGAGCACCGTGCCACTCAGAAACAGAGTGTGTCCTCCCGTGCTCCCCCACAAAAATCTCGGGGACACGGAGGGCGCGCTCAAACCCAGCAGTCTTCGAGGGGTAGAGCGGATCTGCGGACCGTTATTACCGCCAAGAAGGCTGCTAGGAAGAAATCCTGACGTCCGAGGGCTCAGGACAAATGAGGGTAGTCCCCCCCGAAGTAGAGCGGTTAACACCTCTTTTTACGGTGCCCGTCTCTCTTCGGTACCCTCAGGGGACCGTTCTGCCAACCCTGCCGCCTCCGGTGTTACAGGGCGCAGCGGTCTCCGGCGAGCACATATCTCAAGGACCACCCGGAAACGTAGTGGCCTCGGGATGCCCGCCCCCTCCGAGGAGGGTGTTAGAGCAGTCTGTTCGATCGTTCCCTGCCGGTGCGCCGTTACAGGGCGACGAATTGACTACTCAACAACAACAAAATCCAGAAACCAGTCTCGAGAGGCTGGTACCTCTAGTAGAATCTTTGACAGCGTGGAAGCTACTGTCAAATGTTTCTCGTTGGGTCCTGCAGACCGTGGAAAAAGGGTATCAGATACAATTAAAAAAACGCCCACCTCGGTTTATGGGGGTCCTGCCCACAGTGGTGGGCCCCGAGCAGGTTCTGGTTATGGAACAGGAAGTAAACACTCTGTTAGAGAAAGGGGCCATAGAATATGTACCTCCCTCCAACAGGGAAACCGGGTTTTACAGCCGGTACTTCATAGTTCCAAAAAAGGACGGGGGATTGCGTCCCATTTTAGATCTTCGAGTTCTGAACGAGTCAGTCATGCAGCTCAAGATCAAAATGTTAACTTTGAGACAAATCGTGCCACAGATCAGGTCCGAGGACTGGTTTGTCATGATAGATCTCAAGGACGCATATTTCCATATTTCCATCCGTCCGTGTCATTGGAAGTTCCTGAGGTTTGCTTTCGGGGGCAAAGCATACCAATATCGAGTTCTTCCATTCGGCCTGGCTTTATCACCCCGCACTTTCACCAAATGCGTGGATGCAGCTCTGGCGCCTCTGCGCCTCCAGGGTATTCGCATCATGAACTACATCGACGATTGGTTGATTTTAGCTCAGTCGCATCAGTTGGCGGTTCAACATCGAGATGTTGTTCTCGCCCACATGAAAGAGCTGGGGTTACGGCTGAACGGCAAGAAGAGTGTGCTTTCTCCACTACAGAGGACCACTTTTTTAGGCGTGGTTTGGGATTCTGTGTCGATGCAGGCGCGCCTGTCACCGCCACGGATAGATTCCATCCTTGCAGCTGTGAAAAGTGTAAAGCTAGGCCAGCTACTCACTGTCAAACAGTTCCAGAGACTGTTGGGTCTCATGGCAGCAGCTTCCAACGTGATACCTTTTGGACTACTGCACATGAGGCCCCTGCAGTGGTGGCTCAGGACCAGAGGGTTTTCCCCGAGGGGCAACCCATTTCGCACGATCAAGGTCACGCGGCGATGCCTACGTGCCTTGGTTATGTGGAAGAAACCCTGGTTCCTGTCCCAGGGCCCAGTGTTGGGAGCTCCTTGTCGTCGCAAACTGCTAACGACGGATGCTTCCCTCACGGGCTGGGGAGCGATCCTAGAGGGTCGCTCATCTCAAGGTCTGTGGGAAGACCATCATCGTTCCTGGCATATCAATCGCCTAGAGATGTTAGCTGTCTTCCGGGCTCTGAGGAGCTTCATCACAGATCTCAGGGGACACCATGTGTTAGTACATACGGACAACACGTCGGTAGTCGCCTATATCAACCACCAAGGGGGTTTGCGCTCGCGCCCATTGTCCAATTTGGCACGCCATATCCTCTTGTGGTCCCAGGGGAAGTTGCTGTCTCTCAGGGCAGCCTACATCCCCGGGGTACAGAATATAGGAGCAGACACTCTGTCGAGACAGGGGCCGAGGCCCGGGGAATGGAGGCTCCACCCCGAGGTGGTGGAGCTGATATGGAGGGAGTTTGGCCAAGCACAAGTGGATCTGTTTGCGTCTCGAGAGACGTCTCACTGTCCACTTTGGTTCTCCCTCACGCATCCAGCTCCTCTGGGACTGGATGCTATGGTACAGATGTGGCCGAGGCTACGTCTGTACGCCTTTCCCCCAGTGGCTCTGCTCCCGGGAGTTCTGGAAAGAGTTCGCAGGGACCGGGTCCATCTACTTCTTATAGCCCCGCGCTGGCCGGGCAGAGTATGGTTTCCCGATCTTGTGTCCCTCCTCGACGGGCATCCTCTGGAGTTACCCATCAGGAGGGACCTTCTGTCCCAGGCAGAGGGCTCGATATTTCACCCTCGGCCAGAACTGTGGAACCTGTGGGCTTGGCCTCTGAGGGGGCCCAGCTCATAGAGTCAGGTCTCTCAACTGAGGTTGTTGAGACCATTCTACAGTCCAGAGCTCCCTCCACGAGGAAACTTTATGCCCTGAAGTGGAGAGTATTCACTTCTTGGTGTAGTGACCGTCGGTTGGATCCAGTCAACTGCCCAATTGGTACAGTTCTGGAGTTCCTGCAGGACCGGTTCACTGCAGGTCTGACCCCGTCCACTCTAAAGGTTTATGTGGTGGCCATAGGTGCTTACCACATTCCTTTGGGTGGAATGTCTGTGGGGAAAGACCCTCTGGTATCTCGTTTCCTCCGTGGCACTTGGAGGCTGAGGCCTGCAGTTCGCTCTAGGGTGCCAACATGGGATTTGTCCGTTGCGCTGCAAGGCCTTTCCCTGGCCCCCTTTGAGCCCATTGAGGAGGTTCCTGAGAAGTTTCTAACTCTGAAAGCTCTGTTTCTTCTCGCCATCTCTTCTCTTAAAAGAATAGGGGATCTCCAGGCATTGTCGGTTGCTCCGTCATGCTTAGAGTTTGCTCCGGGTATGGTCAAAGCTTTTCTTCACCCTAGACCGGGCTATGTCCCCAAGGTCCCCACTAATGTGGCTAGACCTATTGTTCTGCAGGCCTTCTGTCCTCCTCCCTTTCAGAATGCGGACCAGGAGGCTAATAATTTGCTTTGCCCAGTTCGGGCGTTAGACGCTTATGTCCACAGAGCTGCCCTGTGGCGTAAAAGTGATCAATTATTTGTGTGCTTTGGGTCTCCTAACAAGGGAGGTCCAGTGTCTAAGCAAAGGATGAGCAAGTGGGTGGTTGAGGCTATCTCACTTGCTTATGAGGCGGCTGGACAGCCTTCTCCTTTGGCTGTCCGGTCGCACTCTACTAGGAGTATGGCGGCCTCTAAGGCCCTTATTTCAGGAGTTTCTTTACAGGACGTCTGTGATGCGGCAGGCTGGTCCTCACCGCACACTTTCGTCAGGTTTTACTCTCTGGATCTAGACTCTGCTCCAGGGTCTCATGTTTTGTCTTCCTAGTGCTGCTCTCCAGATTATACACAGGACAGACATTCGTAGCTATGGAGGCGTTGGTATAGACGTTCCCCATAGCGTCATTCTCGACGCAACGGGAGTTCCCTTGAAAGGGAACGCCTCGGTTACGACTGTAACCTCGGTTCCCTGAAGAGGGAACGAGCGTTGCGTCGCCTTGCCATATCTCCTTCATGCCTGTCAGCTCGACTTCAGACTTTTACGAAGCTTTCGTTTTCTGTTTCGGGCTGGCTTTTATAGTTTCCTGGTACGTGACGTCACCCGCCTCTGACGTTCCGCCACACCATTGGACTGATTTTACATGTGCTTCAAGACGTCATCACGCAAAGCGTTCCCCATAGCGTCATTCTCGACGCAACGCTCGTTCCCTCTTCAGGGAACCGAGGTTACAGTCGTAACCGAGGCGTTTTTTCTTCAAAATGATGTGAAAATCATCCTGCCTAATCATTCACATAAAACAATACATTGATTTAAATTTTGTAAGACACTTTTTGTTTGGAAAGGTAATATGCGAGTGGGCGTGATTCACACCTGAGGAGACAATTCCCCCGCATAATGAGGCTGCATACATAATGAGCCATTCATTCAGGTGTGTGACTGAGCCACAAGAAAGAATGCAAGGACAATATATATATATCTCAAATTTTTTTTTTTTTTTTTTTTTTTACAAATTGTGCTTGCAAATTGTATAATATCCAAGGAAAACATGTCTAGTAATTGTGCAGTTCATTCTCATACTGTATTTTCAGTTTTGGAATATGTATCCTCTCCCCAAATTTGTCAATAATAAAACACAATAAAAATTATTTAAAGTAAAGGCTTATATTTACCTTTTAAAATTTGTTTACATCTACCTTGTAGATATATTTTTTTTATTAAAAAGGTTACAATTACAACAACAATTCAAGTGTAATCTTTCTTTGTAAAAACTAAAGTATACATTTTATCATACATATTTCAAAGTTAAGGATTCATTACTTTGAATATAGCCTACATTGACAAAACATACTATATTTAACATATTAGCAAAAATTGGCAAACAAAAGCTTATTTGTGGTGGCAGATATTTTACAGTAAGAATGTGTAATCTATCCAAAACTAGTCAACGAAATGTTGTCTTTCATATGTCTGTAACATAGGTCTTTCATTTTTATTATAAGGAATATAAATGTTAATTTGCAGTTTAATATGTTGCTTATACAAATACATTTTATTTCAACATATTTCAGTCGATTTTTACTCAGTATAGCAAAATAGTTTGCTAAAAGCGGATCATTCATTCTCACACAGAAACGCAATTCAAATTTAAACCGTCTTTTTGCAAGTTGTGGTAAACAGTGCGCATCTCTGCCGTTCATTCATTCACACAGAAATGCGATTCAAATTTAAGCTGTCTTTTTGCCAGTTGTGGTAAACAGCGCGCATCTCTGCCGTTCATTCATTCACACAGAAACGCGATTTACTTGAGAATGAAAAAAACTTACTACAGTATTCCATCCGTTGCTCCTCGAAATACCAGCACTTCTGAGTTACATTTTCCATTATTATTATTCCTCACAGCGCTGCGAGACAGTGTAAACAAGTACAATGATCTGAATAAACTTGATGTGTTTTCTCGAGCTGATATGGGGCGTTCACAGTTTGCATGGATTGCCTCAGTCATTTGCGTTTGAATAGCGCGCGCTCTCTGTGGGCGGGGCAGATTAAAACGTAATGAGCTGAGATGAGAACGACTGAAATCTCTCTCTTTTCATAAAGATTACATAAACAGAGAATATTTTTTTTCTAATAAAAATTACTTCATTTAAAAGAAGAGAATTCAAGCTCCATGCCTGTGTGTCTGTATGCCTGTTTGACTGAGTATTCGCTGAGTTATGGTTCATTTTCGGACGCCTTTCAGAATGGAATTAACTGACAGAGAGGAGGCAGAACTCGCATCATGTTTATTTGTCTTTATTTTGCGAAAAGCACAACACTTTGTTTTTATTGTGAGTATACACAAAAATAATACACACTTAACAGGATCGATTGATGTATAACACAAGCATATAAGATAACAAGTAAAAAAATTTTTTAACCCTCTGAGGTCGAAAAACGCGCCCGCGCGTTTTGCTGGATTTTCTTTACATTGTAGCACTTTAAACTTAAATTACTCCGTCATTTATGGTCATACAGAAAAAAGAAATATAAAAAAAGAATCTGTGATATTTCTACTTTTGTATGTGTCCACTTACAATCAAATCAAAACATTGTGCTTTTGAAAAATAAAGAAAATAAACAGGGTGTGCGTTCTGCCTCTCCGTCGCGGTGAACTTTTTTTTCTTGAGCACTTCTATAAACTGAAACAAAACTCGAATACTTGTCACACATTTATGAGCCATATACCTTTATAAACATTTAAGTGTGTACTTTTAAATGATCGGATTCAAACTGAAAACAAATATTCTCTGTTTAAGTAATTTGTGTAAAACCAACAAGATGTCCAGCTTCTCAAATGCTTCCTAATTAGTTTTAATTTGACCACGCCTACTCGCGCAAAAGATATTCACATGCAAATCTCCACATGGAACGCGAACGCGCTCATTACCGCGTCGTGAGCTTAGATTGGCTTTACCCTAGAAGAAGAACGAGATTTGAAGACAAGAAAGATAAGGTAAGAAATTCTTACATATTAGTTTGTTATTGTTGCATAAATTTCACATTGCAGTTGAACTGTTGCTAGATATATGGTCAATATTATAATATTTAGACCCATGTTTACTGTTACTGTGTTTGTGGATATCTGCTCAAATGTAGATATGTATATGGTAGGCCTAACCATAATGTTTTATATTTGAGTGCGATCGCGTTTGAATGTATCATATTTTTGATCGCGATCGTGTTTGAATGTATCATATTTTTGATCGCGATCGCGTTTGAAAGTATCATATTTTGGAAAAGCAAAACGCTCCAAACGACTTCATGTTTTTACTATTATCTCATTTCATATCATCATAACGAATGGAAACATTTGAAGTAACATGATAATCAATATATTTTTCTCTAGCTTAGTTGTTACTGAAATCTTTTTGAAAATGTATATAGGCTGCTATATTGTTATTATTTTATGCAGCACTGCGCATAGCCTATACCTACAAGGCACAACAAACCTGGTGTTCATTATATAATATATTGTTGGAAACATTTGTGTGAGTGTGTGTGTGTATTCTGTGAATTTTAAAAAGCAATTTTAACCAGAAAAATCTAAAATGTATTCCCAAAATCGTGCAGGCCTTTCTCTTGATATCAGTATGTTCACTTTTTTTTTTCTTTTTTTTTTTTTTTTTTTTCAGGGCCCAGATGCCACTGAGTCCTGCTGACTTCAACATTCACATTACATGTCTCTGTACATGAACATGGTAAAGTGAAAATTAAACACCTTGGAAATGAAAGGTATGTACAATGTTTTTAGGAATGGCACAAAGGTCTCTTTCTTTTGATCATTGTTATCAATAAGTGCTTTTTTGTTGTGTATCTTTGGATTATGTTGTGTTGTAAATAAATCCAAACAATTTTAAAAGCCATTCTTTTTTAAATCTCCTCATTCTTTGTGCAAGGTTGGTCAGAATGATGGGCCCTGATAAGCTCCTAATAGGGCCATTAGGGAGTGTCTTTGTCTTTCTCAGGTGTGGAAAGCTTACATATTAATGAGGTGATCCGCCCCTTCGCATATTGCTTTATCACACAAAACACGTCGTAAAATTTTTAAATCAATATATTGTCTTCTCTGAATGAGCAGTCAGGGTGATTTTCACATAGTTTTAGAGCAAATATTCTAGGCTACGTCATACAATTTTCAAAAGTCTTGTGAAGAAATAATCAGTATGGGTTTCATGACCTTATTTCAGTGAGAATTTATTTTTGTATTTTCACAAACCACGCATAAATGTCATTATCTCAAAACTACAAACTTTTACATACATGCTGCTGATATATTATTGTAGCACTGTTTGTGCTGAATACAGTGTAATTAGACTTTAGCCATGAAAATGTCACAAGTAACACAAATAACCACAAATGTCAGAGCATGTCAGAACACCTCCAGGGCCCAGAAAACAGCTCAGACCCCAGAGGGTTAAAAAAATTTTTTCACTGATAAGGAAAAAAATGAGGCGCGATAGCCGACCTCAGGGGGTTAAGATTTTGTTTACATCTATCCTTGTATATATATTTTTTTGCTATTTTATTAAAAAGGTTATACAATTACAACAACAATTAAAATTTTAATATTTCAAGTGTAATCTTTCTTTATAAAAACTAAAGTATACATTTTATCATATTTATTTCAAAGTTAAGGATTCATTAGTTTGAATATAGCCTACATTGGAACAAACACTAGAATAACATCTTAGTTGATGACTTTATTTTTGACAAAACATAATACACGGGTTTCTTGTATACAAACAATACCGGATGCGCACGCATCCAAGAGGCAAAAATCTGTTATGCAGAGTTCTGTGAAAGAATTAGAAGCATATTAGAAGCCCAGTGTATATAGCCTACACAAAAGGAATATAAATATAAATCCTTAGATACATATAATTATGTGCTTTGTGGTCATGTTCAAGATATAAAGTTTTATAAATATATAGTAGCTCCACAACAGCGCGCATCTGTGCGTTAATTCACACACAGAAACGCGATTCATATGTAAACAGGGTTTTTGCGTGTACAGGCGCGATTAGAACAAAGCAAAATAACTGACCTATTCCTCAGCCGGATCCATTGCTCCTCGAAATGAATCTTTCTAGATTCCTAAATTTTCCAGGATTATTATTAAGATAGTATTATTCCTCACAGCGTCTTAAAGTACATGAGTCTGAAAGTGAACTCACGGTGTGTGTTATCGAGCTGATGTGGGCGTTCACAGGTTTGCCTGGATTGCCTCAGATAATTTGCGTTTGAATAGCGCGTGCTCTCCGTGTGCGGGGTCACATTAAAACATAATGAGCCGAGATGAGAAAGACTGTCATCTCTCACATTTCATACATATTACATAAACTGAGAATATTTGTTTTTTATAAAAATGACTTCATTTAAAAGAAGAGAATTCAAGCTTCATGCCTGTGTGTCTGTATGCCTGTTTGACTGAGCATTCGCTGAGTTATAGTTCATTTTCTGATGCGTTTCAGAATTGACTTCACTGACAGAGAGAAAGCAGAACTTGCATCATGTTTGTTTTTCTTTTTTTGGCAAAAAGCACAACACTTTGTTTTTATTGTGAGTATACACAGAAATAATTCACACTTAACAGGATCGATTGACGTATGAAACTTGTTTGTAATATCAAAGTCAACAGAGTATTTTGAATCTCTTTTGAACTGATAAGAAAATTTGGAAGCTGTTTTTGAGCTGGTTCCTTTCAAGTGTGAATGTTTATATCTGGCTAATAGTTATTTTGATGGGTGGAATAACATCGATAAGAAACTGATTCTTCTGGCAGCCAGTAAAAAAGTAATTACAAAGAAATGGCTAAAACCAGAGACACTTACAGTTGATGATTTGATTGACATATTATACACATACAGTATATATATATATGATGGAAAAGCTAACCCAGATAGAATAAATTTGTTCAATATGGAAAGAAATTACTGCTTATATAAAACCATTTCGCACTGACTTTTCTTGAAGCATAAATGGTCTGTAAGGTAATGTTTTTTAAGGATTATAAGTAATAGCTCCCCTTGTTCTTGTACATAGTTGCTGTCAAAATGAGGAAAATAAAAAACATCTGTATAAGCTTGAGTATTTAATTTCCATGATCATGATGGGTTATAATGCTGATGTAGTCATGATGGGTTATAATGCTGTCTCTGTATTGATGTATATGTTTTTGTTTTATTGTAAAGAAGAATTTCTGCCTTGATAAATGTATATATTTGTCCGCTGAAATTGAAATAAGTACATATAAGAGATTATTTACAGTCTGCCAGTCATGTGTGTTTTTGTAGATGATCTGACTGTGTGTGTCTGTAGGTTGTCTGGCTGTATGGTGACAGAGGAAGGCTGTGGTTATGTGTCTTCAGCTCTGAGTTTAAACCCATCACACCTGAGAGAGCTGGACCTGAGCTTCAATCACCCGGGAGAATCAGGAGTCAAGCTGCTCTCTGACAAACGGATGGATCCGAACTGCTCACTGCAGATACTCAAGTATGTGGGACAATAAGAGGCCCGGTATACACCTGGTATTTGATCTGCCTCAGGTGATCTGACCACAAGTCGTTTACTCTCATTCGGATGTAGAGTAATTCCAGCGTTATGAACGTGACATTTACAGTCAAAACTTGAAATATAAACTCTCATAGAATGCATTTATTACCAATATATTGAATAGGGCTGTCAAGCAGTTACAATTTTTAATCAAATTAATTACATGATGTGGCGATTAATTAATTTATTAATTACACGCACATCAAATTTGGCTAAGAAATTACCCCCCCCAAAATAATTTTAAGTCATCGTGTAAAACACATGTGTCAAACTCAAGGCCCGCGGGCCTATTCCGGCCCGCCACATTATTTTATATGGCCCGCGAGAGCATATGGGTGTCTTAAAATTAGGGATGCAACTAAATTTAGGCTATAAAATATAAAATTAATAACATTTTCGGTTTTTGGCCGAAAGATACTAAAAAGCCGCCGCGCCCCTCCGTGTTCGGTGATGGTTTGACTCTGGCTCAGCGTGTTTTATGACTTTGCGTGCGAGTCCGCTTCCGAAGATGCATAACTTCGAACTTAGTGCGTTCCGCTGTGTGTGTGCGCTGTGCTCTCCGCTCTGTGTTCACAGCGCGTTCTGCTCAATGTTCAGCAAGCAACCTCCGTGTGTGTGTGTGTGTGTGTGTGTGTGTGTGTGTGTGTGTGTGTGTGTGTGTGTTTGTGTTGCGAGCTCTGCTCACGCTCACCGGAAAGGCAAAGTCCGCTAAAAAAATGTGCAGACATGAAATTTCTCTGGACTTGTTTCTTTTTGCAATAGCAGCACAAAGAAACCCAGCAATAGTGGGCAACACTGGTAAAATTACATGAATCACGACCCTCTCCCTGCTCTGCTCATGCTCTGATAAAAATAGGTTTGTAGGACTATACTTTATTTTTTTATAATTGGTCAAAAAATAAATCTGTTAAATCTGATTCTGCTGCATAGAACTGATTGAAGAATAATATATTGATATTTTATATTATTTTAATATAGGTATCAGTATTAGCCTTTTCACCATTTGTATCACTCCGCTTGTCTGTGTTTGCGCCACTTGCAGCATTAAGCCAGTAGGTGGCGACAAGTGACTGTCTTTATGAGTGAACAATTGAACTTTAAACTGATTAGTGCCAAAAACATTGATTAACTCAGGAAAGAAACAAGTTGCTGAAACCAATCTTTAATGCTAATATAAATTGCTCATTTGCCTCTGAACACAAAAAGATTGCACTGGTTTTTGATTGAAATGTAACATCTATGCAAAATAATCCTTGAAAGATTTCTCATTTAAGGCCATTCCTGTTTGGAATATGTGATTGTGTATTGTCAACAATAAGCAGAAACATTCTGCATTTCCATTTTGTAGTGTGGATCATTCATTGCAACATTTATCCTCATTCTCATTTTTAAGATGTTATCTCAAATAATATATGCTACTGCCCACTGACATGCTTTTAAAGCTATTGTTATCCACATTTTTTGGCCTTTAAACACCTTAAAATGCACATATGTAGGTCCGAGAAATCCAAATTTTACCGGGGGAGATAAATTTGATAAATATTATCAAATTTTATTATGTCCCCGAACCCCCCTAACTACCTCACATTTGAATACGCATGACTGTGTGGTAATGTGTGCTGGTGTGGCTACAGTGCCAGGGCTGAATTTTTTAACCAGTTTGCCCCTGCATATATACAATATACATTATTCTCTGTATCAAATCATTATTACCCAGCCCCTGATGTTTCGGGATCATCCCCTGATGTTTTTAAAACCTAGAAACACCCCTGCAAATGCATATACAATATTTGTAACTTAAATAAGTAATATTGAAATAAAGAGACAATATATTAACATTTTAAAAGTCTTACAGTTACAACCGGCCCTTTGAGGGCAGCCATAATGCTGAAGTGGCCCTCGGTGAAAATGAGTTTGACACCCCTGGTGTAAAGCATCAAATAGACATTACAAAAAGTAGCTTCAGAAAAAAATATTTGATTCAGCATATAATTTATTACACATATATTTTTTGATCATGAGGTTGAGTAAATGATGACTGAATTTTCATTTTTGGATGAACTATACCTTTAATCTTGTACTACTGTACACCCAAAGCGCTTTACAATCATATAAGGGAATGTCTCCTCAACCACCACCAGTGTGCAGCATCCACTGGGATGATGCGACGGCAGCCACAGAACAACGGCGTCAGTGCGCTCACCACACACCAGATATAGGTGGAGAGGAGAGAGAGTGATAGAGCCAATTCAGTGGATGGGGATTTTTAGAAGGCCATGATTGGTAAGGGCCAATGGGTGGAATGTGGCCAGGACAGAGGGGTTACACCCCCACTCTTTAAGAGAAGTGCCATGGGATTTTTAATGACCACAGAGAGTCAGGACCTCAGTTTAACGTCTCATCCAAAGAACGGTACTCTTTTGACAGTATAGTGTCCCCGTCACTATACTGGGGCGTTAGGACCCACACAGACCACAGGGTGAGCACCCCCTACTGGCCTCACTAACACCTCCTCCAGCAGCAATCTGATTTTCTCAGGAGTCTCCCATGCAGGTACTGACCAGGCTCAGCCCTGCTTAGCTTTAGTGGGCAACCAGTCTTGGGCTACAGGGTGATATGGCTGCTGGTGCATAAGGAAATATGATTTTTTTTTTTTTTTTGAATGAGGTTATACTCTAAATAAGAAACTTAAACTGCCAGTAGGTGGCAGTCATCACATTTATTTAAATAGCGCTTTTTACAATACAGATTGTTTCAAATCAGCTTTACAGAGATAACAGGAAAATAATGCAACAAAGTTTGTTTCCAGAAGAAAATAGTGCCAATGGCTGTCGTGTCAATGAGGCCTTTGATGAGAGTCTAGTTGGCACAATCTCTGCTGACACTTCAGGGATGCGTTGTAGTCATGTCTAGGCGCAGGTCCACCATCTGATCTGAATACGGCCCAGATCCGGCTGATTACAGTAAACTTTGGAATAAGCAGAAAGACTAACATTAGCATAGATGCCATTCTTCTTATGATGTAATGAGTACATTGTGTGTTGTAAGAAGTGTTCCCAGTTCCAGCTGACCTAATTTATGCAGCCTAATAATCATTTAATTGATTTGAATAATAGAAATGTATACTTTTCTATGTGTATGACAGGTTAAAGAGATGTGTTTTTAGTCAAGTCAAGTCATCTTCATTTATATAGCACTTGTAGATGTAGATTGTTTCAAAGCAGCTTTACAGAGATAAGCGTATAATTTAAGGTAACAGATTGTTTTGGCTTCATAGCAATTCTTTAATAAAGATTTTTTCCAGCTAAAGTTAGTTTTGATTGATTCGCTTCCGTCGCAACGATCATTTGTTATTAAATTAGGGGCCGCTAAGACGACACCATTCTCTCTACACAGACTTTAAACGCGAACCTGTGATAAACACTGATGGCATTCACATGCGCATTAAGAATTGGTTCTATAGTTATGTGCGTTTGAATATATGTGCGCAGGTTTGTAATTCCCTACAAACCAAGCCTAAACAAAGTACTGGAAAGTACCGATATGAATTTTCCCAACAACGCTTTATCTGTAGAGTGGTGAAGGGATCCTCCATAGGGAGAGACTAGTTGGCACTTCAGCACTGCGTTGTCATCGGGTCCAGGCGAAGGTCCTTCGTCAGATCTGGATACGGCCTGGATCCGGCAGGCTGCGGGAAAACCTCGGGATAAACAAAGACACTAAAATTAGCGTAGATGCCATTCTTCTTAAGATGTAACGATTACATCAGGATTTATGGGAAGTGTTCCTGGTTCCGGCTGACCTAATCTATGCAGCCTAACATTAAATTATAGAAGTCTATAATGTATTATGTCAGTGGTTCCCAAACCTGTCCTGGAGGACCCCCAACAGTGCACGTTTTCTTTGTCTCCCTAATCAAACACACCTGATTCAACTCATCAGCTCATTAACCCATGTGATAATGAGTTGATGAGTTGAATTGAGACATTAAGCACCAACACTTCAAAAGAATTATATTTAAAACAAGCCTTCTCAGTAATTCTGAAGATATTACTATAGATTACAGCAATACTTCCCCCTGTAGTTCATCTGTATTATATCTATTTTTTAAAGGGATACTTCACCTCTGGGAAGATGAATGTGTATTTAAAATAGGTCATTTAAGTAGAAGAAATGTGAAGAAATTTTTGAATTTGGAGCTTTCTAGACTGAGAAAAGCCAGAAAATGTATTTTTGGCTTATGTGGATGAAAGACAACAACTCCCAGAATGCACTTGCTTCGCTGTCTTAGGAGGCCACGCCTACCGGTAAGAGTGTGCAGTTTAAAACAACAAAGCTAGCCTACGTGATGAGTTTGCGAGGGATTTAGAGATAGCCCAAAATGTCCGGGATTCGGCTTTTGCGTTCTACAGTCGCCATTCATTCATCATGTTTACTGTGGCGAGCAGGACGAGGCTGACGGGCCGAGGGAGAACAGCGCGAGGCCGGTGGCATGATTACTGAGACGCGCCGGGTCTCCCATCTCTCACGGAGGAGCGGGAATTTTTCTTAGCAATGGTAAAACGCACATCAACCGATCACTTGTTTAGCGTTCATGTAAACACTACATTCAAATTCACCAATTGGAATGAATTCAGTTAGATTGAAACAAAAGGTGTGCATGTAAACAAGGAATAGCGACCGCAGAAAGCAAAAGCTGAATCCCGTATATTTTGAACGATCACGCCCGCCGGACAAGTCCGGGAAAAGGAGGATGGTTACTTACTCAGCTTTCTCCTACTATTCAGCTTTCTCCACAGAACAAGAGCCTGCTAGCTTAGCTTCCAAAGAAAGACGGCTGACACTGTGTACATTCTGTGAGTGAGATCCCATCCTGTATGGGCGGGCTGAAAACATGCGGAACAACGCCATCTACTGGCTGTAGTCTTTAGCCTCTGGCCAGAAAATCCTCCGACGACGCAAAATGACGATTTTTGCGTCATCGGAGGATTTTTTCCAGACAAAAAATACATAAATCTCTTGTCTCAGGGGGATATGAGGGTGGAAAGCATGGTAATTCTAAAATACTACAGGTTTTCTACTAATACAAAGCTTAATGCTAAATCCTGAAGTAACCCTTTAATTGTTGAACATCAATAAAATGTTTACCCTTAAATGGGTTTAGGAGTGTTTTGTATGTCCTAATTCGGGGAACAGACACAGTCTCTATATGATGATATCTAGGTGAAAGAGGCTCTATGTGATGGGATTTATCTGACCTCAGTGACGTGAGACAGCTAGCAGACGGTCGGTTTAGCCAGTCTGTCTGCTTCCTGACCTGAGCCCCAGATTGACATGTTTGAGCTCTAATACTATGTGCCATATTACTAGAGAGAAGAGCAGCACCATCCCAGGAGGGATAATAGAATCGCCAATAACTAGGGCCCATTCAACAGGATTCTCAGTGGGTGTTTCACTGAGTGGGGAGAATCTATTTGTTATGCTACGGGGACTGCAGATGGAGAATAGCTTTTGCTAACTCTGGTACAAAACCTCTTTTCGTAAGATTAATGTATTTTGTACACTGTCCCTGACAAATAAACTAATAAAATAAATAAATAAAATGTAACCTGAACAGAACAGCGGTGTTTTGTCCCACGGCTACAGTGTCTCACGGTCACCCAGTTGCCCTGCTGCACGGGCTCTACAGCCGGAACCGAACAATGTACAGAGTTCACTAAGCTAGTCGCATCCAAAGCAGTATCTAAAGCCCTTGCACTCTTACTATCCTCGATTAAAGTTTGGATGCGTGACTCTAGTTCTGAAATCTTCTCCATCAGCCTGACTATCTCCCTGCATTTATCACATGTTATGCCCTCAACGCTGACAGAGAATGCTATACTATATGTAACGCTTCTCATCCGACAGCACTCAAATCACAGACGGACATGGAGAACTGTGTTTCATGCGTTGTTTACTGTAACACAAGGAAAAACATATCCTCTGGTGACAGTGGGCATTTACACATACCTGCATCTACAAAAGCAAACAGAAATGAGAGATTCATCTGCGTTTGATTCAAAAAGATGGCGTCAAGCCATGCAACGCACATGTTGAGAAAATTGCATCTAAACTTCACAAAGTTCATCACATACAATCAACATTAATTTACATATTGTTACATAACATCCACAAACTCTAATCTTAATATTATTTGTGAAATTAACAAATATTTAGTTACAAAAACACTAATTTCCCCGGAGCAGATTTTACCTACCACATCTTCAGCATCGGATAAACTTCTCTGCTGGGGGTGTGGGTGTGGTCTCACAGGTGAAAGGGCAAATTGACCTACTAATTACTCATTACTCAACTCTCCACGCACATACTCATGAGATGCGAGCACACACACAAACTCTCCACGCACATACTCATGAGACGCGAGCACACACACACAAACTCTCCACGCACATACTCATGAGACGCCAGCACACACACAAACTCTCCACGCACATACTCATGGGACGCAAGCACACACACACAAACTCTCCACGCACATACTCATGAGACGCCAGCACACACACAAACTCTCCACGCACATACTCATGAGACGCGAGCACACACACACAAACTCTCCACGCACAGAATCATGAGACGCGAGCACACACACACAAACTCCCCACGCACATACTCATGAGACGCGAGCACACACACACAAACTCTCCACGCACATACTCATGAGACGTGAGCACACACACACAAACTCTCCACGCACATACTCATAAGACGAGCACACACACACAAACTCTCCACGCACATACTCATGAGACGCGAGCACACACACACAAACTCTCCACGCACATACTCATGAGACGCACGCACACACACACAAACTCTCCACGCACATACTCATGAAACGCGAGCACACACACACAAACTCTCCACGCACATACTCATGAGACGCGAGCACACACACACAAACTCTCCACGTACATACTCATGAGACGCGAGCACACACACACAAACTCTCCACGCACATTCTCATGAGACGCGAGCACACACACACAAACTCTCCACGCACATTCTCATGAGACGCGAGCACACACACAAACTCTCCACGCACATACTCATGAGAAGCAAGCACACACACAAACTCTCCACGCACATACTCATGAGACGCGAACACACACACACAAACTCTTCACGCACATTCTCATGAGACGCGAGCACACACACACAAACTCTTCACGCACATACTCATGAGACGCGAGCACACACACACAAACTCTCCACGCACATACTCATGAGACGCGCACACACACAAACTCTCCACGGACATACTCATGAGATGCGAGCACACACACACAAACTCTCCACGCACATACTCATGAGACGCGCACACACACAAACTCTCCACGGACATACTCATGAGATGCGAGCACACACACACAAACTCTCCACGCACATTCTCATGAGACGCGAGCACACACACACAAACTCTCCACGCACATTCTCATGAGACGCGAGCACACACACACAAACTCTCCATGCACATACTCATGAGACACGAGCACACACACACAAACTCTCCACGCACATACTCATGAGATGCGAGCACACACACACAAACTCTCCACGCACATTCTCATGAGACGCGAGCACACACACACAAACTCTCCACGCACATTCTCATGAGACGCGAGCACACACACACAAACTCTCCATGCACATACTCATGAGACACGAGCACACACACACAAACTCTCCACGCACATACTCATGAGACGCGAGTGTAACAGGTACAGAAAGTGTACTGTTAAATGTATGTATAGTTTATTAGAATTCTCACAAAATTGTTCGTTTACATGTAGCTGATATGACTGCCTAAGTGAAATGAGTACCTTTCCCTTTAATTGATGTGATGTCATGAGTCAATACAATTTCCTGTTCTGTCCCCTCCTCTTCCTCTTTGCATTGGTGACGCACTGAAGAGGTGAGGTTATTTTGGGCTCCTGTTAATCTAAATTAATCTTTATTTTAATCATTGCTTTTATGTCTATATTTTCACTCTAATTTATGTATATAATATTATTTTACCTATCTGTGTGGTTATTTTTGTCATTTCACCCCGATTGAGATATATTTTTGCATCTGAGCCTAAATGTGAAACGAGAGCACATGTGACAACTGTACATCACATTTGTTTTAGAGTTAAAGAGGGCGAATCTCACTAAGAGGCTGATTACATTTGTTTGTACATCAGGAATAAAAGATCGGTGAAACTGCGAATGCTGTCTTGTTCTCATATCAACCAAAACACAACGCAGACAACAGACCAGTTACACGAGCACACACACACAAACTCTCCACGCACATACTCATGAGACGAGCACACACACAAACTCTCCACGCACATACTTATGAGACGCGAGCACACACACACAAACTCTCCACGCACATACTCATGAGACACGAGCACACACACACAAACTCTCCACACACATACTCATGAGACGCGAGCGCACACACACACAAACTCTCCACGCACATACTCATGAGATGCGAGCACACACACACAAAAACTAAAAAGTATCGAACTCGGTGCCCAGCCCTACACACTGTGTGGAGTGCATTTAACCATTTTTATTATCTGAAATACACTTAGTTTTATTTGGCATGGATTACCAAAACTTCCCCAGAAAAAGTTTTAATATTTTTGTTTCATGTTGTAGAACTAGTTTTAAAGAAGTCACTCAATTTAAATGAACAATTGTAGGATTACTAACTTCTAAATTTGCGTTCAAAGGGAGGATGATGCACACACACACACACACACACACACATACACACACACACACACACACTCTTGCGTTCAAAGGGAGGATGATGCGCACACACACACTCTTGCGTTCAAAGGGAGGATGATGCGCACACACACACTTGCGTTCAAAGGGAGGATGATGCACACACACACACACTCACATACACGCACACACACTCTTTCTTGTGTTTCCTTCACAAATGAATATGAATCATGTGTGTGTTTTATAGTGTGGATCATTGTGGAGAGTTCAGAGTGACAGCAGGATTACACAAATGTAGGTCTACACACACAATCATTTAGTGATTTATTGTTGATTTGTGTCATTTAGTGAAATGTTTCTCTTCGTGTGTTCAGATGCCTGTGATCTCACACTGGATCCAAACACAGCACACACTCGACTCATTCTGTCTGATGAGAACAGGACAGTGACGAGTGTGTCTGAGGATCAGCCGTATCCTGATCATCCAGAGAGATTTGAAGATGATCTTCAGGTTCTGTGTGGAGAGAGTCTGACTGGACGCTGTTACTGGGAGGCTGAATGGAGCGGAGATGATGCTGATATATCAGTGTCATATAAAGGAATCAGCAGGAAAGGAGGGAGTGACTGTGAGTTTGGATATAATGAGAGTGACGACTGTATGTTTGGATTCAATGACAAATCCTGGAGTCTGATCTGCTCTGATAACAGATTCTCTGTCTGGCACAATAATAAAGGCACTGATATTCCTGACATCTCTTCATCCTGTAAGAGAGCAGGAGTGTATGTGGACGTGTCGGCCGGCACTCTGTCCTTCTACAGTGTCTCTGACACACACACACTCACACACTTACACACACTCAACACCACATTCACTGAACCCCTCTGTGCTGGATTTAGGGTTTATGATAACTCCTCAGTGTCTCTGTGTGACATTAAACAGCGTCCTGAGAGAAACAACAGTGATACACACACAACCGGGTGAGTGAAATATACTGTGTCTTAGTGAAGGATTTCTCCAGACTGAATAATAGTTCAATCCTCTGTTCTTCATACATCACTAAACACTAGAGATGCACCATATTGGGTTTGTGCTGATACTCCATATGCTGATATTTCACAACATGTTTTGGCCAGTACCAATAAATACATATTTTCCTTTGTTTTGAAGCAACACAGAGTCTCTCCTGTGCAGAGACTATAAACACATTATTCTTCATTTTAGTTAGTTTAGAGCTAAATCTATTTCTCCTTCAGTTTCAGAGTTGTGAGGTCTCTGTGAATAGGGCTTAAGACTGATTTACTGGTATTTCTCTAAAGCTCCTGATCACACACGATCTCTAAACTGTAATTTGCTATTAATTGTCTGTAATTTTCTAGCTGTAGTGTGATCTTCTTTTCTATTAATATTCCTGCAGACGAGGAATAAGACAGAAATAGTCAAATTCACTCAGTATTACTTGATCTATTCCAGCACTCCCTCAATTACAATCAAGCACAATTAACTGTAGACAGTTGTGTTGTGCGCAGTAAAACAGTCCAGTTCTTTATAGTCAAACTCATTTATTATGTTTGATAATGAACATTTCTGTCCACCCCAGACTGCTGATGGTCTTTATCTGTCCACCTCTGTGAAAATATCCACAGTTAAAAACACTGATTTATAGAAGACTGGACACATTATTCAGCTTGAGCTTATTGATGGAGAATATAGAGTTCATGTTGGCTAGTTAAACATAAACATAACTGGACAATTATGTGTGAATTAAACTCTCATTATAGTATATATGTGTTTGTTATATTAGATTGTGTGTTATTAGTGAGTGACATCACAGGTGTCAGTCGCAGCATTATATACTAGCTTTATATTTTCTCTCTGTCAAACTGCCTGTCAAATAGTTTTTATAGTAAACTGTTTGTATGTTGTTGGTTTTGAATTGTTGGTAATACTTTACAATAAGGTCCCATTAGTTAACATTCGTTAATGCATTAACTGTATTTGTTAACGTTAGTTAGTCAACTGTTCATTGTTAGTTCATGTTAGTTCAGGTCCATTAAATAATATTGACAGATACAACTTTTGATCTTAATAATGTATTAATAAACATTGAAAATAGCATTAACTGAGATGAATAAAAGCAGCTGACTCTTTGCTTCTGCCTTCTTCTGGTTCTTCACAGGTTCTCTCAGCCCAAACCTTCTGGGCTGGATATTCACCCGCTGCTGAACTGTCAGTCTTGTGTCCATATAGCTGATTCTGATCAGTGGCTTCAGATTGAGCCGTCGGCCTGTACAGATGAAGGAGGGTCAAAGTTCAGGGTCAGCACTGACCCAGGCCGTTACGAGTGTGTCAGGACCAGAATGCGATGGGTCTGTGACTGTGTCGTCACCCTTCAGTACCGTACCGTAGACGGACTCTTCCTCAACGCAGAGCTGGAGAGGCTGCAGTGCAACCGGATCGGTCCAGTGATTGACGTGACGGTGATCTCAGGGAAACTGGAGGAAGTTCATCTGCCCCATTACGCCTGTTTAGGAGAGTCTGACCCCTCTCTCAAAGATGCTGTGAAAGTCCTCACCGTAAAAGACGAGGGAATAACCACAGAACCTGTGCAGTTGACCCGATTCCATGCTAAGATTGTCCAACCATCCTTCTCTATTACAACTTTAATAAGTCAGTTAATTGGATGGGGAAATCTTCACGAACACTGTGATCTTCTTCTCTACATGTGTTCTAAAGATCCTCTCATTCTACATCTCTACTTTTTTCCATTTGATCACTGGGGAAAAAGAAAAATTGAGGAAATTGAAAAATCCTTTTCATCACGCATCATCAGGCGTCCCGGACCTGGCAGGCCACTTCGCATGAACACACCACACATTCTTGATGTTCCTGCCGTTCCTGCCGTTCCTGGTGTCTCTATCGATCCCAAAGAAGGGATCACATTCACAAGACAAACTCCCCCAAACTACTTCAGGGTCAAGACTCGTCTAGAGAATGATCTTCAAATTACTCTTATCAGAGAAGAGGATAAGGAGGAGGTCTGGACTACAACAATTGAGAAAGATGATCTTGATCTGATTCATCCTAAGAGAGACGAGCCGCGTCTGAATAGTGATCAGATTCGTCCTAAGAGAGACGAGCCTCATCTGAATAGTGAGGCAGATAAAGCAAGATATTTTGATGACCATTGGCCAGATCTCATTCAGAGGGTTACAAATGTCCAGATCATTGCAGATAAACTGTGTCAGCAGAAATTAATTCATGAGGAACAATATTTAGAAATCACACAGAGTTTAACCAGTCAGGAGCGCATGAGACAGATCTGTGCCATTAT
Organism: Rutilus rutilus; assembly: GCF_951802725.1. Taxonomy (NCBI): domain Eukaryota; kingdom Metazoa; phylum Chordata; class Actinopteri; order Cypriniformes; family Leuciscidae; genus Rutilus; species Rutilus rutilus. The sequence goes on from NC_140210.1 coordinate 61,053,090, forward strand.
ACGCAAACACAGAGATCCTGTGAAAGCTGAATTCATCTCAGTTCTTCAGGAAGAGAAGCTTTACCCCTTTTGAACATTGGTCTGATTCTTGATCTGATATGGGTTTATCTGAACTTATCAAAATTTACTCCTTTCATCAAATATTCATTCATAGTAACATTACAAATAAATTAAAGTTTTTGCTTTGCTCTTTTAGTATGAAGGACTAAAAATGACAGAATGAAAAATAAATAAATAAATAAAAGTAGAAATAAATAAATAAGTGCAGAAATAATAGTGAAAATAAATACATTTTGGTAATATAAATGGCTATTTCTGTATTTTTACATGTATTTATTTATATATTTATGCATTTCTATATGTATTTATTTATGTATTTATACATTTATTTCTATATTTATGTAATTCTATATTTATTTATTTATATATTTATATATGTATTTATTTCTACATTTATTTATTCCTACATTTATTTATTTATGTATTTCCACATTTCTACATTTATTTATTTCTGTATTTCCACATTTCTACATTTATTTTTCCCTGCGCATATATGCTAATTGACCTATGGCTAAGCCACGCCCCCTGGACAAACAGTCAACATTGTGGCAGCTGTCACAGTAGGAGACATTTCACAGGAGGCAACTGATGTTTTTTGGAGACAGAAAGATTATATATCATCTCGATGTCACCAAAAGGGCCTTAAATATGCATTATATTAATAATTTTATTGTTGAGAAGGTCGATAAGCTTCAGCTCCAGTCCAGACAAAGATTTACAGTTCACAGAGTAAACGTTATAGTTTGGTGCTATTTCGCTTCAAACGCTCACTTTATACACGCGTCCTATTCGCTTTGGATTCAAAATGTTCAAGTGTCGAACTAGACGCGATACGCGCGAATTTGACGCTCTATTCGCGTTTGGTGTGAGTGCAGAAGAACAGGCTGCGATGTCAGATTGCAATGCTGGAATGTGTGTGTGTGTGTGTGTGTGTGTGTGTGTGTGTGTCAGAGAGCGGGCGCGATCGAACAGTGGAAACATAAAAACATACTCCATTTTGTTCATACAGGACATAATTAAAACTGCAAAGTGTTTAGCCTACTTATATTTGGTTAAAACACAACAATTTGTTTTTGTCAAACTGTAAACTCTTGTCAAACTGTAATCTACAACTGTCAAAATCACACACACTTACGCTGTTTAAAAGCCAAAATGACAAGAAAAACATAAAAACGAATAAAAACTGACTAACTGCAATGCATTGCAAAGGACATGGAAGCAGAGAATGTCTGAGTGTATTGGGTAAGCTATGCGTACTGTGATTGGCTCATCGCGTTTGGGGGCGTGGCTTAGCCATAGTCAATTAGCATATATGCGCAGGGAAAAATAAATGTAGAAATGTGTAAATACAGAAATAAATAAATGTAGAAATGTGGAAATACATAAATAAATAAATGTAGAATTAAATAAATGTAGAAATAAATACATATATAAATAAATAAATATAGAAATACATAAATATAGAAATAAATGTATAAATACATAAATAAATACATATAGAAATGCATAAATAAATAAATAAATACATGTAAAAATACAGAAATAGCCATTTATATTACCAAAATGTATTTATTTTCACTATTATTTCTGCATTTATTTATTTATTTCTACTTTTATTTATTTTTTTATTTTTCGTTCTGTCATTTTTAGTCCTTCATATTTTTGCTCTTTACATTATAAATGTTCTACAGGGAAATAAATGTATGTTTTTGCACATCTAAGTAAATGTTCTACAGGGAAGGTAAAACGAGTTCAATGTTAAAGTAAATGTATGATCAGCATTTATATTTATGTTTGTCTAACTGTATTTCATACTTATTGGTGAATTGCTGATTTTACATTTTTATTGATTAGCCATAAACTATTAAAAGGTTGTAGTTTATTAAAAAGGATAGAGTCCATCTCTTTTTTTCATATGATTATATTCTTCTGCAAACACACAAAGTTTGGTGAACTGCAATGAGGAACATTTAATATTCTCTTTATCTAATAAAAGGCTTTTGTGTAAACTTTATTTTGTTGTCTCAGAATTTAACATTTGGATATTTTGGATATTTCACTGCATGGAAATATTCTTAATGAATAGACATTCTGAATAATGTGCTGTAAAGTAAGACTGTCGTGGGATAATGCACAAAAACAAAATTTTCAGGTATTTATTTTAAACCCAAATTCCCCAGTGACATCATACTATACCCCTAATGGTGGGTAAGTTGAGCCACTTCTGTGTCACTAGCTCTATTTCTGTGTCCTTATGATCCTTTCCTTTATTTGTCCTGATAGAAGACAGCTGAAATATGATTTGTTGTATAATAATGCTGAAGCACAGATATTTGGCAGTGAAGAATATGTTCTCTGAGCTTCATGTCCTCTACAACAGTCTCAGCCTTCCTCCAACGTCAGGACACCTGAACGAAGCTCCACAAAATCTGTCCGATTAAACATTATTCAGCTGGAGTGTCTAAATCACTTCAACAAAGAGCAGAAAAGAAGTGTCCAGTGATGCTCTTCCCATGAAAGCAGCTGAGCGTTCTGATGCTGTAGAAGCAGAATGTGAGATTCGTCACGTAGAGCTGGAATATTTCTTCTCATGTTGCTCCATCAAGTCATGGTTTAGTCTGTAGTTGCAGCACAGTTTGTGTCTCCAGGAGCTTTTGTTCTGCTTTTGCACACGTTTCTCCTCCACCCCCTCCTCTTCCCCCTCCTCTTCCTTCTCCTCTTCCCCCTCCTCTTCCCCCTCCTCTTCCTTCTCCTCTTCCCCCTCCTCTTCCTTCTCCTCTTCCCCCTCCTCTTCCCCCTCCTCTTCCCCCTCCTCTTCCCCCTCCTCTTCCCCTCCTCTTCCCCTCCTCTTCCCCCTCCTCTTCCCCCTCCTCTTCCTTCTCCTCTTCCCCTCCTCTTCCCCCTCCTCTTCCCCCTCCTCTTCCTTCTCCTCCTCCCCCTCCTCTTCCCCCTCCTCTTCCCCCTCCTCTTCCTTGGAAAAGCATGTACTGTACTGTGTAGGATCACATTACAAAAATTTTTGCAAACTGCACGTCACAATAACCCAGTGTCGGTAATTTTTGAGAGCCCCCAAAATTTCACATATCAGGTTTTCAGGGGAGCCCATGTGATATTAAGGGGAGCCGAGCCCCCCCCGCAGTTCACACCCGATGACAACATGCCCCGCCTGAGCAACTGGGGTTTAAACCCGGCCAGTGTTTCTGCTGCTAGAACTGTCAAATAACAGATATAAGAATAAAAAAATTAATTAATATAAAATATATAATATTAAAATAATATCAGATTTGTCTTATTTCACATAAACACATACAAAAAAAAACAGATGTAAAATTAACTTCAGTAATAAATGTACTTTTGTTATGGTTTAATGTTCAGTGATTTCGTCCAAAAATTCCAGATTTTTGGCGCAGTTTTCTTCTCTATCTAGTGTTGATATGGCAACTAGTAAATACTCTTAGTTTCGTCTTGCTGGCATGTGTGGAAGTATTTAAACCAAGTGTGTGACAGCCCGCATTAGTGTGTATCCCTCTCACTCCTACTAAACACTCAGTCCAGTTATTACTTTAACAAACACTGTTTTAAAGTGTTTAATGTTGGTAGAGACACTTGCATTAAGGAAAATTGTAAAATGGTATTTTTCCCCCTCAGTTTTCTCCCAGGGATGACTAATAACAAAGTATTATGTTTGAATACTGTTTTAGCGCAACATTAATACATATGCAAACAGGTGTATATAGTTACTCAAAATAATCTGCATAGTTAAGGCGACAGAAAATGTTGAATGCGCATGTTTTCTGATCAGGCACTGAATAGAGTGACACATCAGAGGTCCTTCAGCGCATGGGCCGGGAGGTGTCTGGCTAGAGGAACCATAGATATCATATAAAGGCTAGATGTCTCGTCCGCGCTGCTGGCCAATGGAGGTCGACGTCCGCACACGGCGGCCATCTTACCACAGGGTGCTCGCTCACTCGTAACATGGTGCATGTACTTTTAAATAACCATAACTTGCTCAATTTTTACCGATTTTCAAACGGTTTGGTTTGTTATAAACGTCAGAGATGTAGCTATGAAACTGCATACATATGAATAATTATACAAATGGACTTCAATATGAAAGAATTATAGCCACGTTAATGACGTTTGTAAGAAACCAAACCGTTTGTAAATCCGTCAAGATTTCAGCGAGATAAGAGGATTTGTGTGCGTGCTGATTGATCACTCACCTTAATTCACAGAGCCCTGTGGTAAGATGGCCGCCGGTGATGCCGAAAGTGACTCCGCCTTAAGACATCTAGCCTTTATATGATATCTATGAGAGGAACTGGTTGGCTGTGGTTGGCAACAGCTAGACTGTGTATGGGCAGGAGATGGCAGAAGGAAGTGAGGAGACAGGAAGTGAGATGGGATTTGAAGAAGAAGGCGGGAGAGATAGGAGTGTTTGGAATGTAATGCGGTCAAGAAAACGGAAAAAAAGGAGAAAGTAATATCTAATATAGATGAAACAGATAGTGAACAAAGTACAACAATAGTAAGTAAACAACAGCAAGAAGAAGAATATAAAGTGATCATGAAACTATCTCAGGAGGGGTCGTCATTTGGTGAGTGGAATCCGATTCAACTAACAAAGTCCATAAACAAATTGCTAGGCGAGGTCAAAAATGCAAAAGTATTAAGTGGAGCGCTGCTGATTTTCTGTAGGAATAAAACGCAACAAGAGAAAGCCATAGAACTGAATAGAATAGATGGCAAGAGAATTAAGTGTGTCTTGACTGAAAGCAAGGCATTGGTTCGAGGAGTTATTACAGGAATACCAGTAAATGTTACTGAAGATCAAATCAGAGATAATATAACAGGGGCAAAAGTGTTAGAGGTAAAACGCCTTAAAACAACCAGAAATGGGGAGAAATGCGATAGCCTGTCTGTTATGATTAAAGTTGATGAAGCAAGACTTCCAAGTAAGATATACATAGGTAACATGAGCTACGAGATCAGGCCATACATCCCTCCCCCATTGAGGTGTTTTAAGTGCCAGAGATATGGCCATGTAGCAGCAGTGTGTAAGGGTAAACAAAGATGTGGTAGATGTTCAGGCGAGCATGAGTATGGGAAATGTGGAGAAGGAGTAAAGCTGAAATGCTGTGGAGGGGAGCACAGTGCAGCCTATCGTGGATGTGAAGTTAGCAAGAGAGCAATGGAGGTGCAGCGAGTGAGATCGATGCAAGCAATAACATATGCAGAAGCTGTAAAGAAAGTGTCAAAGGAAAAGGAAACCTATAAACCAGAAATCAAAGAAAATAAAAGTAGGTCTTGTGAGAAATGTGAAAAAATTGAGGCAAAAAAGGATCTGTTAGTTATGGGAAAAAATGAATGTGTGATGTTTATGGTTGAGGTGATAAATTGCTCGGCACAGACAGACAGAAAGATCAAAATAGTAGTTAAATCAGCGGAAAAGTATCTAGGAATAAAAGGGCTTAGCTGTGAGGTGGTGGGAGAAATGATAGTGGCAGGAAGCACAAGCTCGCAGACATGGGCTGGTGGCTCTTTATGATATTAGCTATATTGCAATGGAACTCCAGAAGCCTTATAGCAAATGGACAGGAATTCAAGAGTTTGGTCTCAGATTTAACAGATAGACCTCATGTAATATGTGTGCAAGAAACATGGTTAAACCCACAGTTGGACTTTGTATTGTATGGATATACTTCAATTAGGAGAGATAGAGAAGCAGGAAAAGGTGGAGGGGTAGCAACTTTTGTTAAAAGTGGGGAAAGATATAAACGTATTAGTAAAGGGAAAGAACATGAATCTGTTGTAACTGAAGTATGGTCAGGGGAAAATAGTATAAAAATAGATCATTTTTACAACCCTTGCAATAAATGAAGTACTGATATGTTGGAAGTAGTTTGCGGAGCAATACAAGGCAAAATAGTGGTATGTGGGGATTTTAATGCACACAGTACATTATGGAGAAGTAAAAACACAGATATAAATGGATTAGTAATAGAGAAATGTATAGATGATAAGGAGCTGGTGTGTATTAATGATGGAAAGGGCACACGGTATAGTAGTTCAAGTAATACAGAAAGTGCTATTGATCTAACACTAGTGTCAATGGGAATTGCAGGAGTTAGTGCAGATCGACAGTGGGTAGTGATCACTATCCGGTAATAACTAGGATTGGAATAGAGGTGCAACAGGATGAGGAAGTGGAAATACCTAGGTGGGAATTAGATAAAGCTGATTGGCAGTCATTTCAAGAAATTAATGAGACTAAGTGTGTAGAAATACTGAGTAGTTATATAACAGATGTGGAGGAGATGAATAGTTGCAGCCATTATACAAGCAGCAGAAGAAACAATTCCCTAAAAGTACAGGAAATAAACGGGGAAAAATGTGCCATGGTGGGATGAGAGCTGTAGAATAGCAGTTAAAAGAAGAAATAAAGCATTTAGACAGATTAAAGCTCATCACACACTAGAAACGTTAATTAGCTACAAAAGAGCACAAGCAGTAGTTAGGAAAACGATTAGATCAGCCAAACGCATGTATTGGAGACAGTATTGCAATAAAATTGGAAGTGAAACTGAGTTGTCAGATATATGGAGAACAATTAGAAGAATGAGTGGATTAGGTAGAAAGGTGGAAATGCCAGTGTTATGCAGCAGTGATAAGAATGCAGTTAGTAATGTAGAAAAAGCAGAGCTTTTGGTAGAAACTCCACAGTTCTGGAAATTTATCCACAATAGATCAACAGCATAGGAACCAGATACTGTTGGAAAACTCTGGAATAAAAGAAAGTAGGACTGCATCAGGAGGAGATATGGACCTGCCTTTCACTATGTTTGAATTAAAAAGGGCTATCTTAAATGCACGACAAACAACACCAGGGAAAGATGCTGTATGTTATAGCATGCTAGGGCATATGAAAGATGTGTCACTGGAGGCAGTATTAAGGCTGATCAATATGATATGGATTCCGCTTGAATGGAAACAGGCAGTGATAGTCCCAATACTCAAACCCGGTAAAAATGCAGTAGACCCGTCAAGTTATAGACCTATTGCGTTAACATCACAATTAGGGAAAAGTATGGAAAGGATGGTAACAGACAGGTTAAGTTATTATATGGAAAGTAAGGGTCTTTTTTCAGCGTATCAGTCTGGATTTCGTAAGGGTAGGGGGACAATGGACTCTATTTTGTGCTTAGAAGCAGAAGTTAGGAAAGCACAAACTAATAAGGAAAGTGTAATTGCCGTGTTCTTTGACGTCGAAAAAGCGTATGATATGCTGTGGAAGGATGGACTACTTATAAAACTTGACAGATTAGGAATAAAAGGTCAATTATTCGGGTGGGTATTAGACTTCCTAGACAGAAGAACAATAGAAGTTAAGGTTGGTACAGAGTATTCAAGTAGGCATGTTGTGGAAAATGGTACCCGGCAAGGTAGTGTTTGCAGCCATATACAGTTTAATATTATGATTGTAGAAAGGTTCAATATATATTTGCACGGAAGGAAGAAGACAGGGGTCGGCTTGACTGAAACACTCTATTTTATTACTCAAAATAAATAAACAAAACAAAAGGTGCGCACGTAGCGCGTTCACCGTGCTCGGCACAGCACTCAGTAAACATATAACAAACAGACAATCACTCTCTCAGGACAGCAGCAAACGTGTGAGTGTTCCAGTCCAACTCTCTCTCTCATCTCCTCCCGAATACTGGCTTATATCCAGTCTCTCCACGCCAATCACTGCAATCAGACACAGGTGTTCATCATTTTGCACTTGACCTACTTACTCACCGATCGGCCCCCTCCTTTCTCTCCTGCTACAGACTTCGCAAAACCACGCCCCCCTCGCCACATACCCCCACCGCCCGACTCAGGCCGGGGAGCCATCCGGCCTGCAGCCTCCCCCCCCCTCCTCCTGGAGAGGAAGTCAGCCACAACCATCTGTACACCCGGCCTGTGGATCACCTTGAACTTAAAAGGCTGTAAAGCGAGATACCAACGAGTGATCCGCGCGTTGGTATCCTTCATGCGGTGGAGCCACTGCAGGGGAGCGTGGTCCGAACAGAGGGTGAACTCCCGTCCCAAGAGGTAGTAGCGGAGGGTGAGAATGGCCCATCTGATGGCCAAACACTCCTTCTCTATGGTGCTGTACACCGTCTCCCTCTTAGAGAGCTTCCGACTGATGTACAGCACCGGCCGCTCCTCACCCTCCACCTCCTGGGACAGGACCGCGCCCATCCCCCTGTCCGACGCGTCGGTCTGTAGGATGAAAGGGAGAGAAAAGTCAGGGGCATGTAAGAGCGGTCCGCCACACAAAGCAGCCTTTATCTGGGTAAAAGCCCGCTGACACTGCTCCGTCCATTGGACCGTATCTGGTACCTCCTTTTTAGTTAGATCAGTCAGCGGGCTGGCGAGGTCCGAATAATTAGGCACAAACCTTCTGTAATAACCCGCCAGCCCCAGGAACTGTCTAACCTCCTTTTTGGTCTTGGGTCTCGGACAAGTCGCAACTGCTGCTGTCTTGTCAATTTGGGGACGCACTTGTCCATGACCCAAGTGGAAGCCCAGATATCTTACTTCCACCCGCCCAATTGCACACTTCTTCGGGTTGGCCGTGAGCCCAGCTCGTCTCAGCGTCTTCAGGACAGCCCGCACCTGCTGCATATGACGCTGCCAGTCACCACTATAGATGATGATATCATCCAAGTAGGCAGCGGCATATGCAGCGTGCGGTCGGAGAATCCTGTCCATCAGACGCTGAAACGTTGCCGGAGCCCCGAACAACCCGAAAGGAAGAGTGACAAATTGGTGTAACCCAAACGGCGTGGTGAAAGCTGTTTTTTCTTTGGATAATGGAGATAAGGGGATCTGCCAATATCCCTTGGTTAAGTCCAATGTCGAATAAAATCGAGCAGTACCCAGCCGATCAAGCAATTCGTCAACCCTTGGCATTGGATAAGCATCGAACTTCGACACAGCATTCACCCTCCTGTAATCTACACAGAACCGGATCGAGCCGTCCGTTTTAGGAACCAAAACTATCGGGCTCGCCCAGTCACTGTTAGATTCTTCTATTACTCCCAACTCTAGCATCGACTCTAATTCGCTTTGCACAACTTTCTTTTTGTGCTCTGGCAGTCGATACGGCCGGCTGCGAACCACCACGCCCGGCTCTGTCTCAACGTGGTGCTGAATGAGGTCCGTCCGACCAGGCAGGGGCGAGAACACATCAGCAAAATCTGCTTGTAAATTATGCACATCAGTGAGCTGGGATGGTGAGAGGTGGTCTCCCCCAGCGGCCAGGGCGAGAGATTTCGTTTTTACATTCGCCTCTGGACCGAGATCCTCCTCTCCGCTCACCACCATCGCCAGCATCACTGATTCCACCTCAGACCATTTTTTAAGCAGGTTGAGGTGGTAAATTTGATGTGCCCCGCCCCTATCTGTTCGTATTACCTCATAGTTGAGATCTCCAATTCGCCGTGTAACCTCAAAAGGTCCTTGCCACTTTGCGAGTAATTTTGAGCTAGAGGTAGGAAGCAATACAAGCACTTTTTCTCCCGGTGTGAATTGACGCAGTATAGCCCCCCTGTTGTACAGCCGACTTTGCCTGTCCTGAGCCTGTAACAAATTCTCCCGTGACAGCCGCCCCAAAGTGTGGAGTTTTGTTCTCAGGTCCAGGACATACTGAATTTCATTTTTACTAGCTGAAGGTCCGTCCTCCCAAGTTTCCCTAAGGACATCTAACACCCCGCGGGGCTGACGCCCATAGAGAAGCTCGAAGGGGGAAAACCCCGTGGAGGCTTGCGGGACCTCCCGTACAGCGAACAAGAGGGGTTCTAACCACCGATCCCAATTTTTGGCGTCTTCCTGTACGAACTTTCGGATCATGGATTTCAAAGTGCGGTTAAATCGTTCGACCAGCCCGTCTGTTTGTGGGTGATAGACACTGGTCCGGATCGATTTAATGCCCAATAATCCGTAAAGTTCGCGTATCGTTCGTGACATAAACTCCGTGCCTTGATCGGTGAGAATCTCTTTCGGGATTCCCACCCGGGAGATTAGTTGAAACAGAGCGCTCGCCACACTATTTGCGGAAATATTGCGAAGCGGAACTGCTTCAGGATATCGCGTTGCGTAGTCCACTAGGACTAAAGCAAAGCGATGTCCCCGTGCTGACCGTTCTAATGGCCCGATGAGGTCCATACCAATTCGTTCGAAGGGGACCTGCATCAACGGAATAGGGCACAATGGTGCTTTTGGGTTGGCCGGTGGATTCACCAACTGACATTCACGACAAGACGCACACCACTTGCGTACATTCTCGTGAATGCCCGGCCAAAAGAATCGGGCCATGAGACGGTTAAGTGTCGCTGTTTGTCCTAAATGCCCTGCCATTGGATTAGAATGAGCCGTCTGGAAAAGCATTTCCCGACGGCTTTTAGGTACCAACAACTGAGTTGTATCCTGCTTTGACTGGGCATCTTGGGTTACCCGATACAACTTATCTTTTATGATTGTAAAATACGGATAGGTGAGCGGCTGGTCTGTGTGGAGAAGCTGGCCGTCGATTGAGCGAACCTGATCAAAGGCATGTTTCAGCGTGTCATCCTGGGACTGTTCCAGGGGAAAATCATCGCGCTCTGTGAGGATGGTTCTCTCCAGTGCGCTCTGTTCCCCTGAACCAGTACCCAGAGGTTCCGGATCAGCTTCTCCTAACTGAGCAATCGCCACCTTCCTCTTATCTTTTTTTACCCAAGAAGCATCCGCACATAAATGACCCAATAATTCATTAAACGCTGGCCAATCTGTCCCCAAAATCAGCGGATGCCGGAGGTGCGGGTTAATCGCCACCTCCACACTATGCCTTTGTCCCCTAAATTGAATATCCACAGGCATTAACGGATAATTCACCACTTCCCCGTGCACACACCGTACCTTAACCATGCGGCCATTATCCAATGCTTTAGGTTGAATCAGGCTTTGGTGGACAGAGGTTTGGTTACAGCCTGAATCCACCAGAGCCTGAAAAGTACCCCCCTTTATACTCACAGGTATTTGGTACAGGCCAGCTTGATCAGGGGCAGCTTGCGGCGCGTCGGGGACCCGGATCAGTGTCCCCACCTCCATCACCGGACACCGATCGATAAAATGACTCGGGTCCCCGCAGCGCCAACAAGCCGGCCCGGGCCTCCCCGCCGCTCCAGTGGCAGGAAGCGGGTCAAGGGATTGGCGTGGAGAGAGAGGAGAAGCAGCTTGGGGAGAGAATCCCCCCCTTGATGGGCCCCCTCCCCGGGGAAGAGGCCTGGGGGCAGATACTGGCTCCGCAGCACCCCCCGTCCTCCACCTTGGAGCCGGCCTCGGCGGCAGATTCCCCCGGTACCTGGGAAGGGGAGAGGGCTTAGGGGGGGGGGAAGAGAGAGAGAGAGAGAGAGAAGCAGATGGTAGGGGTTCGCCGACCCCCGGGCACGCCACCATTTGATCCTCCGCCAGCTGGATGGCCTGGTTCAGCGACGTCGGGCGGTGGCACTGGACCCACTGCGCGGTCCTCGTTGGCAACCGCGCCACGAATTGCTCCAGCACCACACGATCGATGATTTCCTCGACGTCGCTTCCGTCGGCCATCAGCCACTTGCGGCACGAGTCCCGGAGCTGTTGGGCCATGATGAAGGGTCGGCCAGACTCCTCGAGGTCCAACGTCCTGAACCTCTGGCGATGTTGTTCCGGAGTCCGGCCAACCCGCTGGAGAATGGCCCGCTTTAAATCCTGATAGACCAGGAGATTCTGGACTGGCAGTTGGTGTGCGGCTACCTGCGCCTCTCCGGACAGCAGGGGTATCAGCCGCATTGGCCAGTCCGTAGAGGGCCATCCCCGGTCCTCAGCCGACCTCTCAAACAGCTCCAGAAAAGCCTCCGGATCATCCTCCGGGCCCATTTTGTTGAGAGGTATCGGCGAGGACGAGTCTTTGTATGATGGGGGGACGGCCCTAACCTCCCGGTCTATCCAGCTCCGGAACAGCTCGCGGTCTTCATGCTGGCCTCGGAGGAGCGCCTCGAACCTTTTGTCCTGCTCCTCCTTTATGGCCAGCAGATGTTGGTGTTGCTCCTGGTGAAGACCCGCGAGCGATTGAATAATGTCCGCAAATGGCGTACCTGGCGGGGTCTGCATGGCGGCGGCGATCTTCTTCCTTCCCGGGTTTCGGCACCAGTGTAGAAAGGTTCAATATATATTTGCACGGAAGGAAGAAGACAGGGGTCGGCTTGACTGAAACACTCTATTTTATTACTCAAAATAAATAAACAAAACAAAAGGTGCGCACGTAGCGCGTTCACCGTGCTCGGCACAGCACTCAGTAAACATATAACAAACAGACAATCACTCTCTCAGGACAGCAGCAAACGTGTGAGTGTTCCAGTCCAACTCTCTCTCTCATCTCCTCCCGAATGCTGGCTTATATCCAGTCTCTCCACGCCAATCACTGCAATCAGACACAGGTGTTCATCATTTTGCACTTGACCTACTTACTCACCGATCGGCCCCCTCCTTTCTCTCCTGCTACAGACTTCGCAAAACCACGCCCCCCTCGCCACAATGATAAATTACATTTTTGATCAGGTAAGCGGAAGTGTAGGTAGGTCACTTTATGCAGACGATGGAGAACTCTGGGTTAGGGGTCGAAATGTAGAATATCTACGGAAAAAAATGCAAAATGCATGACTTATAAATGGGGATTTAAACTCTCAATCTTAAAAACTCAAGTTATATGTTTCTCTAAGCGCCATAAAGTAGTGCCACTGAAATTGCATGGACGAGATTTGGAACAGGTTAAGGTGGTGAGGTTTTTAGGAGTTCTCTTTGATGAGAGGATGACTTGGTGTCAACATATTGATAAGGTCAGAAATAAGATCAATAACGTGTTGAGATGTCTATCAGGGCGTGACTGGGGAGCGACGTATTGCCGCTACGTATTAGGAGGGTCAAGATCATGTTGGCGTATTGGACTAATTTACAAGGACATAGTATGGTGCACCCCACAAAAACTGTCTTGCAGGAATGCGCAGAGCATAGTGAAAGCCATTTGTACAGTTTCGGGTGGGTGGGGAATGCTAAGGCTCAAAATGTAGGTCTCAGTCAGTTGCAAATAGGACCCACTGTGGCAATATCAACGATACCACCCTGGACATTTATAACACCATCTGTGAATATAAGCTTACAACAAATACTAAAAGAAAACTCAAAAATAATGCCAGAGTGGATAATAGTTCAAAACTATGTAAAACAGTATCAAGAGGAATTATTTATATTTACGGATGGATCAAAGCAGCCAGAAACAGGCCGTACTGGTGCAGCCTTTTTTATTCCTCGGTATGAAGTAGCAGTCAGAAAGAGGACAACAGATTACCTGTCAGTTTACACGCTGGAGTTAGTAGCAGTTTTACTGGCGTTAGGGTGGGTGGAAGAAAATAGTCAGGACCAAGGTGTCGTTATAGCCTCAGACAGTTTATCAGCATTATTAAGCATTCAATCTGGGAGAGCATCATGTAGACAAGACCTCATTCATCAAATACTTCACTTGCTTCTTACACTTCATAATAAAAGAAGAGCTGTCTCCTTCCTTTGGGTTCCTGCTCATGTAGGGCTGGAAGGAAATGAAGCTGTAGATATGCTAGCAAAAAACTCTATAAAGCATTCAGTAGATGTGTGCATACCAATATGTAGAGTAGAGGTGAAAACCATCATAAAGCAACATTCACTTCAACATTCACAAAATGGCAGGAATATTGGAGCACAGCGGATACAGGACGTCATTTATACAGTATTCAAACTCAAGTAGTCACAAGCATGAGGAAGGGCAGAAGCCCAAGGGAAGAGATGTTAGTTTCACGTCTTAGAATGGGTCACACTGGTGTAAATACAACATTGTATAGAATAGGAAAACACCCCACTGGACTATGCTCTTATTGTAATGTACAAGAGACAGTGAAGCATATGTTGTTAGACTGCAAAAAATATGAAAAAGATAGGGTAGAATTAAAGACACAAATGGATGAACAAAGCATTACACTTGAACATTTATTAGGGAAAACATCTGGGAAAATACACAAATTATTCATTTTGTTTTTGAAAAACACTGGGTTAAGCGAAATAATTCAATAGCTTTTTTTTTTTGTTGTCATTATAATGCCCACACTCCAGTCTAGTAGGTGGCGGTAATGCACCTTTGAGATGAGTTGCCAACCGCCATTAAAACCTGAAAGAAGAAGAAGGTCCTTCAGCGGCTGTCCCGCGCTCGCGCGCCTGATGATGACGTTCTGCTAGTTCAAGCTCTTCCGTTAGAGCCGAGAAGCGGAACGTTAAAAACCCTCACAAACGATCATATGTCACGGTAAGTTCAGCCAGTCTTTATTTAATATCGTGTCATGTTATTATATCTGTGTTTATAAGACCGTATGAAACATTTCTATTGAACTTAACAAAAACTGGGCTATAAAAAGGATTGGATATCGAAAGTGAAAGTGTAAAGTCCAGTCTGTGTTGATTTACTGAAAACTGAAACAGTCCTTAAAGCAACGCTATAGGCTAAGCCGAGTTTCCTCACACATATTCCGCCGTTTTGTTATCGACAGAGTAACGTTACGGAGCCCCTGAGGGGACCTTTGCAAAAAACAAAATATACCGCGTTACAATGTTAGGTTTGCGCTATAGTGATTAGGGATGAGATGAGAGTGTGCCTGGAGCATTCCTCCAGAGATGTGTCTTATAGGGAGATGAGAGTCTCTTACCGTCGGAGAAAATAAAAATAACAATTAAAATGAGATGAGATGAGAGTGTGCCTGGAGCATTCCTCCACAGATGTGGGAATAGGGATGAGATGGGAGTGTGCCTGGAGCATTCCTCCACAGATGTGGGAATAGGGATGAGATGAGAGTGTGCCTGGAGCATTCCTCCACAGATGTGGGAATAGGGATGAGATGAGAGTGTGCCTGGAGCATTCCTCCACAGATGTGGGAATAGGGATGAGATGAGAGTGTGCCTGGAGCATTCCTCCAGAGATGTGTCTTATAGGGAGATGAGAGTCTCTTACCGTCGGAGAAAGCGTTGAACATGGATCACACGAGGCTCCTCGTTTTATGACAGTCAGTCTCTTGTGGAATATTAGCGCGTTGTGAATAAAGTTGGTGTTATAGCGCTACTGTAAAGGTCAGTGGCGGCTGGTGAAAAATATCTTAGGTGGGGCTGTCATATTCAGCCAGTTTCAATAGTCTGGTAACCATGGGAGTATTAGGCCTACTTTCTGCCCTGTATTGTGTTTTGTTGTTTATTTTGTTCTATTCCTTAACCCAGTCCCAGTGGTTCTCAAACTTTTTAGAGTTGTACCCCAAGAGGCTTTAATATCCTTCTGCATACCCCCACTCTTCAGTCACACCTTTTTCAGTAAGGGACAATATTTGCCTCCTTAAATCGATTTTTTTCAAGTGCATTTTTACCTTTACAAATACCTTTATAAAATAAATAATGCTTTGAATTAAAAAAAAATGTTGAATAGATAAATATGCAATGATGGTAAACACGAAGTGATGCTTTTTTAAATATTAAATTAAAACCGCCAGTAGGTGGAGAGTCATCGAGTCATTCATTCAGTAACGAAGCAAGTGGCTGTATGAATTAATCATTGACTCTAAAGATTCGGTCACAATCATTGCTGTGTGCTGCAGTTCTGCTGTGGCTTTTATTGGAGCTATTCATTTATTGTAAAAATACTGACAACTGTGTTGAAAATGAACATCACTTAATATTAATATTTAGTTTGTTGAACTGTTATATAAAATCAATGTCACATTCGCAATCGTGTGGATCTTCATATAATGTGATCAACATTAAACACAGGAACTCACACAGGGTATGTGTTTGTATCGAAGAGAGTTTGAATTCTATCGATCTCCATGCACAGCCTGTGTCTATATTTGTTATTCATGCTAGTAAGTGCTAACTTAAATCCCTACTTTTACAAAGGTAACGTACATTGTCGAGAACGGCAGTATAGCACGATTTGCTGAGGCAGCATCTGTACGAGACCTGTCATATAGCCTACACACTGCTTATGCATAAAGTTTTGACCGCAAAAGATGAGGTAATTTGATCGTATGTCATGTATTTACAGCATTTAACCTGAGAGAAATGCATGCTCAGTTTAAATCTTATTTTAAGATGAGGAAGTATTAACGTTAAAGGGACGGCAAAATTTAGCATTTTGTTCCCGCACCCCCTTCTGTCACCTCACGGTTTGAGAACCACCACAAACCCAGTCTTTGTAAAACGAATAATAATAATAATAATAATAATAATAATACAAATAATTATTAGTATTAACCACCCAAACACAATTTAACACAAACTGCATGATACCAGTGCTCTGTGAAAAAGTCAGTAATTGTTTAATGCCATATTACAAGACTGAAGCATTCTTACACAAAAACAAACAAATTGCACAAACTTTCCATTTGCATTTGAAATTTAACTCAAAAAGTTTAGTTACTTTCTCAGACAGGTCCCTCACTTCGGCAACTGTCCATGTTGGATCTGTCCCTGTTGTTTTAAAAAGTAATCACGGAAAGCAAAACAAGGCATTAGCATGACCGCATCCAGCTAGCCAGGCCGATAGCTGTCTGATGGAGTCATGGAGATATTGTGTTTGAAAATCAGTTTGTTGAAATATTGATCTAGAATTTATGCGCTAAAATAAAAACAGAAAAGATCGGCAAAATTTGCTACAAATGATCAGATATATCGCTAAACCTTTTTTCTCAAAATGTTTTTTAAATGTAAAAGCTTAAATGTAAACCTGACAATATGAAGCGCTATTCCCTCGCTCTGACACTCCCTCAGGATTCCACATCAGAATGTCTGGGATTTTCTAATCTTTACTGAAATCATCATGTAAAGCAAAAGCGTGAGTCTAAGCTGTGTTTAGGGGAATTAACTAGCCGTCTGTTAAACTATAAGAGGAAATATATGTTTTAGTCCATCTCATTTATGACTGAATGATGCCTTTGTTGTGTTCATTGATGTTCGCAGGAACATGTGCTGAAAATAATCTTGAACACACTGTAAACCTCTGTGAATTAAAGCTGCTGAATGTGATATAAATGTAATGCTCTCAGTGTCTCCATATAAAGGGAAGATGTGAGTCTCTGAGAACGAGTGCAGCGTCTCCAGAACCCAGCAGTGAGTCTCTGAAGAGTCACAGATCTATGAATAATCCCACAAATCCTGGAGATGGACTCAGTGACCTCTGACCCCAGGTGAGACACAATCCAGTGCTGGACACAATAGACCGACTCACACAACATCACAGATCATCTGAACTAATCATTTACATTTAATCCAGTGTAAAGATGTGTATAAATTATCATATCTTTTCTTATTATCTCCAGGAAGTGGAAGAGATCTTCATCTCCAGAACCCAGCTGTGTGTCTCTGAAGAGTGACGGATCCATTCATCATCCTCCTGACCTCAGTGATGAACCAGCGACCTCTGACCTCAGTGATGAACCAGTGACCTCTGACCCCAGGTGAGAGACAATCAAGTGCTGGACACAATAGACCGACTCACACAACATCAGATCATCTGAACTAATCATTTACATTTAATCCAGTGTAAAGATGTGTATAAATTATCATATCTTTTCTTAGTATCTCCAGGAAGAGGAAGAGATCTTCATCTCCAGAACCCAGCTGTGTGTCTCTGAAGAGTGACAGATCCATTCATCATCCTCCTGACCTCAGTGATGAACCAGTGACCTCTGACCTCAGTGATGAACCAGTGACCTCTGACCTCAGGTGAGGATAAACGTGACCTAGACCTCAGACCAAAATTTGTAGTTGTTTTTGCAGAAAACACTGTAATGGCTTTCCTGACATTACAAGTCACACCTGACTATGAGTCATGTGTCGAAATTGAATCTGTGCATAAGTCACATGTTATGATTACAGCTATAAAGTGGCTCTACAGAGGACAATAGTGTTCATTTGAGTTATTTAGTCAATTATCGGATATTGGTTTTGTAATATCGGCTCCACCGATCAATGGCACGTCTGAAGGGAGACGAGTCTACAGTGGTGTAAAGTAGCCAGCTTTGCTTTAATTGCAGGGTGTCCGCGGGGTTGTAAAAAGTAGTAAATGAAATTAGCCAAAATTAAGGCAATTAAAAGTAATAAACGTCATCTGTTGAGGTATTACATTTTCGAACCCACATCCAACTAGGCCTATGAGTTTCAATCTGTGTTAAGTGCAGGCCTTTCTTCTGGATTTATTTATATGTTGCGAGTAGAACCTGAGCGATATCATGTGACGTGGTGTTCGTTCGCGCTGAAACAGACTGGGCACCCGGCTGGCTTGCTGCCAAACCTGTTCGCGAGTTCGCTTCTATTTCAGTCATTTAAGAGACATCGGGGTTTCTGCTGCATTGAATGTTTTTTGGCGGCCGCCAGCCCACACTTTCAATAACCAAAAAAAAATAATCACACAACACGTAGACGTCCGCTAATGACACATTGCCTAATTCGCAAACTAATGACTCCTTTGAACCGATTCACTTTAATGAATGGTTAAAACAACTGATCTGTCCGACACTGAACTCACGAGACGTCTGAATCGGTGTGTAACAAATCGGTAACATTTTACAATATGGTTCCATTTATTAAACTCTAGTCAACTACATTAATTAACATTAACTATTAATAAACTGCACTTCTACAGCATTAATTAATCTTTCTTAATGTTAATTTCACCATTTACTAGTAGCCTACATTATTGAAATCAAAAGTTGTATTTGTTAACATTAGTTAATGCACTGTTAAGTAGCATAAACAAACAATTCATGTATGTAAACGTCGTAGTATTTTCAGGTTACTTATATCATAATGTGTAGAAACATTACCAAAAAAAAAATCATGTAGTTTAGACTGGAGTGAGGAGAAACCAGAAAAAAAAGTGCAAAGCAAGTTATCTAATAGCTCATTTTTTATCTGGCAGCTAATTTTATTCAATTGTACAGTTTATGGTAGAAAGTTAGACTACTTTTTTATTCTACTTTTTGATATTGATATGATTATAGACCAAAATAATTATCAGGTCTAGCAAAGAAGGATTTTATCTTGCAAAGCTATGAAATCAAGTGGGAAAATCACAGCTAAAAAAAAAAAAAGGGGGGCAAGAAAGGATCGGCCACCAGTCTCTATCTGTCTGTCTATCTGTGTTGGTTTTTGAGTCCAGGGTTGAAGTTGAGTTATAATCACCTCATTAAATTGTGATGAAATGTTTTATTATTTTTGGAAAGATATTTCATTACTTTACACCGCTACAGTTGCATCTTGCAGTCGCACTGGTATTAAAAAATATTGTGAAGGTATTAAAAAAGGTATTAAAAAGTAAGGCTGAACGATTAATCGCACTTTCCATGTAATCGCACTTAAATCGAGATGGCTTATCGCGATTTTAAAATCGCAAAGGCTGCGAATATTTTTTTTATGTGCAGTTTGTCAGTGACGTACGGCTCAGTAAACGCTGCTCCATCTGAAAGCACTGTGAGTCACTAGCTGCATTTACATGGACACAATCGGAATGAAATCAATCCGATTGATGAATCCGAACAAGGTGTTTACATGAATGATCAATAAAGTAATCGGGTTGATGTGCGCGTTTATATGTCACAAGTTTCAAATCGGATCTGATGTTTTGACATGCGCACACTGCACAAATATACAGAGTTTCCCGCTTTTCGCGCATAAATATTCTCCTCTATTGGTTCTTTATTTGTTTTAAACAGCAGACGTAATATTAATCTGTCTCTGGTCATAATTTAGAGCATATTAACCGCTTTGCCGTGCTGCTTATTGATCACGCAGTTAAAATGCCCCTCCCCACGGCCAAAACCAGTCGTCTGTGGATGAGAATCCAAAACAAGGACTGGTGGGACGTTGTCCTGCTTCACTTCACAGACGCGCGAGTGAAATGAGAATTTTAGAATGACGGGAAACTTATTAATATGACACTTTATTCAACAGGAAGAACAGCTGGTTCAGCGCGTCATACGTCATTACGCTAGTTAACGTCATTGCACATGCGCAGTCCTTTCAGTTTCGGTTTTCAATCCGATCAAGTGTTTACATGTTCTCTCGATCGGATTACAAAAGGGATAAACCACCCCTTTCAATCCGATCGAAATTTCATTCGGATCGAGCTCAATCGGATCGATTAAGGTGTTTACATGAAGGTTTTTTAGTCCGATTGAACCGTCAATCCGATTATAAGTGTCCATGTAAACGCAGCTACTTATAACGTGCATTTGAAGAAAATGTGTTGTTTAAGCTAAACTAAAGAACAGAAATGAACTCACTGAGTCACGTGTGCAATTAGACGTGCAGATATACAGCAATACGATATGCATCACAATAATGAACATGCACGGCATTGCTATCATGGGAACTTCAAAATACTGTGAATTATTACCCAGAATGCATTTTGAGAATACTTTTCAATCCGCTTTGTTAAACGGCTGCTGTACGCTGCGTCACAGAGGCATGAGCACTCTGATGTGAACAACACCAACACGCATGAGAAGCGCATGGCGGATCGAGGGAAGGAGACGCAAACGCACTTCCACTTTCTGACAGTAGATGGCGCTGATGCAGCCGCAGCTGTTACCCTGGTAACCCTGTACTCAAAGCTGGCTGCCATTCACACTTGTGTATTCACAATAGTGTTCATCACAGCACCAAATGCTGACATGCTTAAAGATTAAATAGGATATTTATTTTCAAACTTAAACATTTTTACATTTTAATCTGAAACATGCCCTAGATATTGATTGAAATCGTTCAGATTCTTTATTATTATTCAGTCTCACTTTACAATAAGAATTCATCAGTTGATTCATTAGTTAACATAAACAGACAATGAACAATACTTTTAAAGCATTTATTAATCTTAGTTCATGTTAATTTCAGTATTTACTAATTAATACATTATTAAAATCAAAAGTTGTAACTCTATTATTTAATGGACCTGAGCTAATGTGAACTAACAATGACCAGTTGTATTTTTAAACTAGTGTTAACAAAGAATAATTTAATAAATAAATAAATTAAAATTTTGTTTATTTTAAAAATAAATCTATTTTAAACCCCAACTAGAACAGGAAACTAAGAGACCACAACTTCAACATAACAAAATATATTCCTGAAAATATGTTGTACTTTATTGTACAAATGTTCAGGGTTTTTCCTGCATGAGAATTACGAGGCCGCCTCCGTCAAATATCGTGCCGCCTCCGGCTCTCGACTAAACTCGACTGACAGTCACATGATCAGATACACTTTCCCAGCGTGACGCTTCTGTTGCGGCGGGTTCCCGGCCGGTGTCCGTTCTCAAACCGTATAGTTTGCCGATAGCGCTGCGCGGGTCGTCATCATCCGCGGGGTCGGGCGGCCAAGTAATAAAAACTTAACATTCCAGTTAACCGAGGGTGGATGACAGATAAATCATCATAATGTGTTGAGTTTAATAAAGACACGGAACTCTCATCACGGTAAAACACAATGAACACGCGTCACTCTTTTACTTTCATTTTCAACAGTGTAATTCTCTTCAGGGAAAACCAGTCAAGGAAATTTTTTTTTTAGAAAATCGATTTTTGACATTTGTGAATCGATTCAGAATCGTCCGCATCGCGATGCATCTAAGAATCGATTTTTTTTCTCCCACCCCTAAAACAGGGGCCAATCAGATTTCAGCAGGGGCCAGGGCCCCTGTGGCCCCGCCTCTAGAACTGCCCCTGAAGGCTCGACATTAACGTTTGTCCGGGACACGTGGTGTTGTTGTTTTGAAGGGACAAGTGAGAGAGAATTGTACTTGCCCAACCGGACAAATGCCCTGATTAAAACGCCAATATCAAAAAAAATACAAAAAAATAACAAGGGAATCACCAAAAATGCGAGGATGATTCTGATTGTATTTCATTTAATGTAAGTGGCGATTGATAGCCTTTAGTTGATAATAATATAAATGTAATACATACATACATTTAATAAAATTAGGGAAAAAATGCCCTTTATAAAGGTAAAAAAATTTATTCTCATAAGAGTGTTTTCCAACAGTGATTTAATGAAACATTGACAATTTAAGTTTGAAGGGAGTGAAGCCTCTGTTTAGGTTATTAAGGAAATGTAATTTTGCTAAAAGAAGACCTTTTATTTTAAATAAATGTTAATTTTAAATCAGCCTACTTCAGTGTGATATGTGTCCATATCATCATGCTTATCACTGAGAATCTGCGGGTGGATTATTTATTTTTAACAGTGGGTTCGGGAGACTCAAAGTGCACCAAATTAATGAATTTATCTTTAAAATGTACAAAATGTTCCGAGGTCCACCCACTAAAATACTGTGGGAAACACAGTCGGCTATATGATGGTCTACGGAAAATACTAATTTTATTATCTTACTATTAAAATACATGATCAGGATTTTACCTCCTCGTTTTGAGCCAGGAGAAACCCTGAGTGTTGTTTATAAGGAGAATCTGTTAAACTGACAATGTTCATTAATGTGTTGCTGTTCCTTGTGTGTTTTATTCACAAACATGTTTTATGTGTGTATTT
This sequence comes from Rutilus rutilus, assembly GCF_951802725.1. Classification (NCBI taxonomy): domain Eukaryota; kingdom Metazoa; phylum Chordata; class Actinopteri; order Cypriniformes; family Leuciscidae; genus Rutilus; species Rutilus rutilus. The sequence continues at coordinate 61,075,824 of NC_140210.1, forward strand.
TGTTACCATTCAGAGATGATCAGACTGGAGACCAGGATTCTCCTCAACCAGTGAATGATGAACTACAGAGAGTCAAACACAGACACAAAGCCAGCATGAAGAACAAGTATGAGAGATTATTTGAGGGACTGAAACTCCAAGGGAATGAAACCCTCCTGAACAGGATCTACACACAGCTCTACATCATAGAGGGAGAGAGAGAAGGAGTGAATGAAGAACATGAGGTTTTACAGATGGAGAAAACAGCCAGAACACAACACTCACAAGACACTCCTATCTACTGCAATGACATCTTTAAAGCCTCTCCTGAACCAGGACGCCAGGAGAAAGAGCAGATCAAGACTGTTCTCACTAAAGGCATCGCTGGAATCGGGAAAACCGTCTCTGTGCAGAAGTTCATTCTGGACTGGGCCGAGGGAAAAGACAATCAGGATGTAGATTTCATGTTTGTGCTTCCATTTCGAGAGCTGAACTTGATCCGAGATCATCAGTACAGTCTTCACAGACTTCTGCTGGACTTTCATCCTGAACTTCAAGATCTGGACTCAGAGATTTATGAGGAGTGTAAAGTTGTGTTCATCTTTGATGGTCTGGATGAAAGCAGAATCCCACTGATGTTTTCAGACGCTCAGGAAGTTTCTGATGTGACTGAGACTTCATCAGTGGGTGTGTTGATGTCAAAGCTCATGAAAGGAGATCTGCTTCCCTCGGCTCTCATCTGGATCACCTCCAGACCAGCAGCAGCCAATCAGATCCCCTCCAAATACATCCACCGTCTGACAGAGATTCAGGGATTCAATGAGCCTCAGAAGGAGGAATATTTCAGGAAGAGAATCAGTGACGAGCATCAAGCCAGCAGAATCATCTCACACATCAGAAGAGCAAGAAGCCTCCACATCATGTGCCACATACCCGTCTTCTGCTGGATCTCCTCCACTGTGCTTCAGAAGCTCCTGGAAGAAGATCTGAGTGCAGAAATCCCTCAAACTCTGACTGAAATGTACATCCACTTCCTGCTGATTCAGATCAACATGAGGAATCAGAAGTATGAAGAGAGAGATCCAGAGAAACTCCTGCAGTCCAACAGAGAAGTGATTGTGAAACTTGCTGAAGTGGCTTTCCATCAGCTGATGAAGGGCAATGTGATGTTCTATGAGGAGGACCTGATTGAGAGCGGCATAGACGTCACTGACGCCTCAGTGCATTCTGGGATTTGCACTGAGATCTTTAAGCAGGAATCTGTGATTCATCAGAGGAAAGTCTACAGCTTCATTCATCTGAGCGTTCAGGAGTTTCTCGCTGCTTTCTATGTGTTTTACTGCTATTTAATGAAGAACAAGGAACCACTGCAGCTTCTGGGTGTATTCAGATCTGATGAAGTCTCTCTGTATGATCTACTAACATCAGCAGTATATAAAGCCCTCAGGAGAGAGAATGGACAGCTGGATCTGTTCCTGCGGTTCCTGCTGGGCGTCTCACTGGAGTCCAATCAGAGACTCTTACAGGATCTACTGACACACACAGAGAACAGTTCAGAGAGCATCAGGATAATCACACAGGACATTAAAGACAAGATCAAAGATACAGATGATATTAATCGTCTCTCAGCTGATCAATCCATCAATCTGTTCCTCTGTCTGCTGGAAGTGAAAGATCAGACTCTGTCCAGAGAGATTCAGGAGTTTGTGAAATCAGACAAACACTCAGAGGAGAAACTCTCTCGGTCTCACTGCTCTACAATCTCCTACATGCTTCAGATCTCAGAGGAGGCGCTGGATGAGCTGAACCCCATGAAATACAACACATCAGATGAGGGGAGAAGAAGACTGGTACCAGCTGTGGTCAACTGCAGAAAAGCTCTGTGAGTGTTTAATCATTAATAGCTAAAGAATCCTTTTTAATAACACATCTTACATCTTTACAGGGGTCATGACATGGAGTTTTTACATTATTTATTATATTCCCTGAGGTTCACTTATACTAGGGGAGCCAAACTCAGTTCCCTAGAGCAGTGGTTCTCAAAGTGGGGTCCGTGGCGCACTGCCTGGGGGTCCGTGGAGAGTTTGCTATAAAATATAAAAATACCCGGAGAAAGTGCAGGGCCCATCGTCATTCATTACTCCCGCGTTCTGTAACGTTAAACCAATGAACATTCGGCTTTTACATTACGTCAATCTACCAAAACATTTCCCTTAGGCTTTAACTTCAGGTCTCACAGCTAATAAATGAATAAATGAAAGCCAATTAAACAGGCGCATTGTGTTCAGCACTCCCCCCGCTTTAACTTTGGGCCAATAGAAAGTCTGTTGTTACATTACGTCAATCTGTCAAAGTCGTTATTTCGACATCTCGTAATTTCGACATAATAAGGGGATATTCTAATCTGCATTAAGCCACATTAAGCGTTCTTATAATGGTTTTCTAAGGGAGGAAAATGCTTAACGTGTAATTAAACGTTGCGTTCATATTCTGGGCTCATCTGATTTACATAGCATAACCTACTTTGTTATGATTTTAGTATCATAATGATTAATAAATGCAAGCACAATTATCCATGAACTTGATTTGAACAAATGCCTTTCAACTTGTTTGTGCAAAATTCTGAATTAAATGAATGTGCAGCAATTTGTAGAGAGTCTGTAGGCCTACTATACTGTTGTAGCCATTAAATAAGCGCATTTAGTTTCATATTTGTTAAAATATTATGATGTTATTTTATTTTGTTTCCATTTATGTTGATTTATGAAAAGTGAACAGCACGAGTAAGATAGGATGCGCAATATATCAAGAGACATGGAGCGGGTCAGACATGATTTTGACCACTTCATTAAGTTTGTTTTGTAGAAAGCATTTCTTTAAAGTGAATTTCGTTTGGTATAAATTGTATCTTAATTTTAATACATTTTTCATCAACCAATATAACAAATATAACAGACAATAATCATGGAGGCGCCCGCGCGGTCACTTGCATTGCATGTGAACTGGAGCGCGCATCTCATCCTAACGAAACTCAGTTGCCTCACACAGACATGAGAAATACATCAAATACACAAAGCTTGAAATGTCTTAAAACGAAATAATTCAAAACGAAAAGAAAAAGGCTACTCTCTGATTATGTAATCCATGCTGTGCATTTCTCTATAGGCGCGTTCACTACAAAAATGGCGATCGTCAACTTCATCTTTGCAGCAGACGCTGTAATAAAAATCAATGCACGCGTCACCGGATTTACATGCACATCTTGCTTGTTGCATGCACACATATTATGTAACATTATTATTAATTAATACATCTTTTAGAATATTTGATTGAACAAGCGTAACATTCAGCATTCAATTTAATAAAATTAAAACTTTAATTGTGATCATTAAAATAATTTATTATTATATTTAGTGTCCAAGTTTTGCTAATTTATAAATAGTGCGTATATATAAAATATAATTGCGTAGCTCCCCCTGTCAATGATATAGCACCCCCTCAGCACATGCGTTAACGATTTTGCTATCCTAGAATATCTCCAGGATTTGCGCAACAGAAAACAATTTCACAGCAATAAAAATAAAAAAAAAGAATAAATAATGCAGTCAGCACCGCCGCACAGTCCTCTGTCAGATCAGATGTTGTCAGGCTATATGTCAGTAAAACTTTCCTGTCGTATGACTCGTATCAGCCGTGTGCTCGCGGCGCGCACTCTTCAATATCAAGCGCAAATGCAGCGCGCCCTGTATCACGCAAAAGAAACTACGAGCATGTACGTCGTGTTCTGTCGTCAATTAGGCTAAGTATTGAAAACCAAAAGGGAGAATAAAATTGTGCCATTTTTCATTATTAATATTCTAACATTTTATCAATATTGCAAAGCCATCAAAACTGACTCGTGTCATAAAAAATATATTTTGTGACCAAAAATGTGAAAAATACATCTAGCCTAAATGTTCGTTCTTGACATTCTTTTAACTATAAGCAACCCAATTTGTCTAGATCTGTAATATTATTTCCTTTGTATAATGAGCTTGTCTTTGTTTTAAATTATATTGTATTTTTATTGTGAGTGTGAACTGCTGCACAGTCGTGATTTAGGCAGCTTGATTAACATTATTACAATGTATTCCTATTTAACACAGATGTTCTTTGCTAATTACAGAAACTATAAGCAAAATATAAGCATAAATATATATTTATAAAATAAACAAACAAAAGATTGCACTGGTGTTTGATTAACATCTATGCAAAATAATCCTTGAAAGATTTCTCATTTAAGGCCATTCCTGTTTGGAATATGTGATTGTGTATTGTCAACAATAAGCAGAAACATTCTGCATTTCCATTTTGTAGTGTGGATCATTCATTTCAACATTTATTCTCATTCTCATGTTTAAGAATCTGTTATCTGCTTGACAAATAATTTCTGCTACTGCCCACTGACAAGCTTTTAAAGCTATTGTTATCAAAAATGTTGGCCTTCAAACACCTTAAAATGCACATATGTAGGTTCCACGAAATCCAAATTTTCTCGGGGGAGCATGCCCCCGAACCCCCCTAACTACCTCACATTTGAATGTGTGTGTCTGTGGTAGGCCTAATATGGGCTGGTGTGGCTACAGTGCCAGGACTTCTTTTTTTAACCAGTCTACCCTCTGCATATAGACCTACAATATACATTATTCTCTGTATCGAAGCATGTTATCTTGTAACCCACCCCCAGATGTTTCGGGCTCAGCCCCTGATGTTTTTAAAACCTAGAAACGCCCCTGCCCCTTTCCCATCTTTCTCTCTCTCTCACACACACACACACACACATATGACTTAGCTATTACATTTGTGTTGCGGTTATAAGGGGGTCCTTGGAATTTTTTCTGCCCTATGAGGGGTCCCTATCTCCAGATAGTTTGAGAACCCCTGCCCTAGAGCACAGGTTTCCAAACCCTGGGTCGCCAGGATGATTTAAGGAAAATGGAGTTACATTTAAAATAAAATAAAAATTATATTTTGTTTTCATAAAGTCATATAGGCCTGTATAAAAGGAATAAATATGCTAAATATATTAAACTTCAATAATTAACAGATTAACAAAAGAAAAGAAAAGCTGTGTGACAGTATTCTGCTGAGTTTGGTTTATTTCTGTGAAGCGCTCCACAAACTAGTTGACGGGAAGGAAACCGAGACGACAGAAAACACATCCTGTTTGTTTATTTTACAAAGCCACAGTGTTCTGGTTTATTGTGAGTGTACACAAATTAATTTAAATACTTAATAGCAGTTTTGAATAGAGATGCGCTGATCCGATACTCACTATCGGCATCCAAATCTGATATTGTGCGTATACTATTCTGTGTTATTGTTAAGCCTCACAAAAGCTACAAAAACATAAAGAACCATCAACTTTTCGTGCACTATATTATAAGTGTTCTAAAGCCACTCCATAGTTTAATGTGATAAAGTGATTTAATGATTAATATTGAAGTCGTTAAACTCAAGTAAGTGCTTCCCTCTGCTGCACAGAAACGCGACGCACTTGAGAATGAAAAAAATACTTACTACATTATTCCATAGCCTCGGATCTGTTGCTCCTTGTACTTCTGAGGTAAATTTTCCATTATAGTATTATTCCTCACAGCGCTGCGAGACTGTGTAAACAAGTACAATGATCTGATGTGTTTTCTCGAGCTGATATGGGGGCGTTCACAGGTTTGCGTGGATTGCCTCAGTCATTTGCGTTTGAATAGCGCGCGCTCTCCGGGGCGTGGTCACATTACATTTGAATGAGCTCTAATTAGCTCGACTGGAATCGCTCTCTTTTAATACAGATTTCACAAGCTGAGAATATTTGTTTTTTTTATATACATTACTTCATTTAAAAGAAGAGAATTCAAGCTTCATGCCTGTGTGTCTGTATGCCTGTTTGACTTAGTATTCGCTGAGTTATGGTTCATTTTCGGACATTTTCTTCACTGACAGAGAGGAGGCAGAACTCGCATCATGTTTATTTTTCTTTATTTGGCAAAAAGCACAACACTTTGTTTTTATTGTGAGTATACACAAAAAGAATACACACTTAACAGGATCGATTGATGTATAACACAAGCATATAAGATAAAAATTAATATTTTTTTTAAATATTTTTTTTTTCACTGATAAGGAAAAAAACGAGCCTATCGCGCCGGCGCGACAGCCGACCCCAGGGGGTTAATAATCAATAAAGATTTTCCAACCTCATTCTGACCCTCTTTCTGAAATGATCCGTGTTCAAGCGGCGGCTCTCAGTAAACACCAGTGTTATAATTTGCTAATGTCACTGCATAGGAAAAAGTATCAATGCCCCCCCTGTGTTTTTGAAAACACCCGTATAAAATGGTCATTTATAGACAAAGAATTATTAAACTGCTTACGTTTTTTTAATCAAAATACTTTCGCTTTGAGATCAAGCTGCTGTCAGATCCAGTACAGTTGCTGCTGTATCTTTGCACAAGTTTCTTTGCAAACTCTCTCTGAAAAAACTCAAACTATTTCAGAATCAGAATCAGAATCAGAATCAGAATGAGCTTTATTCGCCAAGTGTGCACAAACACACAAGGTATTTTTTGTGGTTTTTACAGGAGCTCTTGGTACATACATACATATATGACATTAGAACAGGCATTTAAATGAGAACATAAATAAATAGAATAAACAATAATAATAGTTTTAGTATACATCTGAAACAGTTATGTACAGATTTGTGCATTGTGTGTACAGCTCTATAAATAAAATGTGTATATGTATTTACACAAAAAAAACCTCTTGCTTCTCTCTCAAGTACTGAATGAATTATACAGCAGGTGTTAATTGCTGTTTTAGCTGTTTAAGCTGGAGATAGCATGGGGGAAAAAACTGTTTTTGTGCCTAGATGTTCTAGTGCGCAGAGATCTGTAACGTCTGCCTGACGGCAGAAGTGCAAACAGGTTTTGGCCGGGGTGGGAGGGGTCTGTGATGATGTTCCCTGCCCGTTTCTTCACTCTGGCATTGTACAAGTCCTGAAGGTTGGGGAGGTGTACACCAATGATCCTTTCAGCTGTCCTAACAGTCCGTTGTAGTCTTCTTATATCTGATTTGCTGGCTGACCCAAACCAGACAGTTATAGAAGTGCACAGAACCGACTCAATAACAGCTGAGTAAAACTGAGTCATCTGCGCTTGTGGTAGGTTGAACTTTTTCAGTTGACAAAGTACAACCTCTGTTGGGCCTTTTTGACAATGGAGTCAATGTGATTGTCCCACTTCAGGTCCTGAGAGATGGTAGTGCCCAGGAACCTGAATGACTCCACTGCTGTCACAGTGCTGTCCATGATGGTGAGAGGGGGGAGTGCAGGGGGGTTTCTCCTAAAGTCCACTATCATCTCCACAGTTTTGAGCGTGTTCAGCTCCAGGTTGTTATGACTGCACCAGACAGCCAGCTGTTCAACCTCTTGTCTGTAAGCAGACTCGTCACCGTCCTGGATGAGGCCAATGACTGTGGTGTCGTCTGCAAACTTCAGGAGCTTGACGGAGGAGTCTTTGGAGGTGCAGTCATTTGTGTAGAGGGAGAAAAGCAGTGGGGAGAGAACACACCCCTGGGAGGCACCAGTGCTGATGGTAAGGGTCCGAGATGTGACTTTTCCCAGCCTCACTAGCTGCTGCCGGCCTGTCAGGAAGCTGATGATCCACTGACAGATGGAGGAGGGCACAGAGAGCTGGGTTAGTTTATTCAGGAGGGTATCCGGGACGATGGTGTTGAAAGCGGAGCTGAAGTCCACAAACAGGATCCTTGCATAAGTCCCTGGTTTGTCCAGATGTTGGAGGATGTAGTGTAGTCCCATGTTGACTGCATCATCCACAGACCTGTTTGCTCGATAAGCAAACTGCAGGGGGTCCAGCAAGGGTCCAGTGAGGTCCTTCAGGTAGGCCAGCACCAGTCTCTCAAATGACTTCATGACCACAGATGTCAAAGCAACAGGTCTGTAATCGTTAAGTCCAGAGATTTTAGGTTTCTTGGGTACCGGGATGATGGTGGAGTGTTTGAAGCAGGAGGGGACTTCACACAGCTCCAGTGATCTGTTGAAAATCAGTGTGAAGATGGATGACAGCTGGACAGCGCAGGCTTTGAGACAGGCTGGTGAGACGCCGTCTGGGCCTTTGGCTTTCCTTATCTTCTGTTTCCTGAAGACTCTGCATACATCCTCCTCACTGATCTGAGGTGCAGGCTGAGAAGCAGTAGGGGGGAGGGAGGGGGGTGTTGATGGTTGTGTGTAGAGACAGTCAGAGCGGGTGTGGGGTGTGAGAGCAGGCTTTTCAAATCTACTGTAAAATACATTGAGATCGTCGGCCAGTCGCTGATTCTCAACAGTGTTGGGGGATGGTGTTTTGTAGCTGGTGATGGCTTTCAGGCCTTTCCACACTGATGCAGGGTCATTAACCCTCTGGGGACCAAAAACGCGCCCGCGCGTTTTGCTCGTTTTTTTTTTTAGCAATGAAAATAAACACTAAATGCTCTGTTAATTTTGATCTTTCATTTTCGTGTAATACATCAATCGATCCTGTTCAGTTTCTATTTTTTTTCTGTATACTCACAATAAAAATAAAGTGTTTTGCTTTTTGACAAATAAAGAAAAATTAAGATGATGCTATTTCTGCCTTCTCTCTGTCAGTAAACTCCCATTTGAAATGCGTTCGAAAATGATCTATAACTCCGCGAAAATTCAGTCAAACAGGCAAACAGACCCACGGGCATAAAGCTTGAGATCGCAGCTTTTAATTGAAGTCATTTATATAAAAAACAAATATTCTTAGTTTCTGTAATCTGTATACAAAGAGAGCGACTCCAGTCGAGCTCATTACGAGATGATTCACAGTAATTTGACCACTCCCCGGAGAGCGCGCGCTATTCAAATGCAAATTCCGAGAACCATTTCAGTCTGTGAAACGCCCCCACATCAGCTGTAAACAAAGCGCGTCGCGAGTGAGACATTATCCTTTATGGAGAAAAGTTTCCACAGTGCTGATGAGGACAAATATCTCCTGATATGAGCAGCAGATCGCGCTGAGGAGTGAGGTAGGCTGTTTTCTTTTCTCAAGTGTGGAATAACGTTATGGAATAACGTTAGTGTAGGCCTGTAAACCGCAAAAAGATGAATCGCATGATATAATATGACTCGCGTTTCTGTGAGATGAATGAAGGGTACATATTTGTAAAGAGTGTTTAGCCTAAATATGAATCGCGTGTCTGTGTGTGAAAGAATAAACTGCTTTGCCATAGCCTACTGAGATGAGTAAAAATCGACTGGAATATGTTGAAATAAAATGTATTTGTATAAGCAACGTAAATTAACATTTATATGCCCTGATATTTCAATAAAACAACGTTAGTCAGGCGTTAGTCACACTATTTTTGTCAAAAATAAAGTCATAGACTAAGATGTTAGATGTTCCAATGTTGGCTATATTCAAACTAATGAATACATATGATAAAATGTAGGCCTATAATCTTTTTTTTTCTTTCTTTTTTTTTTTACAAAGAAAGAGTACACTTGAAATATTGTTGAAATTGTAATTATTGTTGTAATTGTAACATTTTTAATAAAATAGCTAAACATATTTACAAGATAGATGTAAGCGAAATCTTAAATGGTCAATATAAGTATTCTTCTAAATACATTGTCCTTGCATTGTGGCTCAGTCAGTGTCACACCTGAATGAATGGCTAATTAGGCTATGCAGAGTCATTATGCAGAGTGGGTGGGACACTGTAATCTAAGGTGTAAACTACTCCTCCCCCTCGCATATTGGCTTTCCAAGCAAAACCTGTTTTACACCATTTAAATCAATGTATTTTTTTTTTGTGAACGATAAAGCAAGACTATTTTCACATAATTTTGAAGCCAGTACTCAAAGGTACAACATCAATTAGACAAAAGTCTTGTGGACACATATTTAATATGTGTTTTGTGGTCTTAATTCAGCCACTTTCATTTTTATTTTTTCCAATAACCACGCATAAACATTATTCTCTTAAAAATACAAACATCTACATACACGTTGCCCGCATATTTTGGTAGCTCTGTTTGTGCTATATAGAGTGAATTTACACCTTTGCCATTAACATGTTTATAAATAACTGAAAAAAGCACAAATTTCAAGGCATGTCAGAACATCTCAAGGGCTCCAAAAACACCTTGGTCCCCAGAGGGTTAAAGCAGTGTAGCAATGGTCCAGTATGTTAGTGTCCCTGGTGGGGCAGGTGATGTGCTGTCTGAATTTAGGCAGTTCACGGGTGAGATTAGCTTTATTAAAATCGCCGAGAATGATAGTGAAAGAGTCCGGGTAACTTTGCTCCGTTTGTGTGATCTGATCAGCCAGCTGTTGCAATGCCGCGCTCACACACGCGTCTGGGGGGATGTACACACTCGCCAGAATAAATGAGGAAAACTCCCGCGGCGAATAAAAAGGCTTACAGTTAATGAAGAGAGCTTCCAAATTAGGGCAGCACATCTTCGTCAACACTGTCACATCTGAACACCAGCCTTCGTTGATATAAAAACATAATCCACCGCCTCTCGTTTTCCCAGTTAACTCGGCGACGCGATCCGCTCTGAACAGCTGGAAGCCCGTTAGATTTAGCGCACTGTCCGGTATGGAACCGTTCAGCCATGTTTGTGTGAAGCAAAGAGCAGCCGAGTTTGAAAAGTCCTTGTTTGTGCGGGTGAGAAGTAGTAGTTCGTCTGTTTTATTTGCTAGAGAGCGGAGATTTGCCAAGTGAATGCTCGGCAGCGGAGTCCTGAATCCGCGCTGACGAAACTTCACGAGCGCGCCCGCGCGTTTCCCTCGTTTGCGTCTTTTGAAGCGCTTGTACAGGATCGCAGCTCCGCCAACTAGGATGTCAAATAAAATGTCGGAATGCTCAAAAGTCGGCAAAATGTCGTTTGGTGTGTTGTTCCTGATGTCTAGGAGTTCGTTCCTAGTTAAACTGACGGGGAAAAGGTTACATAAAACAGGACAAACAAACAAAAACAGTAAAAGTACTGAGGAGCTCAAAACCGAAGCAGCCATCTACGGCGCCAATTTGGATCTTTTTTTTTTTTTTTTTTTTTTTGTTGATGTGAATGTATTTGCCCATGTGACGTCACAAAACCCACAATATTCTAACAAGCCACTTTTGGAGCTTGTTTGAATACATAATTTTTTTTTTTGTCTTTTTTAATTTTTAATTTTTTTGGACGTTTTAAGCTGTGAAACTTGTCGGATGTTTCAATGGTACAAAGACCTCTTATATGTCAAAAGAATTTTGGAGGAAAGAGCCACATATGGAAATATTTTGGATTAGGCTAATGTCACGTTGCCATAAGGGGCCATTCACATTTTTGCGTTTTCGCGTTTCTTGCTTGTGCAGATTCGTTATTTCAAATTCAAGCGCGCTCATAATAGAAGTGACGTGGTGCGCTCGCTTTTCCAGGCGCGCCTCTCTGTTCATGGTTGCATAGCAACGACTGACGCCACGGGAGAGCAAGCGCTTGTGGAAAGGAGAAAGCGGTGTGAACTGCACTCTCCATGATGAGGAAGTATCAGCAAAGAATTAGTTGATTTCTAGCCCTTGCATTAGCTTTACTACTAGATATATTTATGGAGATGAGAAATAAAAAGCTGTCATTGTGTCATATATATCAGTATAATATCAGTCCATCAGAAAAGCAGTTCTCGGCTTATTCTTGGCTGGATAACTCTTATCAGGTTTAAAAAGCCCTTTTAAAATTAAATATGAATGCAGTTTTGGATAAAAAAAAAGTAGTTATCTAACATCAACACATTGAGTGAACAATATATTTTTACAACATTAATTCATGTTTGTGAATGTTATTTAATACAAACACTTGATTGGTCATGTTTGTTCACTTCATTCATTGTGCATTAAATAATGTTAACAGAAATAATGTTAACTTTTGATTTTAAAAATGTATTTTTAAATTAACCCCAAGGAGAATAATTGCGACAGTAGATAACTATTGTTTATTGTTAGGTCATTTTATCTAATGTTATGTAACAAATGGAATCTTATTGTAAAGTGTTTTTAATACCACAGTTTCCATCTTTGTAATGTATAAAATATATACACTTTAATATATGTAAATTTAATCTAAATTATGCTTTGGTACTGAAATTGGTACAGAGAACCGTGGATTTTCACTGGTATTGGTACCGAATACTGAAATTTTGGTACCGTGACAACACTAGTCCCCAAATAAGCAAGCCAAAAGCCAATGGCAACAAAGGTGAAAAAAGGTGACAGTGGCAAGAAACCAAAACTCCATCAGGGCCAAATGGAGAAAAAAAACTTGGGAGAAACCAGGCTCAGTCGGGGGGGCCAGTTCTCCTCCAGCCAGCGAACGAACAGTGTATGATTATGATCCAGGCAGCATTATAGGTCAGAAGTCAGATGGAACTGGATATTATTCTGATTGTCCCAATCTAATCTGAGATAAGCTTATCTATGAGAGATAATTTACAGTCTGCCGTTCATAATGTCGATATGTGTGTGTGTGTACGTGTGTGTCTGTAGGTTGTCTGGCTGTATGGTGACAGAGGAAGGCTGTGGTTATGTGTCTTCAGCTCTGAGTTCAAACCCCTCACACCTGAGAGAGCTGGACCTGAGTAACAATGCCCTGCAGGATTCAGGAGTGAAGATTATTTCTGATGGACTGAAAAGCCCACACTGTCAGCTGCAGATACTGAGGTATTTAAGAACATATAAGAGATTATTTACAGTCTGTCGGTCATAATGTTGATGTGTCTGAAGATGGTCTGACTGTGTGTGTCTGTAGGTTGTCTGGCTGTATGGTGACAGAGGAAGGCTGTGGTTATGTGTCTTCAGCTCTGAGTTCAAACCCCTCACATCTGAGAGAGCTGGACCTGACGAACAATGACCTGCAGGATTCAGGAGTGAAGATTATTTCTGAAGGACTGAAAAGCCCACACTGTCAGCTGCAGATACTGAGGTATTTAAGAACATATAAGAGATTATTTACAGTCTGCCGGTCATAATGTAAATGAGTGTTTGTAGATGGTCTAACTGTGTGTGTCTGTAGGTTGTCTCTCTGTATGGTGACAGAGGTAGGCTGTGGTTATGTGTCTTCAGCTCTGAGTTCAAACTCCTTACACCTGAGAGAGCTGGACCTGACGAACAATGACCTGCAGGATTCAGGAGTGAAGATTATTTCTGAAGGACTGAAGAGGCCAAACTGTAAACTGCAGATTCTTAGGTATTTAAGAACATATAAGAGATTTACCACACCAACACAGAAAAGATACAAAGGGACAGGTGCTAGCTGTTGGAGATTATGTGGTGAAAGGGAATCTAACCATTATCATATTTTTGGGGAGTGTCAGAAATTAACCCAGTTTTGGCAAGGGATTTAAGGAAATTTGGCAGCTGTTTTTGAGGTGACGATTCCTTGTAATTGTGAATGTTTACATCTGGCTAATATCTCTTTTGATGGGTGGAATAACATTGATAAGAAACTGATGTTAATTCTTCTGGCAGCCAGTAAAAAAGTAATTACAAAGAAATGGCTAAAACCAGAGCCACTTACAGTTGATGATTGGATTGACATATTACACTATACACTCACCTAAAGGATTATTAAGAACACCATACTAATACTGTGTTTGACCCCCTTTCATCTTCAGAACTGCCTTAATTCTATGTGGCATTGATTCAAGGTGCTGAAAGCATTCTTTAGAAATGTTGGCCCATATTGATAGGATAGCATCTTGCAGTTGATGGAGATTTGTGGGATGCACATCCAGGGCACGAAGCTCCCGTTCCACCACATCCCAAAGATGCTCTATTGGGTTGAGATCTGGTGACTGTGGGGGCCATTTTAGTACAGTGAACTCATTGTCATGTTCAAGAAACCAATTTGAAATGATTCGAGCTTTGTGACATGGTGCATTATCCTGCTGGAAGTAGCCATCAGAGGATGGGTACATGGTGGTCATAAAGGGATGGACATGGTCAGAAACAATGCTCAGGTAGGCCGTGGCATTTAAACGATGCCCAATTGGCACTAAGGGGCCTAAAGTGTGCCAAGAAAACATCCCCCACACCATTACACCACCACCACCAGCCTACACAGTGGTAACAAGGCATGATGGATCCATGTTTTCATTCTGTTTACGCCAAATTCTGACTCTACCATCTGAATGTCTCAACAGAAATCGAGACTCATCAGACCAGGTAACATTCTTCCAGTCTTCAACTGTCCAATTTTGGTGAGCTCGTGCAAATTGTAGCCTCTTTTTTTCCTATTTGTAGAGGAGATGAGTGGTACCCGGTGGGGTCTTCTGCTGTTGTAGCCCATCCGCCTCAAGGTTGTGCGTGTTGTGGCTTCACAAATGCTTTGCTGCATACCTCGGTTGTAATGAGTGGTTATTTCAGTCAAAGTTGCTCTTCTATCAGCTTGAATCAGTCGGCCCATTCTCCTCTGACCTCTAGCATCAACAAGGCATTTTCGCCCACAGGACTGCCGCATACTGGATGTTTTTCCCTTTTCACACCATTCTTTGTAAACCCTAGAAATGGTTGTGCGTGAAAATCCCAGTAACTGAGCAGATTGTGAAATACTCAGACCGGCCCGTCTGGCACCAACAACCATGCCACGCTCAAAATTGCTTAAATCACCTTTCTTTCCCATTCTGACATTCAGTTTGGAGTTCAGGAGATTGTCTTGACCAGGACCACACCCCTAAATGCATTGAAGCAACTGCCATGTGATTGGTTGATTAGATAATTGCATTAATGAGAAATTGAACAGGGGTTCCTAATAACCCTTGAGGTGAGTGTATATATATGTGTGTGCAATGGAAAAGATTTCCTTTTCCTTAAGAGCCCAGATAGAATACATTTGTTCAATATGGAAAAAAATTATTGATTATATAAAACCAATTTGCACTGACTTTTTTTGAAGCATAAATGGTCTGTAAGGTAATGTTTTTTTAATAATTATAAGTAATAGCTCCCCTTGTTCTTGTGTAAAACACAAAACATCTGTATAAGCTTGAGTATATTTCCATGACCATTGGTAGACATGATGGGTTATAATGCTGTCTCTGTATTGATGTATATGTTTTTGTTTTATTGTAAAGAAGCATTTCGGCCTTGATAAATGTATATATTTGTCCGCTGAAATTGAAAAAAGAACATATAAGAGATTATTTACAGTCTGCCAGTCATGTGTGTTTTTGTAGATGATCTGACTGTGTGTCTGTAGGTTGTCTGGCTGTATGGTGACAGAGGAAGGCTGTGGTTATGTGTCTTCAGCTCTGAGTCTAAACCCATCACACCTGAGAGAGCTGGACCTGAGCTACAATCACCCAGGAGATTCAGTCAAGCTGAAGGATCCAAACTGCTCATTGCAGATACTCAAGTATGTGGGACAAGCAAGCCTCGTTTACAATGCAGGTCTTGATGCCCAATTCTGATTTGTTGCCTATATCCGATTTTTTTTTTTACTGTCCATTTACACGTTCTTGCCCCATATCCGATTCATGTGTTTACATTTGACATACTATCTGAAACGTTGTGCATGCTTAAAGGGGGTTCTTGCACAGATGGACAAACGTGAAATATGCTTGATGCTAGCTTTGCGATATACCGTATTTTCCGGACTATAAGTCACACTTTTTTAAATAGTTTGGCTGGTCCTGTGACTTATAGTCAGGTGCGACTTGTATATCAAAATTAATTCATACTGACTGACATGAACCAAGAGAAAACATTACCGTCTACAGCCGCGAGAGAAAGACAACTGATAAAGACTAAACAAACAAAATGCCCCCAAAAATAAAAAAATCTCCATGTTTTCGGTGCTGATGCGATGGTGACGCGTTCATGTAACATGTAAGGGTGGCGCTGCCAATAAAGCTCCTAAAAGCTGTCACAAAGAACTGGCAAAAGTAATGATTATGAATATGTCAAATATAGCAAGAAGACATTTTAATTGTTTATTAATAAGTGTTTTCTCTGTCAGTGTCGGCTGCAAAGATGAAGTTGACGATGCTGACCTGCGATCTTCGCAGTAGTGAAGAGAGAAATGCACATTTCATACAGATTACATAAGCATTAATCGTTTTGAATTGTTCTGTTTAAATGTAGATATTTCAAGCTTTCTATATATGTCTCAGGTCTGTGAGGCAAGTAGGCCACCGTATATGCTGAGTTTCGGTTCATTTATGACATGAGCTCCAGTTCACGTGCCGGCGCCTCCGTGTCGGGATTATCTATTGTCTACTGTTATTTATTAAATCCAGGCAATTGGTTGATGAAACAGATTAAAATTAAGATACAATTAATACAAAATTAAATTAAATTTAAAGACAGGCTTTGTGCTTTCTGTTTGAGGTCTCTGTGAACGTTTCAAAGCAGTCTTTTAGTGCTGCTTTCAGAGCGGTCCCGTCCGTAACACTGTTTTTTCCTCAATGCGAACACAAAATATTTGTTATTTTTATTTTTTATGTTCTGTGGAGAGCCAACCCTTCTTCATCCAGTGGGTAGTATTACTTTTGGTTTGCGCAGTGTGTTTCACAGCATTACTAACAAATATTTTGCCACCTAAAAGTTTTGAAAGATGTGAAAATCATTCTGATCACTCTTTCACAAACAACAATATAACGATTTTAATTTTGCATGTCAGTTTTTGTGTCAGCACTGCTGTATGCGTGGTCCATGAATATTAATGTGATTCACACCAGGGGTGTGACTAAAGACACTCCCCCAATGGCTAATGGCCTATCAAGGTGCTGTGAGGCAGCCTGAACAAAGAATAAGGAACAAAGAATGATTCACTGATGAATAAAAAAAAGAACAGCATTTATTCAAAATTGTAATCTTTCCCAACAATGGAGAAGAAAGAAAGAAAAAGAGACCAAACTTTTGTTTTTTTGTATTAAAAAAAATGTATTCAAAGAATCCTGAAACAAAAATCCTTATAAAAAAATATATTAAACAGCATAAAAAAAAAATACATGTGTGTGCTTTGCATGCCACCATTCTTTCATCCACAGCTAAGTTTCTTTTAGGATGATAGATGGCTTTACAAGCATGACGAATAGTGTCCATGAGAGGTTTGACCCTGAAAAGACGGTCATGTTCAGCTGTGCCCCTCTTTCTGCCATTATCCATATCTGGATATCTGGACTCATGTGCACATTCCATGAAATGGTGTGGTATCTGTCCCGGGACATAACTGTAGCTGGAAAGGGTACGGAGAAAACACTGCTTTGCTGCCAGTAGTCCCTGATGGAGCTGACCTTCACCATGGCCATGTAGAACAGCAGCCCGATGTAGCGGTACATCTCACTGATGCTGACATCTGTCCATTTATATTTGCCGCCCTTTGCAGTTGCCTTGGATAGCCTGAGCATTGGTGTTGTGGCACAGAGTTGACACAGCACTTTCTGAAAAAAATGTTTGAATAGACTCATGGGCGAATGTGAGTCACCAGAGCTCAGTTGTGGTCCAGTTTCACGTGCAGGACAGAATCGCACAGTCTGTGGAACCATGTCAACATCAGTCTCTGTTTTCCATGCCAGAGTGGACTGCCTGTTGCTTGCCTACTGGTTAGCCTTGGCTCTCTTCAGGACAGGTTCTTGGACATGTTCATTGTCACATCTGTATAAAACAAACAAAAAAACATGTGAGCATGCTGATAACACAATTAAAGAAATTGTATTATCATAATCAATCACTAATGGCCATGGATAAAAAAGACAATTCTTTTTGTCATTTCACACAAGAATAGGTAGGCTACTTTTATATTATGATGATGTAAACCCAATTAGGCTACATTTCATCTGTAAAATATTACGTCTATGCACTTACTCAGTATGATTCTCCATCGCACTGAGAACTGAAGGACACCTGCGTGCCCCTCTGCGGTGCTGGAGAAGGAGAGCTTGATGCAGACACATTCCTAAAAAAACAACAACAAAATACAACTGTTAGCATACATTATTCAAAGTAAACTGATGAGCAATTGATGGTTATGGACGCACAATGTTGATTGATGATGGCCATAGGATGGAGAAATATCTATTGATGGGCCATAAAGACCGCACACATTTAGTGACGCACGCAATGAACGGATCGTTCGCGAACGACACATCACTACATTTCAAACATTTACACCTGTATTCACAAACATCTTTGCTAGGCTTGGGCGGTATTCGAATTTTGATACCGTCAAACCCCCTCCCTATTTTACCTGGGTATACGGTATTACCGTGACTAATTAAAAATTATGACATAATGGGCTCAGACGGCGTCACCAAATTGTTGGTTTGTGCCTACACAGTTCAGAAACTGAATGCCAGAAAAAATCAAGCCGTGCACGTTGTGTCTGAGTCCGGCCGACGGCATTAACTGTTATTATGAGCCCGAGCCCACCATTATTCAACATAATATCTGTGTGTGTGCAACAAGCAAGAAGTGCCTTTGTAATCCGGTGACGCGTGTCCAGTGATTTTTATTAATAAAACTTTTCTGCAAAGATGGAAGTTGACGATCGCCATCTCTGTAGTGAACGCGCCTATAGAGAGAAATGCACATCATTGATTAATCAGACTATATTTCTTTTCGTTTTGAATTGTTTCGTTTAAAGAAATTGATGATCGCCATCTCCATAGTGAACGATAGAGAGAAATGCACATCATGGATTTCAGAGAGTAGGCTATTTCTTTTCGTTTTGTATGGTTTCGTTTACTGAAATTGATGATCGCATCTCCGTATGAACGCGCCTAGAGAGAAATGCACATCATGGATTAAATAATCAGAGTGGCCTTTTTCTTTTCGTTTTGAATTGTTTTGTTTAAAGAAATTGACGATCGCCATCTCCAAGTTTCGGTTAATTTATGAGATTTCAATGCAAGTGACCGCGGCATGCCATCGCCCATTATGTCATGATTATATTAAATCCAGGCAATTGGTTGATGAAAAATGTATTAAAATTAAGATACAATTTATACAAAACGAAATTCGTTTTAAAGAGGCCTTTTACAAAACTAAATTTATTGAAGTGGTCAAATTGTCTGACTCCCGATGCATCCCATCTTATTTGTGCTGTTCACTTTTCATAATCAACAAAGATGGAAAAAATAACATTATAATATTTTAACAAATACGAAACTTATTGCGCTTATTTAATGAACTCGAGAATGTTGCGATGCATAGATCACCTAAACTATTTAGCATGTGAATAGCGCCGGGGGCGGGGCGGCCTCAGCTCATTATAGAGATAATGAAGGGAGAACGGAAAAACGGTACATCTCCTTGCTTTCAAACGGATTACATAAGATGGGAATATTTGTTTTTTATATAAATTACTTCATTTAAAAGAAGAGAATCCAAGCTTCATAAAGACATATCTCACGTGTCTGTGTGAGAAGTATTCGCTGAGTTACAGTTCATTTTCGGACGCGTTTCAGAATGGACTTCACTGACAGAGAGAAGGCAGAACTCACATCATGTTTATTTTTCTTTATTTGGCGAAAAGCTCAACACTTTGTTTTTATTGTGAGTATACACAAAAAAATACACACACACACACACACACACACACTTTCTTGTGTTTCCTTCAGAAGTGAATGTGAATCATGTGTCTGTTTTATAGTGTGGATCATTGTGGAGAGTTCAGAATGACAGCAGGGTTACACAAATGTAGGTCTACACACACAATCATTTAGTGATTTATTGTTGATTTGTGTCATTTAGTGAAATGTTTCTCTTCTTGTGTTCAGATGCCTGTGATCTCACACTGGATCCAAACACAGCACACACTCGACTCATTCTGTCTGATGAGAACAGGACAGTGACGAGTGTGTCTGAGCGTCAGCCGTATCCTCGTCATCCAGAGAGATTTGATGAGTATCTTCAGGTTCTGTGTGGAGAGAGTCTGACTGGACGCTGTTACTGGGAGGCTGAATGGAGCGGGAAAAGTGCTGATATATCAGTGTCATATAAAGGAATCAGCAGGAAAGGAGAGAGTGAAGACTGTGTGTTTGGATATAATGACAAATCCTGGAGTCTGATCTGCTATAATAACAGATTCTCTGTCCGTCACAATATTAAAGACACTGATATTCCTGTCGTCTCTTCATCCTCTAAGAGAGCAGGAGTGTATGTGGACGTGTCGGCCGGCACTCTGTCCTTCTACAGCATCTCTGACACACACACACTCACACACTTACACACACTCAACACCACATTCACTGAACCCCTCTATGCTGGATTTAGGGTTTATTATAACTCCTCAGTGTCTGTGTGTGACATTAAACAGCGTCCTGAGAGAAACAACAGTGATACACACACAACCGGGTGAGTGAAATATACTGTGTCTTAGTGAAGGATTTCTCCAGACTGAATAATAGTTCAATCCTCTGTTCTTCATACATCACTAAACACTAGAGATGCACCATATTGGGTTTGTGCTGATACTCCATATGCTGATATTTCACAACATGTTTTGGCCAGTACCAATAAATACATATTTTCCTTTGTTTGAAACAACACAGAGTCTCTCCTGTACAGAGACTATAAACACATTATTCTTCATTTTAAGTCAAGTATATTTGTATAGCGCTTTTCACAATACAGATTGTATCAAAGCAGCTTCACAGTATTAAATAAAAATAATACAACAAGGTTTGTTTCTAGTGGAATTTATTGATTGATAAAATTAAAATTAAATATCCCTAAAATATCCCCAACTGAGCAAGCCAAAGGCAACAGTGGCAAGGAACCGAAAAACTCCATCAGGTGACCCAATGGAGAAAAAAAAAACCTTGGGAGAACCCAGGCTCAGTCGGGGGCCAGTTCTCCTCTGGCAAATGATTCTTCATTTTAGTTAGTTTAGAGCTAAATCTATTTCTCCTTCAGTTTCAGAGTTGTGAGGTCTCTGTGAATAGGGCTTAAGACTGATTTACTGGTATTTCTCTAAAGCTCCTGATCACACACGATCTCTAAACTGTAATTTGCTATTAATTGTCTGTAATTTTCTAGCTGTAGTGTGATCTTCTTTTCTATTAATATTCCTGCAGATGAGGAATAAGACAGAAATAGTCAAATTCACTCAGTATTACTTGATCTATTCCAGCACTCCCTCAGTTACAATCAAGCACAATTAACTGTAGACAGTGATAGTCAGTGATAGTCAGAAATCAGAAGGTCTCCTTAATGATGTTCCTGATGCTCCATCCACAGCGCCTTCGGTTTGATCTATCCTGGACAGAGATTAGCGGAAACACCAGACTGCACTTTAATCTACTGGTAATAATGATTTCTGAAAAATGCAGAATAAATCAAGATCTAACATTTATTTGTCAGGTAAACTGTATCATGCCAATTACACAAGTGATTAAAAGCCAATTCAGAAATAATAAATACATGACATCATTTACTCAAAGATGACTCTAAAAGTAAGCAATGTACTCCTGACAGAGACGCACAGCGGTGTGTGTGAGTGTGTGTTCCAGCAGGGAACAGCACTGTATGGGGGATGATCCTGGTTACAGATTCCCAAAGACTGCTCTTCACCTAGCCTTAAATACCCAGACCAGAACAAAAGGGTTAAACCAATATTGTTTAGAGCTGTTTGGGTCAGTCATTACACTGATCTGAATACAGAGCAGAAAGACGGCTTTCTGAATGTTAATAAATGCATTGATCTCCTTCATTTGTGTAACTATGGCGACTGACAGTATGGTTTATATAATTACACACTGTGTAGAGCTCTTATTATAGCATTGATCTTTACATTCGTTTCTGCTTTTACATTATTTTCAACTGAATTTCAGTGTTTGGAGATTAACTCTAGACAACTAGAGTTACTGAGGAAATGTTTAGCACTTTATAGCAGGTTTTTGCAGGTCTTTTATGTGTCCTCTATTGAAGCGTAATAAACCAACAGTTGGAGAGTCTTTGTCCTATTCGACAATGTATGTAACAATCAGCCATGAGATTCAGGAGTCAAGCTGCTCTCTGGCAAAGACACTCAGTTATGTCAAATACTAATACTGACATACTGAACATGTGTGCATGATGCATATCTACATTAATGTGTGTTTATAGTGTGGACATCATGGAGAGATAAGGATGATTGCAGGACCACGAAAGTGTATGTATAAACACACACACAAATGTTTTGTTATTGTTATAGATGTTTCTCTTTTCTTGTTCAAGATGCCTGTGATTTTCTCGTGCTGTTTCTCACTATCTGTGAAAATGGGATTTGTTTTATATGTGCACTAGTTCAGGTGGATGCGTGTTCGCACTGGTGTGTCGGTCAGATGATCACTTGATGCATGAATTTCAGTGTTTGGAGATTAACTCTAGACAACTAGAGTTATTGAGGAAATGTTTAGCACTTTATAGCAGGTTTTTGCAGGTCTTTTATGTGTCCTCTATTGAAGCGTAATAAACCAACAGTTGGAGAGTCTTTGCTGTTTCCATGCTGTTCTTTTCAACTTTCTATTCATCAAAGAATCCCGAAATAAACATGTAAATAACTGTTTTCAACACTGATAATAATGATAAATGTTTCTTGATCATCAAATCATCATATTAGAGTGATTTTTGAAGGATCATGTGACACTTAAGACTGGAGTAATGCTGAACATTCAGCTTTGATCACAGGAATAAATTACACTTTACTGTATATTCACATAGAGAACAGCTGATTTACATTATAATAATATTTCACAATATTACAGTTTTTTTAATCAAATAAATGCAGCCTTTGTGAGCAGAAGAGACTTTTTTTAAAAACATTAAAAATCTTAACGATCCAAAACTTTTGACTGGTAGTGTATATGATTAGTTTATATTTAGAAACACAATCTAAATTTGATAATTATTTGATATCGGAGTCAGATTAAGCGCAGAGCTAAAGTACTATTGAAACTAAACTCTAACACATTAAGTGACCTTCACTGAAGTGCTGAAAAGACATACACGCACTATCCCTTCGCCCACACCGTTGGATCCGCAGTCGGGCTGACGGGTGGTCCTCACATCACTCGCCTGTCTCATCTGAGAGAGAGCAAACCCCTGATGCTGAACACACACATGCCTCCAGTGGCTCCCATTCCTGACACTCAGACTGTGCTCCTACAGGAACTGATAGAAGAAGAAATCAGGGCAGATTAATCCAGCAGTGCATGCTTAGGAGTAGCAGCCCATCCTCACAGTCTCGCTCATCATCCCTCTTCCTTCTCCTCTTCCCCCTCCTCTTCCTCCTCCTCTTCCCCCTCCTCTTCCCCCTCCTCTTCCCTCTCCTCTTCCTTCTCCTCTTCCCCCTCCTCTTCCTTCTCCTCTTCCCCCTCCTCTTCCTCCTCCTCCTCTTCCCCCTCCTCTTCCTCCTCCTCTTCCTTCTCCTCTTCCCCCTCCTCTTCCTTCTCCTCTTCCCCCTCCTCTTCCTCCTCCTCTTCCCCCTCCTCTTCCTCCTCCTCTTCCCCCTCCTCTTCCCCCTCCTCTTCCTCCTCCTCTTCCCCCTCCTCTTCCTCCTCCTCTTCCTCCTCCTCTTCCCCCTCCTCTTCCTTCTCCTCTTCCCCCTCCTCTTCCCCCTCCTCTTCCCCCTCCTCTTCCTCCTCCTCTTCCCCCTCCTCTTCCCCCTCCTCTTCCTTCTCCTCTTCCCCCTCCTCTTCCTTCTCCTCCTCCTGTAAGCCCAACCACTCTTACACGGCCGCGGTCAGTCTCCTGCCACATCTCAATACCAGCCTCGTATAACCCCATGCTCCAGCCTATACACTGCCAAATCAACCTTTGCCTGGTGTTGTGTCCAGTCGGCACACCAGTCTTTCAGTGTGCAGCCCCACCACTTGACATCTACTGCCCCTCTAAGCCAGTGAGCTCCCCCTATTGCCCCCTGCAGTCAAACTAGAGGAGGACAGAAGCTCTCTATTCGTTCTAGTAGATCATGGCTGTGGTGTAATCATCTGTTCCCATGCCAGTGCTCCGTCTGCGGAGAGAGGTTCGCTTATTCAGGGGTTTTCCAGAGCCATCAGAAGAAACACGCTGAAGAGCTTCCCTGAAATCAACTTCTGCAAACTCACTGTTTATCCGGCGATCAACATCCGGCCTGCTGGAGATCCAGCTCGTTCAGCCCTGAGGATTTGAGCTTGTTTGATGTTTTAATGACTAGCATTGTTGCTTTAGTTTTCTGGATGTAACTTTACTAAGCAACATGTAAACACACAGAACGGACACTGGTGTGTGAAATTAAACTGCACCATCACAGCCTGGAAAAGCAAGACTTACATCCAGCAACCACTTTCAGAGAATCATGGACAGCCAATTCAAGGCGATGGGCCAAGCAATGTATGGCCTGGATGTTTGGAAAGTCCCGCTTAAGCCTTGCAGTGACTCCAGTGGATTTGCCAGTGAGAACTGAAGCCCCGTCTGTGGCGATGCTGATGAGGCGTTTCCCCAAACACTCATCCTCTAATCCCGCTGTACGAAGGCACTCTCTTAACCTGCTGTACATGGACTCTGCATGTGTGCCCTGCGTCAGCTCTGCAGTGTCTAAAACACACTCTCTATCTCTCCTTTGCCACGCACATCACATCTCTCGTATACGATGAGATAGGCACGCACGTGTACTGTGGAGGATCACATTACACAAATTTTTGCAAATTGCACATCACAATAACCCAGTGTCGGTATTTTTTAAGACCCCCAAAATTTCACATATCAGGTTTTCAGGGGAGCCCATGTGTTATTAAGGGGAGCCGAGCCCCCCCGCAGTTCACACCCGATGACAACATGCCCCGCCTGAGCAACTGGGGTTTAAACCCGGCAGTGTTTCTGCTGCTTAGAGCTGTAAAACAACAGATATAAGAATAAAAAAAATAATTAATATAAAATATATAATATTAAAATAATATCAGATTTGTCTTATTTCACATAAACACATACAAAAAAAAGCAGATGTAAAATTAACTTCAGTAATAAATGTACTTTTGTTATGGTTTAATGTTCAGTGATTTCGTCCAAAAAATTCCAGATTTTTGGCGCAGTTTTCTTCTCTATATAGTGTTGATATGGCAACTAGTAAATACTCTTAGTTTCGTCTTGCTGGCATGTGTGGAAGTATTTAAACCAAGTGTGTGACAGCCCGCATTAGTGTGTATCCTGCTCACTCCTACTAAACACTCAGTCCAGTTATTACTTTAACAAACACTGTTTTAAAGTGTTTAATGTTGGTAGAGACACTTGCATTAAGGCAGATTATAAAATGGTATTTTTCCCCCTTAGTTTTCTCTCAGGGATGACTAATAATAAAGTATTATGTTTGAATACTGTTTTAACGCAACATTAATACATATGCAAACAGGTGTATATAGTTACTCAAAATAATCTGCATAGTTAAGGCGACAGAAAATGTTGAATGCGCATGTTTTCTGATCAGGCACTGAATAGAGTGACACATCAGAGGTCCTTCAGCGCATGGGCCGGGAGGTGTCTGGCTAGAGGAACCATAGATATCAGCTGTGTCCCAAAGTTGAAGGTTGCATCCTTCGAAGGACGCAGACTTCAAGGATGCAGCCTATGCGTCCTCTGAAGGACGCACCATGTAGCCTTCCTAGGTTTTCCTAATTGTGCAACCAGGTGTTCCCGATCACCGCTCCTGGCGCCAAGCAACGGTGCGAGAGGACAGCTGCTATCCTGATCATTCATTTTGATAACTGAGTAAACAGCTATGGAGCCAGAATTGGCTATTGTCATTTTTATGTTTTATATTTTACTGGAGGTCATTGTGTAATATGACGGCGCTGCCGGATCATGTATTTACGGTTTAGCCCTGTTTGAATACAAAACACAATTTAATATAAAAAGTCCAGTATTTCTCGCGCTCGTCATCTGCAGCTGTCACGGTTGCCAGGCGACAAGAACAATCCTTCATAGGCTAGACCGGTCCGAGCGCTTCAGATGCGCCCTTTGATATGGGACGCTGCTGTAGTTAGCAACAATTTGTTAATATTGTGACAATAAGCCTACATTTTGTTACTTTAATTTTCGGAACTGCATATTTCGTTAAGTATTCACTTACAAATGTGAAGTAACCTGAAGTACTTTTTCCCCTCACATCACAATATGATTACATTACACTACACAAAAGTATATAATGTAACAACCAGATATTATTGTATATTGAAAATATACAGAAGTAAAATGCAACATAGCCTACGCAGTAATGCAGTAGTAGCCTAACATAAATGCAGTAGTTATTAAAAGTACTTTTTTCAGAAAGCCGTCGATTGAATCAGCCCTGCAAACCTGTTGGTAGACAACTTAGTGGATAGTGGAAATATGCACTTTAACACTCTGGAGACCATCCCAGATGATGTCCCACCAGCAGGAGGCATTACCAGGGGCAGCCCATCCCGGTCCAGCAGCTCAGCTCAATAGAGTCTACATCATTTTTTTTCTTATTTTATGTATTGTAAAATTAAATGTTTATGTTGATTTTGATATGTTTAACGTATTTTGTAAATAGTTGGAAAAAGTACTTTAATGTAGCCTAAAGAACAAATGATTTTCATTTACCAATTTTATTTGAAAAAATAAAAAGGTATAGAATTTGTTTCATGCAGTAAGTATTACTGTCATTACAAAAATAAACAATGTCCAGAACAATTCATTCTCTTTTATTTACACAATTAAAGTTGCATAAAAATAAATGTACATAATTTTTCTTTTAAAAAATAAAAGTGAAAAAAGTTAAACAAGAATATGTAGAAAATATATATATTTTTCAATCATTCTCTCAAGAAGAGAAAACAGCCTGTCCATCCTCTCCCTTCTTTCCTGTGCACTCCTCGCCTCTGCCTCCCTCTGTAGTTGCATTTCTTCTCTGATCAAGTCCAAAAACTCGTCCTGTCTCGCCGCCTTTGTGCTGGTGCTGCTGCCCCTGGCTCCTCCTCACCGTGGGCACCCACTACTGAACTCGGCCCTGGTGTGTCCTCAGGGATTGAGGCGATGAGGACAGGGGGGTTGGTGCAATGCCTCTGTCCCAACATCTCATCCATGAGGACAAACCAGGGCCAAGCTTCAGCAGTGGGTTTCCCACTCACACCCTCTCCTGTCCCAGGACACTTGCAATCCTAAAGGCAGAGCAAATGAACCATATTGTTAACAACAACAGGACAATACATTTCAGCAAAGATGTGTGTATTACTTTTCTTTAATATATATATATATATATATATATATATATATATATATACACATGTATATATATATATATATATATATATATATATATATAGACCCATTTTTTCCTGAATTGTTCTAAAAAAGCAGAAAAGGGTACTTAACACAGAGGAGCAATCTTAAGTGTATTGTTAACACTGCAAAATATGACACATCAAGACATGCATACAAAATACTTAAGAAATCATATTTCTGTATACTAAAATTTGGTTAAAACCACATAGCTTGCATGACAGCACTACAAAAACACATAAAAGTGAAACCCCATTGCCTTATCTACTGCTTTTCTTATTGTTTTGGGCTTTATTGGGTGAGTGATATTTATTATAATACACAAGTGCAAATATTACAAATAGGTCGTTAAACTAATAACGTTATAACCACAAGTTTTGCCTAAAACTACCTGACAAATGAAGCCACGCAATGGTGACGAAGGAGTTAAGAAGAAGTTTATAAGAAAATGTAACTCTGGTTTCGCTAGCTATTTGAGTAAATGAAAACATAATACTTACATTTAAATGTGAATTTGCTGTCCACCACCGATCTCTAGTCTCGGCCGCCTTTAAAAATAAATAAATAAATGCTGTCTTCAACGGCGCGCAATGACTTATGGGGTAAAATAGGCCGCTAAGTGTCCATTTATGTATCCTTCTTTTCACGGGGAAACGAAGGGTGCATTTGGCGTCGCTTTTGAATCAGAGAAGCCTTCGTCGCGGCGCGATGACGCAACCGGCCTTCGAATACGGCCTTCGAAGGATGGAGAATTGAATTGGGACAGCCTTCATCGAGCCGCGGTGACGCAATCGGCCTTCAAATGCGACCTTCCAAGGATGCAGCCTTTGAATTGGGACGTCCTTCGTCGCGCCGCGGTGACGCAATCGGCCTTCAAATACGGCCATCCGGCCTTCAAATACGGCCTTCGAAGGACGCAGCCTTCACTTTGGGACACAGCTATCATATAAACACTAGATGTCTCATGCGCGCTGCTGGCCAATGGAGGTCGACGTCCGCACACAGCGGCCATCTTACCACAGGGTGCTCGCTCACTCGTAACATGGTGCATGTACTTTTAAATAACCATAACTTGCTCAAGTTTGGTTTGTTATAAACGTCAGAGATGTAGCTATGAAACTGCATACATATGAATAATTATACAAATGGACTTCAATATGAAAGAATTATAGCCACGTTAATGACGTTTGTAAGAAACCAAACCGTTTGTAAATCCGTCAAGATTTCAGCGAGATAAGAGGATTTGTGTGCGTGCTGATCACTCACCTTAATTCACAGAGCCCTGTGGTAAGATGGCCGCCGGTGATGCCGGAAGTGACTCCGCCTTAAGACATCTAGCCTTTATATGATATCTATGAGAGGAACTGGTTGGCTGTGGTTGGCAACAGCTAGACTGTGAATGGGCAGGATATGGCGGAAGGAAGTGAGGAGACAGGAAGTGAGATGGGATTTGAAGAAGGCGGGAGAGATAGGAGTGTTTGGAATGTAATGCGGTCAAGAAAACGGAAAAAAAGGAGAAAGTAATATCTAATATAGATGAAACAGATAGTGAACAAAGTACGACAATAGTAAGTAAACAACAGCAAGAAGAAGAATATAAAGTGATCATGAAACTATCTCAGGAGGGGTCGTCATTTGGTGAGTGGAATCCGATTCAACTAACAAAGTCCATAAACAAATTGCTAGGCGAGGTCAAAAATGCAAAAGTATTAAGTGGAGCGCTGCTGATTTTCTGTAGGAATAAAACGCAACAAGAGAAAGCCATAGAACTGAATAGAATAGATGGCAAGAGAATTAAGTGTGTCTTGACTGAAAGCAAGGCGTTGGTTCGAGGAGTTATTACAGGAATACCAGTAAATGTTACTGAAGATCAAATCAGAGATAATATAACAGGGGCAAAAGTGTTAGAGGTAAAACGCCTTAAAACAACCAGAAATGGGGAGAAATGCGATAGCCTGTCTGTTATGATTAAAGTTGATGAAGCAAGACTTCCAAGTAAGATATACATAGGTCACATGAGCTACGAGATCAGGCCATACATCCCTCCCCCATTGAGGTGTTTTAAGTGCCAGAGATATGGCCATGTAGCAGCAGTGTGTAAGGGTAAACAAAGATGTGATTCCCTGACGAAGGCCAGTGTGCTGAAACGCGTTGGAGTCATTTTAAAAGTCTCTTTTGACTATGCCATAAAATAAAGGCATTTTTTAATATTCCAGGAGAGTGCCTTGGAGTTTTTCTTTTCTTTTGTTTAAAGATGTGGTAGATGTTCAGGCGAGCATGAGTATGGGAAATGTGGAGAAGGAGTAAAGCTGAAATGCTGTAACTGTGGAGGGGAGCACAGTGCAGCCTATCGTGGATGTGAAGTTAGCAAGAGAGCAATGGAGGTGCAGCGAGTGAGATCGATGCAAGGAATAACATATGCAGAAGCTGTAAAGAAAGTGTCAAAGGAAAAGGAAACCTATAAACCAGAAATCAAAGAAAATAAAAGTAGGTCTTGAGAGAAATGTGAAAAAATTTAGGCAAAAAAGGATCTGTTAGTTATGGGCAAAAATGAATTTGTGATGTTTATGATTGAGGTGATAAATTGCTCGGCACAGACAGACAGAAAGACTGAAAAGATCAAAATAATAGTTAAATCAGCGGAAAAGTATCTAGGAATAAAAGGGCTTAGCTGTGAGGTAGTGGGAGAAATGATAGTGGCAGGAAGCACAAGCTCGCAGACATGGGCTGGTGGCTCTTTATGATATTAGCTATATTGCAATGGAACTCCAGAAGCCTTATAGCAAATGGACAGGAATTCAAGAGTTTGGTCTCAGATTTAACAGATAGACCTCATGTAATATGTGTGCAAGAAACATGGTTAAAACCACAGTTGGACTTTGTATTGTATGGATATACTTCAATTAGGAGAGATAGAGAAGCAGGAAAAGGTGGAGGGGTAGCAACTTTTGTTAAAAGTGGGGTAAGATATAAACGTATTAGTAAAGGGAAAGCACATGAATCTGTTGTAACTGAAGTATGGTCAGGGGAAAATAGTATAAAAATAGATCATTTTTACAACCCTTGCAATAATTTAAGTACTGATATGTTGGAAGTAGTTTGCGGAGCAATACAAGGCAAAATAGTGGTGTGTGGGGATTTTAATGCACACAGTACATTATGGAGAAGTAAAAACACAGATATAAATGGATTAGTAATAGAGAAATGTATAGATGATAAGGAGCTGGTGTGTATTAATGATGGAAAGGGCACACGGTATAATAGTTCAAGTAATACAGAAAGTGCTATTGATCTAACACTAGTGTCAATGGGAATTGCAGGAGTTAGTGCAGATCGACAGTGGGTAGTGATCACTATCCGGTAATAACTAGGATTGGAATAGAGGTGCAACAGGATGAGGAAGTGGAAATACCTAGGTGGGAATTAGATAAAGCTGATTGGCAGTCATTTCAAGAAATGAATGAGACTAAGTGTGTAGAAATACTGAGTAGAGATATAACAGATGTGGAGGAAATGAATAGTTGCAGCCATTATACAAGCAGCAGAAGAAACAATTCCCTAAAAGTACAGGAAATAAACGGGGAAAAATGTGCCATGGTGGGATGAGAGCTGTAGAATAGCAGTTAAAAGAAGAAATTAAAGCTGCAAGCAGCATTTAGCGGGGTTCAAGCATTTAGGGTCTTTAAGCACATAAGGCAGTTTAGTGAGTTGTCTGAGTTTTTGTTTAGGATTTACAGGCTTTTGAGTGTTTTTTGCCATACCCATTTTCTAAATGATCCTGTTATGGCTACCCAATGGATAAAGTTAAAAAAATTTTATATAATTAATAATCTAGAGCTTCCAGAGAATTGTACTGCACTGGTATATTTCCGATCGTGCGAAAAACCTAGGACTAGTTCGCAAAAGTAGGTTTTTAACATAATCGCAAGTATTTAATGAACAAATTGATTGACAGCAGTAGTTCTTGAGGCAAAGTTGTTCAGTATGAGGAGATCTATCAAATAATATGCATCACATGATTACATAGCCGTAAAACCTGTTAGCATCAACTAGTGGCTGATTTTTCAAAATTCTTACAGACCTCTAGGGCCACGAGTCGAACATGCCCATCGAGTTTCGTTCTGATCGGCCTCCGTTAAGAGCAAACTAACAGCTTTGAATTAAAATGGTGAGGTATCCTGTTGTAAACATCAACCATGCCTGTTGACAGTTCTCTTTTGTGGGAAGGGAATGAAAAGTTCTCAAATCCGCAGCACAGCACATAACATTTATATCCATGATCTGCCATTTTCACTATTGTCCTTGCTTGCTTCTTCACAATACCTGCAGATCTTCTGATGATTCGGCTGTGCAGGTCCACATTAACACTGCCTGGCCTAGAACATGGACTGGAAAATGCAAATTTGGGGGGTATAAATATTAATGATCCTGACTCCAACGTCACAGTCGGTGTTATGGTGGGATTCACTCATTTTTCAGCGGTCTTTTGCAAACAGGAGATTTACACATGAAGGAGGAAACAATGGTGTTTGAGGCTCACGGTATGTCAGTTCCATGTCCAGAACTCTTATCATTCCAAGATAAATACAGTTTTCAATTGTATGGCACCTTTAAAATAGATGATTAGTAATATAATGCTTACTTGGAGTCTGAAATGGCTTTAACAAAAGAAGAAAAATATTCTTAGATTTCTGTTCATTCTAATCATGTACAAATAAAGTAGCACAGTAAGATTACATTTATTTGAATGCATTAGTGAGTGTGTGATTGTGCTGTGTGTGCAGCATGTCAATACTAAAAGTGAAGGTGTAGTTGATATCTTTGGTGATAATATCTGTAGTAATCATAAAAAAACAATTAAGAAATAAAGAATTAAAATTACAAATAATATTCTATTAAGATATGAGTTACAATAACATGATTTGCAATAGTAATAATATCAATAATATATGCACAATACACACAGATTAGACTATCAGGTCTGTGTTTTACAAAAACATTAGTATTGCAGCCAATGTGAGTCTGTGGGATTTATAAACAGACAAAATATGATTTGAAATGTTATTTTAATGATTTTATTAAGTTTAAATAATATTTCAAATGGAAAAAAAATGAAATATAATATTTTAGTGAGCAGAATGAACCAATGAGTGTTCTTCATCTGGTGGTTAAAATGTAAATGAAAACAATAATACTTAAACAATAATACTTAATACACTAACCATGCTTGAACACACACATGCACACACATTTTGTTGTAGATGGAGATATTTAAAATAAAAGATAGGTAACAAAATGATAATTGCAAATCTCCTCTGTATAACACCATTTTCAGATTTCAAATTAATCACTGAGAGGCAGAATTGTTCAAACTGAGAGCTCAGTACAAATGAAGTGATAAACTTTGACAAAACATGACTGTGTTATAATAGGGGATTTTCATGCAAGTAATTTGATATAGTCCAAAAACTAATGCAAAAGCACAGATGAAAATATTTTATTAAGTAGAATGTCCTGCAGAGGGCAGTAGAAGACCACTAATTGACTCACTTTCATTTGAAAGACTTTTTTATCCACCAGTAAAACAAAGCAGTTTCTCCATGTTCTTTCCATTAAGCATGCTTACACAGACAGACACACACACAAACACAAACACATCCACACACACACACACACACACACACACACACACACACAAAGACATATGTTTTCAATGTTTTTAGGATGTGATATTGTGAAAATATATTCATCTCCTCATCTTGAACAACTTTGCCTCAAGAATCACTAATGTCAATCAAACCGTTCATAATCATAATAAAAAAATAAAATATATACAAATATCATAATAAAAAAAACATCATAATAAAAAAGATTGCTTCTTAAAGCATTTGTTTATTTCCCAATACTGAAGCGAATTAAAAGATCATGCGTAATCCTGCTGCTCCCTCTAGTGGACAACAGTGGTATTATAGCTTACATTTTACAGTTGAGGTGTTTGAATGAATGAATGGGAATTTGTTTTTTTACTTATATCTCAGGAACCAAAAGGCGAAAAATTCTGAAACTCAGAGCATAGATAGTGCTTGAGGAGCCCTGTTGAATGAGACCATCAAGGTGTTTTGGGGCGATTGGGGCTGGGAGTTATGACTGTTATAAGGCATATCTGTTCGGGCTATTATCTCTGGAATGCCCAGGGCAGATAACACCACATTTGAATCGAAGCTAGCCAAGGACGTGCCCTTTCCAACGAGCTCTCACACAATGTTCGGGGTGGTCTGGGTCGGGAGTAATGGCCGTTGAAAATCGGGGGTCCCGCGGGCTGGCGATGCGCGGGGGGCGCGCTCCCGAGGCCCGCGACGACCCGTTTCGATCAAGAGCCCGGAGAGGTCCTCACCATCAAAATTTGAGCGCGCAACGACTTTCCGTTTTCGAGATATGAATGAATTTGTATTCGGGGGCGTGGCTTAAATGCCGTTATACTTTCGTTTCATTTCATTCACTTACTTTCGTCCATTTCCATATCTCAGTGTAACACAATTGTCAATAGTAATACTCAATAGATGAGTTTTGACAAAATGTGATTGTAAATGTTAAAATAATGATTTTATAAAGTCTAAATATGAATTTTATAACAATATTAGGGAGTAGTATGATGAAATGACAGCAGGGGGCAGTAAAATACCACTTATTGGCTTAATATGTCATTATATTCATATAAAATCACCTTTTGAAGAAGTTCAACTTTTTTTCTGATAATTATTGATCTAGAGAGTTCAGAGAATTGTGCTGCACTGGTTTTGAACATTATGATATGAACATTATACGATAATAGATAGAAGACACCATTTACAGCAAATACAGGCAATTTACCATAGGAAATATATGGCTTTAAAGCATTTTAACAGTTATAGCGCCACCTATGCTCCGATCTCCATAAAAATTTCCATGCTTCTTTAGCATGTTATGTCACATATGCTCATCAATTTTTGTGAAGTTCTGAGTTTTCATTTAGGATTTATAGGCTTTTTAGTGTATTTTGCCACGCCCATTTTCTAAATGACCCTATTACAGCCATCCAAATGCAAAAGTTCAACTTTTTTTCGATAATTATTGATCTAGAGAGTCCAGAGAATTACCCTAGACTGGTCTGGTTCTGATCGGGCAAAAAACCAGGGACTAGTTCGCAAAAGTAGGTTTTTAACATGTTTGCAAATATTTAATGAACAGTTTGATTGACAGTAGTGGTTCTTGAGGCAAAGTTGTTCAGCATGAGCAGATCTATCAAATGATATGCATAATGTGACAATAAGTTTAACACCACGTGATTACAGAGCCATAAAACTCGTTAGCGCCAACTAGTGGCCGATTTCTTTCAAAAATCTTACATACCTCTAGGGCCATGAGTTGAACATGCCCATCGAGTTTTGTTCCGATCGGCCTCCGTTAACCTTGTCTAATAGGTGCTCAACTTCATTGGCCGATGGCGGCCATGTTTTTCGAGATACGCCAATGTCATCATAGATATACATGGCACCCTGGACCATGAGACTGCATACCAATTTTCAAGTCAATTGGACTAACGGTCAGGTGGTTATAGCCCTTTTCATGTTTGTTTCATGTTATAACGCCACCTAGTGTTCAATCGTCGCGATTTTTTTACTGTGACCCCAGATTGAACTCATACACATGTGTTCCGAGTTTGGTGAAAATATCTAATTTCGTTCATGAGTTATAACCATTTTAGTAAACTGGCTCCGCCTCCTGCGAACGTTTTGACGCCCCTTAGCAACCGTGGATCGAAATTTCAACTTTTTTTCGATAATTACTGATAATCAGACTCCAGAGAACATTTCTGCACTGGTTTGGTTCCGATTGGCCAAAAAAACCCTCTACTAGTTTGCAAAAGTAGGTTTTAGACAAAATTCAAAATGGCGGAAAAATTTGCATACCGGAAATGAAATTGAAGATATACATTTTGTCCGTCTTGAGACAAGGATTACAGTGATATAAGACACTTGAGTCTGTGACAAAGGGTTAAGGAGATTTAAGCAAAACCGTGATTTTTTTTGGTTTTTGGCACTATAGCGCCACCTATGGGCCAATCGGGGTCATACTCTCTGAACCTCTCCTCGATTTTTGTACTACCTTCTGGCCAAGTTTCAAGTCTCTAGCACTTACGGTTTGGGCTGCACGATGCGTTTTACGGCAGAAGAATAATAATAATAATAAAAATCAGTACAATTACAATAGGGTTTCAGCACTTCGTGCTTGAACCCCTAATAAAGCATTTAGACAGATTAAAGCTCATCACACACTAGAAATGTTAATTAGCTACAAAAGAGCACAAGCAGTAGTTAGGAAAACGATTAGATCAGCCAAACGCATGTATTGGAGACAGTACTGCAATAAAATTGGAAGTGAAACTCAGTTGTCAGATATATGGAGAACAATTAGAAGAATGAGTGGATTAGGTAGAAAGGTGGAAATGCCAGTGTTATGCAGCAGTGATAAGAATGCAGTTAGTAATGTAGAAAAAGCAGAGCTTTTGGTAGAAACTCCACAGTTCTGGAAATTTATCCACAGTAGATCAACAGCATAGGAACCAGATACTGTTGGAAAACTCTGGAATAAAAGAAAGTAGGACTGCATCAGGAGGAGATATGGACCTGCCTTTTACTATGTTTGAATTAAAAAGGGCTATCTTAAATGCACGACAAACAACACCAGGGAAAGATGCTGTATGTTATAGCATGCTAGGGCATATGAAAGATGTGTCACTGGAGGCAGTATTAAGGCTGATCAATATGATATGGATTCCGCTTGAATGGAAACAGGCAGTGATAGTCCCAATACTCAAACCCGGTAAAAATGCAGGAGACCCGTCAAGTTATAGACCTATTGCGTTAACATCACAATTAGGGAAAAGTATGGAAAGGATGGTAACAGATAGGTTAAGTTATTATATGGAAAGTAAGGGTCTTTTTTCAGCGTATCAGTCTGGATTTCGTAAGGGTAGGGGGACAATGGACTCTATTTTGTGCTTAGAAGCAGAAGTTAGGAAAGCACAAACTAATAAGGAAAGTGTAATTGCCGTGTTCTTTGACGTCGAAAAAGCGTATGATATGCTGTGGAAGGATGGACTACTTATAAAACTTGACAGATTAGGAATAAAAGGTAAATTATTCGGGTGGGTATTAGACTTCCTAGACAGAAGAACAATAGAAGTTAAGGTTGGTACAGAGTATTCAAGTAGGCATGTTGTGGAAAATGGTACCCGACAAGGTAGTGTTTGCAGCCATATACTGTTGAATATTATGATAAATGACATTTTTGATCAGGTAAGCGGAAGTGTAGGTAGGTCACTTTATGCAGACGATGG
Organism: Rutilus rutilus; assembly: GCF_951802725.1. Taxonomy (NCBI): domain Eukaryota; kingdom Metazoa; phylum Chordata; class Actinopteri; order Cypriniformes; family Leuciscidae; genus Rutilus; species Rutilus rutilus. Next base: position 61,112,482 of record NC_140210.1, read on the forward strand.
AGAACTCTGGGTTAGGGGTCGAAATGTAGAATATCTACGGAAAAAAATGCAAAATGCATGACTTATAAATGGGGATTTAAACTCTCAATCTTAAAAACTCAAGTTATATGTTTCTCTAAGCGCCATAAAGTAGTGCCACTGAAATTGCATGGACGAGATTTGTAACAGGTTAAGGTGGTGAGGTTTTTAGGAGTTCTCTTAGATGAGAGGATGACTTGGTGTCAACATATTGATAAGGTCAGAAATAAGATCAATAACGTGTTGAGATGTCTATCAGGGCGTGACTGGGGAGCGACGTATTGCCGCTACGTATTAGGAGGGTCAAGATCATGTTGGCGTATTGGACTAATTTACAAGGACATAGTATGGTGCACCCCACAAAAACTGTCTTGCAGGAATGCGCAGAGCATAGTGAAAGCCATTTGTACAGTTTCGGGTGGGTGGGGAATGCTAAGGCTCAAAATGTAGGTCTCAGTCAGTTGCAAATAGGACCCACTGTGGCAATATCAACGATACCACCCTGGACATTTATAACACCATCTGTGAATATAAGCTTACAACAAATACTAAAAGAAAACTCAAACATAATGCCAGAGTGGATAATAGTTCAAAACTATGTAAAACAGTATCAAGAGGAATTATTTATATTTACGGATGGATCAAAGCAGCCAGAAACAGGCCGTACTGGTGCAGCCTTTTTTATTCCTCGGTATGAAGTAGCAGTCAGAAAGAGGACAACAGATTACCTGTCAGTTTACACGCTGGAGTTAGTAGCAGTTTTACTGGCGTTAGGGTGGGTGGAAGAAAATAGTCAGGACCAAGGTGTCGTTATAGCCTCAGACAGTTTATCAGCATTATTAAGCATTCAATCTGGGAGAGCATCATGTAGACAAGACCTCATTCATCAAATACTTCACTTGCTTCTTACACTTCATAATAAAAGAAGAGCTGTCTCCTTCCTTTGGGTTCCTGCTCATGTAGGGCTGGAAGGAAATGAAGCTGTAGATATGCTAGCAAAAAACTCTATAAAGCATGAAACAGTAGATGTGCGCATACCAGTATGTAGAGTAGAGGTTAAAACCATCATAAAGCAACATTCACTTCAACATTCACAAAATGGCAGGAATATTGGAGCACAGCGGATACAGGACGTCATTTATACAGTATTCAAACTCAAGTAGTCACAAGCATGAGGAAGGGCAGAAGCCCAAGGGAAGAGATGTTAGTTTCACGTCTTAGAATGGGTCACACTGGTGTAAATACAACATTGTATAGAATAGGAAAACACCCCACTGGACTATGCTCTTATTGTAATGTACAAGAGACAGTGAAGCATATGTTGTTAGACTGCAAAAAATATGAAAAAGATAGGGTAGAATTAAAGACACAAATGGATGAACAAAGCATTACACTTGAACATTTATTAGGGAAAACATCTGGGAAAATACACAAATTATTAATTTTGGTTTTGAAAAACACTGGGTTAAGCGAAAGAATTCAATAGTTATTTTTTGTTGTCATTATAATGCCCACACTCCAGTCTAGTAGGTGGCGGTAATGCACCTTTGAGATGAGTTGCCAACCGCCATTAAAACCTGAAAGAAAAAGAAGGTCCTTCAGCGGCTGTCCCGCGCTCGAGCGCCTGATGATGACGTTCTGCAAACTCTTCCGTTAGAGCCGAGAAGCGGGACGTTAAAAACCCTTACAAACGATCATATGTCACGGTAAGTTCAGTCAGTCTTTATTTAATATCGTGTCATGTTATTATATCTGTGTTTATAAGACCATATGAAACATTTCTATTGAACTTAACAAAAACTGGGCTATAAAAAGGATTGGATATCGAAAGTGAAAGTGTAAAGTAGAAATATAACGGATGATCTTGATATCAGTCTGTGTTGATTTATTGAAAACTGAAACAGTCCTTAAAGCGACGCTATAAGCCGAGTTTCCTCACACATATTCCGCCGTTTTGTTATCGACAGAGTAACGTTACGGAGCCCCTGAGGGGACCTTTGCAAAAAACAATATATATACACGGACTTCCGCGTTCTCACGCGTTACAATTTCCGGTTACAGTGTCATTACTACAGATGTGGGAATAGGGATGAGATGAGAGTGTGCCTGGAGCATTCCTCCAGAGATGTGTCTTATAGGGAGATGAGAGTCTCTTACCGTCGGAGAAAGCGTTGAACATGGATCACACGAGGCTCCTCGTTTTATGACAGTCAGTCTCTTGTGGAATATTAGCGTGTTGTGAATAAAGTTGGTGTTATACTGTAAAGGTACAGCAGGACTGCACTGTTTGTGGACTGTGCTTTACTGTAGGGAGAAAAGCAGGAATATCTCTATTAGCTGCAGAGCACTAGTCATTGCAGGCCGCAGAAAACTACACTTAAGATTACACTAAAAACTTAATTGTAATTTAATAATAATTAATTAATTTAATACATATTTAATTCATTAAAAATATTTTTATGCCATCATTCATGACACAGCGCTATATCATCATCATTAAGCACACAGTGAACACAACACTTGATGTTTTATTTTAATTAAACAACATACAAATATTTATAATTAACTTCATGTTGTCTTTATTCATTAAAATGCTTATTAATATCAGTGTCATATGCATATACATCAGTTACAATTCAAGTCTTATCATAACTGGTAAAACCTGAAAGTCAAAGAAAGAAAACATCTGTATTTTATACTTTCTTTAGACCATAAACAATATCACTCAATATTACTATTAAATACTATGGTAATGTCTCAGATGGATCCTATAGATAGATTTACGATGACGTCACATTTCTCCCGCAACTCCTTACGGCGCCATCTTGTGTGTCAAGTGGGTCAAGCGTTTGCATTATGGAGCATGATAATATCCTGGAGTCAATGTTCAGTGCAGCTCTTGTGAACATTTAGAGGTTTTGTGCTCTGGAGATGTGACACTGACGTACTTTATCTAATCATTTCCAAGATGGGCTAGCTAAATGCGCTAGCTCTCATCGGCTGTCAAATCGCTGTCTTGACACTGAGTCTAAATGTACCGTATAATAAGGGCTGTGCAGATATCAGCCGCCTGGCTACAGCGATGTGAACCGCCAATGCAGGGCTCCAGACTAACTTTTCCACGAGGGAGAGAGAGCAAGACAGCGCTTAGTTTGGAGACGGTGAAGTCTTGTTTAAACTTTCGCCTGGCTCCGAAGAGAGAGGGAGTGCGCGCGCGACCGGCTCTCTCTCTCCCTCTGCTCGTTCTTTCAGTTAAACATGCGCCCAGTTCATCTACATTACTCACCGATCAAATAAGACTTTGGCGGGCGCTAAAACAAGTTCAATGCAGGAGAATTCATGCGTGAATTTAACTGAGTAGTACATGACCATGCACTCGCACAAATGCGACCACATAAAATTTTAACTCGCACATTCTAACAAAATAATTGTATGCTTCCAGAGACTTTCTTCCTCTTAATTCGTCAAAAGTGTACGCACTAACGGTGTGGATGAGATACTTGGCAATGTCCATTTCCTGAATATCGGGGTATGCCGCAGGATTAGCCTACATAACCAGTCCTCTTTCGACATTGTGTAAGGATCCTTTCCATCGATATAACTCAATTTCTCATCATATCTTGCCTTGCAAACATCGTCTAGTGTCCCTGTAAATAACCTTCACCTTGTCGCCAGGTTTGGAGGAATTTGTCATCGTATCTCAACACAAAAGAGTCAAAGATACTTTATAACTGGCTTTCTATTAATGCAGCACAGTGGCTTACTGACAGCTTTGACACACAACATGGCGGCGCGCCGCAGAGGATAATGGGTAATTCGAGAAACGGAAACCCATCTATACCTGAGGCCACATTCCCTTCTGTGCTTTCTCTCATAAAATAACCTTTTATCATAGAAAAATCTACACAGCCCATCATTCCCAACTAAAGTATTGTTCAGCGCCAGTCGTGTTGAAGATTATTGGACAGGCAGTCGTTCATTAAATGAGTTATTTCCTCAGTGAAGCCTCTTCTCCATCTCCACTGATATCCATCAGACAGACTCTGGTCTCCTTCCCTCTTTCCAGGGTTCCCGCGGGGTCTTAAATTCTGAACTTTAAATTTAAGGCCTTAAAACGTCTTAAAAACAGCCAGATTTTCATCCGCGGTCTTAAATTTCATTTAGTCAGGTCTTAAAAAAGATTTTACCCTCGTTCATTTCCAGAAACGCTGGCCGCAGAAAGTTATTACAAAGTAGCAAAAAAGTATCGAAGTCGCTCGCCAAGAGGCAGTTCACATATCGTGTCTTTTTCGCGCTCAAGGTCATTCAAATGTAGGCGCGCTTAAGCTACGTTCACACTACACGCGACCAAGCGACGCGATACCATTCATTTTCAATGGGGAGCGGGCGACTTCCGGTGACACGCGCGGTCGCGACCGTTGGCGACTGGACGGGGCGTGTCTGGCGACGCGACAAAGTTGAGAAATGTTTAACTTTATGCAAATGAAGAGCGACTTTCGGGAGCGACAACCAATAGGAGTGAAGTCAGTGGAGCACACGTGATCCGTCACTCTTCAGTGCTGCGTCTGACCGAGGCAAGATGAATGAGAAGTTTATTTTAGCAGTCAGAAACTGTCCAATAATGTATGATATGTCTCCGTGTACATACAGTGGTACTCGCCGTGCTGACTCCGAGCCTGAATGGTTTCGTGAACTCAGAAAGACCAGTATTTGCCCATTTGCTGCAGTTAAATAGCCGCGATAGCACAGGGCACTCGCTGTTTCTCATTCATCTTTAATATTATGCATTTAATGTACTGATTCCATTCATATTTAGACTTTTCCTTCCAAAATGTTAGTTTGTAAAGGCAAGAAAAGATTTGTTGTCTACAACATGGAGTAACATCCGTGAATGTCACTCACAAACATTACTAGGCAACCAGTAGTGGGAACGCCCACTAACGACCTCACCGCCAGCCACTGGCGACATGCAGCGACAAAGTCGCTTGTAGTGTGAACGGGGCTTTATAACTGAAGCGACACGCTCGTTTTTTTCCAGGCGCAGCGACATGAAGGATGCGGGTGCACCCAAACACTACGGGTGTGTTTCTCTTCTCCGTAAATAAATCTTGTAACAGAGCTACAGCAAGCGTTTTTCGGCGGTGGAAATCCATTAGCCACTAAAACTTGTTTGTCATTGTGGAGAGCGCAGGGCATGGTTGCATAGCAACGACAGACGCCACGGGAAAATCGGACCGAATTTTACTATTAATAATAAAAGATAAGCTAAACTGTATTGTAAATGTGACTAAATCATTTTTTTATAAAAAGAATGAGTCAAAAAAGATAAATTAAAGTCTGAAATATGTGAGGTTTATCTTTTTATAAAAACCTTTTTTGTCAGCTTTATTTGAACTTGTACATGTTAGTATATCACATGTTGCAGGACACTCTTAAAATCTGGCTATCATTTTTAATCGTATTATTTTAATGTTTATGTTAGTGTGTATTGATGCTAATTTTATTTGTTATTTGCTGTTTTTCGACATAAAACTTGGTGAATTGATTTCATTGTGTAGTATTAGCACTTTTTGAACAGGATTCTGTGATAACAGTGATCATTTTTGGCACTATAATAGTTAAATTAAATGTTCATGCCATTTCATCTCTAGTTATGATCAACTAATAATTATGTGTTTTTTACAGTAGGCCTATAATATGCAAAGTACAATTTTCTATAAAAACATTATATCTGATTCTGTTCTTTTCTCTGACGCGTTATTGGGTCTGGAAGGTTACTAATGTGATTGCTTTATCTGTAAATTAAGTTAATGCTTTTTCAATTACTGAATTCATTGAAATAAAATGAATTCTTTGATTTGAATGTTTTTTGGCAATACACGACGTAGGTCTTAAATTTCAATCTTTATGGTCTTATAATGTCTTAAAAAGGTCTTAAATTTGACTAACTGAAACCTGCAGGAACCCTGTCTTTCGGCTGAAGGCTGCAGGCTTGTCTTCTAGTGGCTTTTATGCATCAGCTGTATCCATTCACTCTCACCTCATCCCTTTCCCACATCTGTAGTAATGACACTATAACGCAAACTAGAAACTGTAATGCATGAGCACTAGAGCTGGGCGATTTTTCCCCCTAAAAAAATATGTGATTTTTATTTTTATTTATTTTTTAATTTTTTTTTATAAAAAACTCGATTTAAGATTCGATTCGATTTTTCCCCCCCATTTAAAACAAAATAACTGCGAACTGTAAATATATTTAAAAAATATATATATTGCATTTAATTAAAGTGCATCAACATAAACAAAATTTCTCTAACTGAAAAGTCACTGTGCAGTGTGCAACAAAGATTGTTAAACATCCAAATTTTTTATACTGTATTTGGATTGAGCTAATAAAACAACAAAAAATCCTGAGGTAACTCTCTCACACACACACACACACACACTCACTCACTCACTCACTCACTCACTCACACGCGCACACACACACTCTCTCTCTCTCTCTCTCTCTCTCTCTCTCTCTCTCTCTCTCTCGTGCGCATGTGCGGAGTGTCTGTGGGGAGCGTGTGAGCGGAAGAGTGTGTGGCGTTCTTGAGTGAGTTTCAAACTTTTCCTTCTTTTCTGGGTTTATTCCTTTTGAATATTGCTTTGGATTAGAGGACAGAGAGTCGGAGTGCTGACTTTTGTCAGCATAGCTGATAGAGATGGGCTCAAACTCCGATGGTTTTTCTTGTTTGTCTGCTCGGCATGCGTGCAAGTGTATGCCGGCAGACGCATCAGTGTCAATTGAGAACGTTTTGGTTGCAATTGGCAGAGAAATAGGTGCTCAAAACATCATGTCTGCTTCTAGAATGAATAAAGCAATGGTTGTTTTTTTGAAAGAAGTTGAAATGGTCAATCATTTAGTGGAGTGTGGTTTGACTGTTCGTGATGTTTTTATTCCTGTATTACCCTTGTCTAACCTCTCGAAAAAAGTAATGTTGTCAAACGTACCCCCGTTTATCTCTGATAAAGCACTTGAGGGTATTTTAGCCCGTTATGGAAAATTGGTTGGGACGATTAAGATGATTCCTCTGGGTTTGAAAGCCCTAGAGTTGAAACATGTTATGTCTTTCAGACGTCAGGCTGTTATGATACTGAGTGCTGATTTTGCAACGCTTGAAGTGTCGGTTAAACTAACGGTGCTTGGAAAAGATTATACGATCTTTATCAGCACTGAGTCCATGAAATGTTTTGTTTGTGGAAAATTCGGTCATATTAAAACAGCCTGTCCTCTGGTTAAAGAGGCTCAAGCGGCAAGAAATGGAGTTGAATCTGATTCAGGGCAGATTTTGAATGCTCCAGAGAGTAGCGATCTGGCTGAAGTAACTGGTGAAAGCGCAGCGCCCGGTCCGAGCGCGGAAAGGTCCGCGCTTACTGACATTGGAGAACAGTTGCGTCAAGATTGTAGCGTTGTTATCACTGAGACTGTTACTAAAATAGCTGATGCTGGACAGAGTGAAACCAGCGACAGTGGGCAGCCTGTTGTTGAGTTAGAGAAATCTAGTGATCAAGATCGGCCTAAAGTGAGTGATGGCTTGAATGAGGCGCAGGCATTAAGCAGTAACGTGTCTGACATTGATACTTCAAAATCGCAAGTAATGGATAGTGATTCGGACAGCGATTATTCAGAGTCGATTGCTGATGAACTGTCTGAAGCTAACTCTCAGGGAAGTATTGTTAGATTTGCAAAGTCTCGATATTATACGGTGGAACAACTCAATGACTTTTTAGATGCCACAAAAAATCAGAGAAAGCCAGAAATTGAAATGTTCTTTGTTGATTTAAGGCTTTTTGTTGAGTCCTCGCTGATGGCTATGAAGAAAGCCACTTTGGAGGAATTAGACCAGCCTAGGCGCTACCGCCTTAAGAAGTTTGTGAGTGCTGTCAGAAAAAGACTTAAAAACCCTTAAAGAGTCATGATGAACAGGAAATATTGGATTATGTATCTTTTCTCTTTTTTAATCCTGATGGCATCCTTTAACATTGGATCTTTAAATATAAATGGCTGTAGGGATGTACAAAAGAGAACTACTTTATTTAAGTATTTACATCTTAAAAAATCAGATGTAACTATGATACAGGAGACACATACCGATGCCTGTAATGAAGTTGACTGGACAAATGAATGGTCGGGGAACATTGGCTTTAGTCATGGCACAAATCTGAGTGCTGGTGTTGTGTTATTTTCAAAGCGTGTAAAAAATGATCCAGACTTTCTAGAAATAATACCTGGACGCCTATTGCGTGCTGATATAACAATAGACAATACTAGTTTTTCATTTTTTAATATTTATGCTCCTAATATAGGAAGTGAACGAAGTGTTTTTTTTGGAAAACTTTCTGAAGAATTGTTGAAATGTCCTCAGGATAACATTGTTATAATAGGTGGTGATTTCAATTGTACTGTAGATCACAAATTAGATAGAAACCATGAGGAACCTCATCCTAGTTCAGCGGGTGTTTTTAAATCTTTAATTAATAGACACAATCTGTTAGATTTGTGGAGAGAGGCTTACCCTCATGTTAAACAGTACACTTGGTTGAAAATGAATTCAAATAAGGTCTCTGCTGCGAGACTGGATCGTTTTTATGTTGAAAAGGGTAGCAAAGGAAGATTTTATAGCAGTTGTATCTCACCAACATCTATGTCAGATCACCATTTTATTTCTATGTCTATGTCTGTTCTGTCGTCTAAACCCTATCAGACACACTGGCACTTTAATAGCAGATTACTGCACGATCACTTCTTTGTGCACTCTTTTGATCTCTTGTGGAAATCTTGGAGGGAAGAGAGATTTAGCTATACATCTTTAAATCAGTGGTGGGACTTGGGAAAGGTGCAGATTAAAAACTTTTGCCAACAATACACTGCACATAACACAGATAATTTGAAAATGAAAATGAAGATCTTGGAACAAGAAATTCTTCAGCAAAGCTACATCAGCGAAGGTGGCGGATTATTGTCAGCTGACATCATCAAAGCGAATAAAAGCCTTTTGAAGGATTTATTGGATGAACAGGAGAAGGAAACTCTTGTGAGAACAAGATTTTTAAAGCACAATGAAATGGATGCTCCAACTGCCTTCTTTTTTGGACTAGAGAAAAAGCCAAAAGAGCAGAAATTTTTCCATAAGCTGAAACTTTCTAATGGCAGTGAAACTACTGACCAGCGAGAAATTATAGCTTCTGCTATTTCTTTTTATGAGAACCTCTATCAGTCAGAACACTGTGAGGAAGCAGCAGTTGAAGAACTTCTTCAAGGTCTTCCACAGTTGTCAGCGACTGAGAAGAAGGAGCTGGAGGGATTTCCGACTTTTGCTGAGCTGTCGAGTGCTGTGCTGGGGCTGAACAGTGGCAAATCACCTGGACTGGATGGTCTGTCTGCAGAGTTCTACAAAGGGTTTTGGAATGTGCTTGGACAAGACTTGTATCATGTTTTTCTGGAGTCCTTTAACCAAGGTACTTTACCCTTGAGCTGTCGAAGAGCGGTGCTGACATTAATACCCAAAAAAGGAGATCTTGGATACTTGAAGAATTGGCGTCCTGTTTCATTACTGTGTACTGATTTTAAAATACTGTCAAAACCTATAACCAATAGGTTGAAGAAATGTATGGCAACTATAATTCATGAGGATCAGTCATACTGCATCCCCAAAAGAACAATTTTTGACAACCTATTTTTGATAAGAGACATTATTACAGTTGCCAAAACACATCAAGTTGATATTGGACTCTTATCTCTAGATCAAGAGAAAGCTTTTGACAGAGTGGACCATTTATATTTACTAAAGACTTTGAAGGCTTTTGGTTTTGGTCCACAATTTATTTCCTGTGTTAAATTATTATATAGTGAAACATCTAGTATGCTGAAAATTAATGGGTGCCTGACTAGACCTTTTGCAGCAACTAGAGGCATACGGCAAGGATGCCCTCTTTCCGGACTTTTGTACTCAATTTCTATTGAACCTTTTCTGTCATCTTTAAGGAAACGATTGCATGGACTTGTTGTTCCTAGGTTTCCAGAAATTCCATCTGTGAAACTCACAGCATATGCAGATGATGTAACTGTATGTATCAGAAACACTGATGATATATCTGCTTTGATTTCTAGCTTGGAAGTTTTTCAAAAAGCAACATCTGCTAAAATTAATTGGGATAAGTGTACATCCCTGCTACTAGGTGAGTGGCAAAATATAGATCCTCCTCGGCTTCCACAACAATGTAGCTGGATTAAGGATGGTTTTAAGGTTCTTGGGGTACATTTGGGAACTGATCTTTACATGAAAAAGAATTGGGAAGGTTTAGCTGATAAAGTTACGGGCAGACTACAAAAGTGGAGGTGGATCCTTCCGAAGTTATCTTATAGAGGGAGATGTTTAATTGTCAATAACTTGGCAGCCTCAATGTTGTGGCACCGGTTTACAGTGTTGGATCCTCCTAAAGAGCTACTTGGCACAATTCAGAAAAGTTTTGTCAATTTTTTCTGGGATGGGTTTCATTGGCTTCCTCCTGGGGTTTTATATCTCCCAGTGATTGAGGGAGGACAAGGACTCATAGATTTAGAAGCAAGAATTAAAACAATGAGACTTCAAACGTTGCAGAAATTGCTATACTGTTCAGATAAGATTCCCTGGATTGCATATAGCTTGTCTATTCTCCAAGATATAGGAGGAATCGGAATAGATAAGCAGTTGTTCTTAATTGAAAAATCTTTTGTTTCAAAAGTAAGTTGTTGTCTTTTAAAGTTTTATGAGTCTGTGTTCAAAGCTTGGCAACTGTTAAAGAAGGTTAGGAAGGAGAGTGAACATTATGGGGTTTTGGAACCATTATTCTTTAATTCTCTTTTTAAAATAAACTCGTCGATTTCAAGTACAGTAGTTGATATGTTTCTAAAGACTGGAATAGCTACTGTAATGGACTTAATTGATTCTACGAAAGGTCAATGGCGTGCGGCTGTATCAATAGCTGATCAAGTTGGGCTGAGATCAGAAAGATATGTTGAAGGGTTCGTGGAGGGTCTTAAAAAATCTTTTCCTCAATCTTTCTTGACCTTTGTAAAAGCTTTTTTTGAAAATGGTGAAAAGTCCCTGACCTTTCCAGATCTTAGAGTAGAAATAGGATCTGAATTGGATGAGGATTTAAATAATATGTTGTTATTAAAGGGATTTAAAGATGTATTGTTTCAGAATGTGGAAAAAAAGATGTTGTATGGAATGTGTGTGAAATCTTTGTTCTATGCTCAATTGAAAAGACGTACTGACACTAAATGGAGAGAATACTTATCCATTTCTTCAGAACTAACTCCATCATGGAGGTGTTTGTATAAACCCCCTATTCCTAAGAGATCTGGAGATCTCCAATGGAGAATACTCCATTGTGTTGTGGCAACAAATAGTCTTGTGTCAAAATTTAATGCAAAGGTTTCATTTGCATGTCCGTTTTGTAATGTTCTTGATACTGTTTTTCATTGTTTTTCTGATTGTTTTAGATTAATTCCTTTGTTTGAACTGTTGGAAAAAATATTCACTGAACTTGGGTTTATTTTTACCAAAAATCTGTTTATTTTGGGTTTGAAATACAAGAAGGAATGGAAAGCACAGTGTACTCTGGGTAACTTTCTATTAGGGCAGGCAAAGTTGGCAATTCTAAAATCCCACACATGTAAAAATGAGGGGGAAAATATTGATTTGGTTGGAATGTTCAAATCATTAGTAAAGTACCGGGTCGCTGTGGAATATGCCTATTGTAAATTAACACATAATATTGATTTTTTTGATGCAAGGTGGAGTGTGAAAAATGCTCTTGTGGTGAGAAATGTTTTTGGAGAGTTATGGTTTAATTGGTAAAATTGTGATTTACTGTCATTATTATTATTATTTCATTTATTTATTTATTTTTATTTTGCTTTGTGGTGCAAATATTGTTTTTTAAATTAGTTGTTTGATTAAAAGAGTTTTAAAAGTCAAAGTCTCTCTCTCTCTCTCTCTCTCTCTCTCTCTCTCTCACACACACACACTCTCACTCACACTCACTCACACGCGCACACACACACACACACACTCACACACACACACACACACACACACACACACACACACACACTCACTCACTCACTCACTCACTCACTCGCACGCGCACACACAGGGTCCGAAATTAACTTTTTGGCTCACCTGCCACGGGGACTGGTAGATGAAAAAATCCACCAGCCAAGCATATTTTTTACCGGCCAAAATAATAAACAGCCTTTTTTTGGTCACATATACATTCATTTCAGTAGGCTACATTTAATTGAGATAGGTAGGCCATAAAAAATGTCCAGAGCTAAATTTGAAATGTATAATAAAAAAATCTATATATTGATCAAAATGAGAGAAATATATGAAATAGGTAGGCCTACTATCATTGGGGTAAAAAAAAAAGTCAATCATGTGGAAGGGAAGGCAGAACGTACTCGGTTACTTACGTAACCTCGGTTCCCTGAGAGATAAGGGAACGAGTATTGCGTTGCAAACGCTATGAGAAAATGGTGCAGAAGCAGCCTGGCCAGCGGCGGAGTATGCACGATCCGCGAGTGCTGAAGACGTTCTGCACGGCTTTCATGGGTGCGCGGCCTCTGCCTCTGCTCGCGGCCAACTGCTAGCAGGACACAAATTAGCGGCGACCGCTTCTTCCAGTGGCGGTCGCTTCACATATCCTTTTTCCTCAGCGTCGTCAACAGCGTTAACTGTACGTACACACCGCCGACGACTTGAGCTGCAAAGAAGCTCTGGCCGCCTTGTCAGGGACGCTTGTCAAAAAGTATGGGGAAGCTTGACGCTTTGGCCGCTCTGAATAGTGAGTGCGCGCACGCGCGACCGGGCTCTCTCTCTCTCTCTGCTCGTTCTTAAGAGGCAGAAGAGCGCGGGCGCGCTGAAAATTTCATATTTTGGTATGAACATTCACCCGCCAGTGTGGCGGATAGCCTCTTGAGATTTACTCGCCAAACGGAAAATCTACCCGCATTTGGCGCTTGGCGGGTGTTAATTTCGGACCCTGCGCACACACACACACACACACACACACACACACACACACTCGCACTCTCTCTCTCTCTCTCTCTCTCAATTTTCAATTTCAATTTTCAATTTTCATGTTGCTTTATTGGCATGACAAAAAATGCATCTGTGTTGCCAAAGCATAAGAACAAACATATATAAACAACAACAAGGAGTAAAATACATCTGATATAGTAATACAAGTAAACAGGATAATTATGATATAGATGCAGAAACTAAACACATTTTGTGCATGTCCCTCAAAGGGTACATTGGAACAATAATACATACATACATATATATATATATATATATATATATACATACATACACATATAAAAGAGAATACAGAAAAACTAAATAATAATAATAAAAAAAAATATATATATATATATATATATATATATATATATATATATATATATATATATATATATATATATATATACATATACATAATATATAACTTGTATAAATACCTCTTATACAATTTTCTATTTATTTAGCCTTGTATTGTGGCAGGAGAAGACATATTTAGCTGCTAGCCATGCCGTGCTTTTATCTTCCCCTAATAAAAAAGGAAGCTTTTTGTCCTCAGTGTAGGTAGTGAAGCCTGGTATATGTTTTTCAAATTTTTGGAAATATTTGTTTCTTAAGTCTTCATATTTGGGACATGTACATAGGAAATGTAATTCTGTTTCTATATCCTGGTGGCAGTGTGTACAGACACGTTCCTCTCTTGGTCTCCACACTTTTAAATGTCGACCTCTTTCAATCTCCAGCTCGTGGTCACTGACTCTGTATTTTGTTAAAATTCGTATTTCTTTGGGATTTTTTGTTTTGAGATATCCGGCCAATTGGATATCTCTGTTCAGGGATTGATAACAGAGGAGTTTGTGTTGTATTTTATTTTCATTTTGCCATAGTTCTGTATACTCGTCTTTTAATTTAGTTTCAAATCTTTTGATTGAAGACTGAGGATTGTGTCTGTGGCGACTCTGATGCTCAGTGTACCTGTCTCTCTCTCTACCTGTCTGTCTACAACTGACTGTGTTTATCTCCATGTACCTCTGAGCCAGCTGGTCCAGGGGGTGCACATCTGAACCCCACTGGTTGCTCAGGAGAGCTTTGTATGCAATGGAATTTTTATCAGCTTGATTTAAATGCTGCCAAAATTTAATTGACCTTTTTTGGATTTGAATTTTCAGAGGGAATATACCGAGTTCTGCTCTGCATGCATTGTTTGGGGTGTTTGGGCGAACTTTTAGAATAATTTTACAGAATTCCAGTTGCAGTTTTTCAGTGGGAGTTTTATCCCAGTTTTCGAAATCGGGCCCCAAACTTCGCTTCCGTAAAGCATTATTGGTGTTATCAGAAAATTGTAGATTTTTAGCCAAATTCTTGCGGGGATATGTGTTTTTCCAAATTTGCATTTGATTGCATACAAAGCTCTCCGAGCTTTATTACATAGTGTGTTTATAGCCAGGTTGAAACTCCCTGATGCACTAATTTCAACCCCTAAGTAATTATATGAACCCTTTTGTTCTAGTCTGGTGTTGCCCAGAGTGAAGTTGTAACTCTGTCTATTTCCCAGAGATCTGGCTCTCCTCTGAAATACCAGAACACTGGTCTTTTTCAGATTGACTGTCAGTGCCCATTTCTGACAGTACTGCTCTAGGACAGACAGGCCCTGTTGTAAACCTTCTTCTGTTGGGGACAACAGAACCAGATCATCGGCATAGAGCAGGAACTTGATGCTGGTATCATGAAGTGTGAGACCTGGGGCTGCAGATTGTTCCAGCATGGTTGCTAGTTCATTGATGTAAATGTTAAACAGTGTTGGACTCAAACTGCATCCCTGTCTCACGCCACGCCCTTGCTTGAAGAATTCTGTTCTTTTGGAGCCAATTTTTACTGCACATTTATTTTCTGTGTACAGTGATTTAATAGTGTCATAGACTTTACCCCCTATCCCGCTTTCGATAAGTTTATAAAAAAGCCCATCATGCCATATTGTGTCAAAAGCTTTTTTGAAGTCTATAAAACATGCGAATATTTTCCCATTTTTAATTTTGGTGTAGTTTTTAATAAGGGTGTGGAGAGTATAAATGTGGTCTGATGTACGATATTTTGGTAAAAAGCCAATTTGATTTTTACTTAAGACATTGTGCTTGGTGAGAAAGGACAGTATTCTGGCGTTAATAATACTGCAGAAAACCTTCCCCAGACTACTGTTCACACTAATGCCTCTGTAGTTGTTAGGGTCCAATCTGTCGCCATTTTTGAAAATGGGGGTGATGAGTCCATGGTTCCAGATCTCAGGGAAATAACCAGACTCCAGAACAAGGTTGAACAGCTTGTGGAGAGCTGCCTGCAGTGTAGGGCTACTGTGCTTTAGCATCTCAGGGCAGATGCTGTCCACTCCACAAGTCTTTCCAGCCTTCAGAGCCTTCAGTTGGCTCTGTATTTCTATTAGTGTTATTACTGTATCTAGGGGGTTTTGGTAGTCTTTCACCTTTTCCTCTAAGTGGTGAAGTTTTTCAACTACTGAGTGTTGTTGGGGGGTGATTGCACTATAATCGATATTCTTATACAAAAATGTAAAGTGATTTTTCCAGATCAAACCATTTTGTATTGTTAATTTATCTTTAGTTTGTCTTGGACTGAATTTATTCCACAAATTCCAAAAGACGTTTTGGTCAATGGCTTCTTCTATTTTGTTAAGTTCTTCAGATCTGTAAAGCTCTTTTTTCTTATTGATTAGTATTTTGTAGTATTTTAGTGCCTGATGGTATTGGACCCGTATCTGACTCTCATGGGGTTCTCTGTGTTTTTGGTTTGATAATAGTCTGAGTTGTTTTCTAGCATGAACGCATTCATCGTCATACCATTTTTCTTTTGAGGGTTTGTGTTTTGTTATTTTGTTACTATAGTTAATTACTTTGAGATTTGATTTTGTAGCTAATTCATCAAATATATTGTTTAAATGCTGTGTAGCCAAATTTACTCCATCTTTTGTGCATGGAAATTCAATAAGTCTGAAGAGATTAAGTTTTGATTTGATTTCTGTACTCTCAAGTGCAGTTAAATAATTCTCTATGTTGCTGCATTTTTTCCATATATATTTTTGGTGGAGGTCATACATTTTGCTGGTTTCTGATTCTTGTACTAAGCTATACTTTGTAGACTTATTTAAATAAAGAGTTGTTTGGCAGTGATCTGAAAAGGGAAGTTGTGGTGAAACTACAAATGCATTGATATCCTCTGGGTCGATATCGGTTATCGTATAGTCCACCACACTGTTACCTAACGCAGAGGAATAGGTCATTCTACCTAGAGAGTCACCTCGGGTCCTTCCATTAACTATGTACAAGCCAAGGCTTTTGCATATCTGGAGAACTTGTCTTCCGTTTTTGTTTATAATATTGTCAAAACTTTGTCTTTGTGGTATTGCGTGAGCTGGGACTGGGGAGATTTGACCGAAAATGTGTTTGTTTCCATCTACTTCGATGTAGTCTTTCTCTTTTCCAGTTCTTGCATTGAGATCTCCACATATTAAGATGTGACCCAATGACTGGAAATGAATTATCTCCTTTTGAAGTTCTTGAAAAATCTCCTCAGTGTAATAGGGGGAGTTTGAAGGTGGAATATAGATTGCACATAAATATGTATCTCTGGTACTATTAACTATACCTCTGTTGATTTTTATCCAAAGGTGAGTTTTTCCTTTTTTCACTGGTGAAATATCATTTTTATATTGTGCTTTATGCCAAATTAATGTTCCCCCTGAATCTCTTCCATTTTTAACATTTTTCTTTTTTACAGAAGGTACCGAAAATTCAATGTAATTATTAGGACAATTATATAGTAAATCTGAATAGTTCCATGTTTCATGTATAATGATGATATCTAAATTATTTACACTTTTTACAAATTCAGGATCTGAAGTTTTATCCCCAAAAGTTGTGGAGTACAAACCCTGGATATTCCAACTACTAATTGAGAATGACATTTGTCCAGATACAGGAACTGTGTTTCACGTAGAAATGTACAATTAAAAATAAATAAATAAATAAATAAATAAAAATCCAACTCCAACGATATTAAGTATTATAAATGCTATGTACCTGTTATATATGTTATAGATGATATAAAGGTTTGGTGTCTAATAATGTTGAAAGCCCATGTTAATTTAACAGTTTTGAGCACAGCAAGGTGACTAGGTCTCTTATCTGGTTTGGATCACAGTGGGCAGATGGTGGTATTGGTGCTCTGGTAGCTATGGCGTAGCTCTCTCTCTGGCTGGGGGGCTGAGGTATGTAGGTAGGTAGCTCCCTCGGTGGGTGGTGGGCTGTGACTTCGTTAGGTAGGTAAATCTCTCTGGGAAGGGGGGGCTGTGGCAGGTAGGTAGCATTCTCTCTTTGGATAGTAGGTTGTGACAGGTAGATTTCTTGGTTTGTTTGGTTGTACTGTTGTTGTGGTTGTTTTGTGTAGGGGGGCTGCTGAGGGTACATCTGCTGGGTAGGGTGATGTCTGCGTGGGTGAAGAGAGTTTTCTGATTGAGTGGAGTTTCTTCTGCGGTCAGGTGTGGAAGTGCGTCGGCCTAGGGCTGTGTCTTTGAGGCTCTTCGCAAATAGTCCCACAGCTCTCTTACTGAGGTGGATGTGGTCACATAAGTGCTGCTGAAGTATGTCTCTGTGGAGGGCTACATGGACGTTTTGCAGTTGTGTGCATTTCTCTCTAATCTCAGCGTTGATTGTGTTAATTGTGTGTTGGGGTGTGTCAGTCCTTGGAAGTAAAGATGATATAGTGACTCTTGCTCTGGGGTATTTCTCTCTCGCTTTCCTTGCCACCTGCAACAGTGCTAATGGTAAGTCGCTGATCCTTGCAGTCAGGTCGTTGGTCCCTGTGTGGATCAAAATGTGCTCCACATCTTGGTACCTCTGTTTGGATAGCTGCTCACTAGCCTTCTTCGTGGTGGGGCTCCAGAGTTTCACTGCTTCTCGGCCTGGGAAGAGGCGTTTTAAGTCAATGTGTTTCCCGTTTGAGTCACACATTAATATGATCTGAGAAGTGTGTGCTGTGTGTGTGTGATTGGGTTTAACAGTACTGTGGTCAGTGTGTGTGTCAGTGTCTGTAATCAGTATGTGTGTTTGAGGGGGTTCTGGAGGCGAGTAAGTGGTGGGGTCTAGGTGAGGTGTAGTGCGTTCTGATAGGATAGGAGGGTTCGGGGGCAGGGAAGTGGTGGGTGTGGGGTTGATGGGAGGGGGGGGGGCGATCATCTCTCATCTCTCATACTGGATCTCATATCTGTCAGTGTCCGGTGGCAAAAGCGGCAGATCTGAATCTTTTACTGACAAGCTGATAGCGGAGCCGTCCTCCATCGCGGCATCCATTCTCGGTAGGTTTTATTTCCTGTAACGTTAGTTAGGATTACCGTTTGGCAGTGCCGGTGTCGGTTGATCCTTGTAACGTTGATTAGTGTTTGGTGCTTTGTGTCTTCTTGTTTGGTTTCGGTCGTAAATTATGTTACCGTTATAAGCTAGCGAACGTTACAAGCTAGTAAACATTAGCGTTCCGTTGATGCTGTCAGTTGACTTCTTTGTGTTCATATTTGAGGAAAAAATGAACGGATTTTATCGGTCTTGGTCTCAAAAAAAAAAATCCTCTCCGTTTTATGTTCTTCGTGTCAGGAGTTGAAATTGTAAATTGGACATTTTCACCGTGAAAGCACAGTAAATGTATAATGTATAATGTATCTCAAGAGCTTGTCATTTTGTTGCCAAACAGTTCGGTAACCATGACAACCTCTCAACCACTCTCTCTCTCACACACGCTCACTCACACTCACTCGAAAAATTAAACATGCTAATTAAACTTTTTGTCGTGATGTCCTGAAGCATCGAGGGCTGCACCGCAAGGAGCGTGCTACGGAAACCCTGAAGGAAGATTTGGCGAATGCAAAATGTATGTTTTTTTTTTTTTTTATTATTAAATGAAAATAATTACAAACATACAAGGCATTAAACAGTTAAGCATATTCTCATATACTACAGTAAAGATTGAGCAAAATCAGCAATAACAATACAATTTAAAGCATACCTGAGATTATAAATACAGCTACAAAACAAAAGCGCGAATGCAAAATGTATGTATTGTACGCTATACTGAAGAGGGGGAGAAAAAAAAATCTAAAAAATCGATTTTTTGAAAATATGAATCGATTTGACCTACCAACTCGATTTTTAAATCAAATCGATTTTTTTCCCAGGCGCTCCGTAACAAAGTGAATATCCGAGAGAGAGAAAGATTGTGAAATGTCCTCAGCGTGTCTTCTGCAGGTCGTGCTCCAGGTGTTCATCAAAGCCCAGATGTGCCCAGATGTTGGCTTTAAAGTAGCTGGAGCATGTTTAGTTTTCTCATCTCTCCTCCCTCTGCTATTGGATGCTACCGCCACACATGACGTCAGAAGAGCGTCAGTACATTATAATGGGTTATGGTCTATTACTGAACCGACACCGAATCGTCCTCGTCTGCATCGTAGAAGCGATTAGTTTCGACACCCCTGATATCATCCTCAGATTAGCAACACTATTTAGATGTACGGCTTTGATTTTCCAGCCGTTTTAGACTTCAACTTGTTTCATAAAATATATATTTTAATATAAAATAATGTTCATAAATAATTTTCATAAACTTAAACCTATATAACTTTTTTTTTGGATCTACTTATTCATTTTCTTTTTACTTCAGCAATAATCTGCCAAGGGTCTTTAAAGTGATGCCAAACTTAAGTCTGTTCTCCCAAGCTTCAATATTTCATTACAGTGTTTTGACTCGGACATTTTTGTCCTCTATGTATCTGTGTGTAACTTTATAACTGATGCACAAGGGCTTAATCTGTTCATCTAAACCATAACTCCTGCTGAATGTGACACGACTGGAGAAAATAGTGTTTCAAAATTAGTTTGTTGAAATATTGACCTAGAATTTATGCGCTAAAATTAAAACGGCAAAATTGGCTACAAATGATCAGATATATCGCTAAACCTTTTTTCTCAAAATGTTTTTTAAATGTAAAAGCTTAAATGTAAACCTGACAATATGAAGCGCTATTCCCTCGCTCTGACACTCCCTCAGGATTCCACATCAGAATGTCTGGGATTTTCTAATCTTTACCGGAATTATCATGTAAAGCAAAAGCGTGAGTCTAAGCTGTGTTTAGGGGAATTAACTAGCCGTCTGTTAAACTATAAGAGGAAATATATGTTTTAGTCCATCTCATTTATGACTGAATGATGCCTTTGTTGTGTTCATTGATGTTCGCAGGAACATGTGCTGAAAATAATCTTGAACACACTGTAAGCCTCTGTGAATTAAAGCTGCTGAATGTGATATAAATGTAATGCTCTCAGTGTCTCCATATAAA
Source organism: Rutilus rutilus (assembly GCF_951802725.1). NCBI lineage: Eukaryota > Metazoa > Chordata > Actinopteri > Cypriniformes > Leuciscidae > Rutilus > Rutilus rutilus. The sequence continues at coordinate 61,133,005 of NC_140210.1, forward strand.
GGGAAGATGTGAGTCTCTGAGAACGAGTGCAGCGTCTCCAGAACCCAGCAGTGAGTCTCTGAAGAGTCACAGATCTATGAATAATCCCACAAATCCTGGAGATGGATTCAGTGACCTCTGACCCCAGGTGAGACACAATCCAGTGCTGGACACAATAGACCGACTCACACAACATCACAGATCATCTGAACTAATCATTTACATTTAATCCATTATAAAGATGTGTATAAATTATCATATCTTTTCTTAGTATCTCCAGGAAGAGGAAGAGATCTTCATCTCCAGAACCCAGCTGTGTGTCTCTGAAGAGTGACAGATCCATTCCTCATCTTCCTCCTGACCTCAGTGATAAACCAGTGACCTCTGACCTCAGTGATGAACCAGCGACCTCTGACCTCAGGTGAGGATAAACGTGACCTAGACCTAAGACCAAAATTTGTAGTTGTTTTTGCAGAAAACACTGTAATGGCTTTCCTGACATTAAATTGAAGAATTTGAAAGGAAAGATGGAGCACACATTTAATAAAATTAGGAAATAAATGCCCTTTATAAAGGTAAAAAAAAATATTTCCATAAGATTGTTTTCCAACAGTGATTTAATGAAACATTGACAATTTAAGTTTGAAGGGAGTAAAGCCTCTGTTTAATTTTACATCAGCCTACTTCAGTGTGATATATTACCATATCATCATGCTTAACTCTGAGAATCTGAATAACTGTAATGTGATGATCAGATGCAGATATCTATCGGCTGGCACTCCACAAGTAGTCCATTCATTTGTCACGATGGAACTTCCTTCAAAAGCAGAGCTCCACCAAAGAGCCTGCACTCGTTGCGGACGGTTATCTAAAGTGTGCTGAGAATTTTGGACGTGCGGGGCGAACTATTTCTTTTCTTAGCTGAAGCCGACAACGGGACAAAATAAATGTAAAAAGAGACATAGTGGAGTTTCCTATTTTCGTTTTAACAAGTGTAATAAAGTCTGTAGTCTACCCCTTACATGACCTGGCAAGTGACATTATTCTAAACCCATACGCATAAAACTCCCCCGACATGGTTAGAAAATACTGCCTCTAGAGCAGCGGCACAACGAGAAAATCAGAATAGCCTACAGAAGCCCTGAACCGCAACGAAGAAAAGAAAGAAAGAAATCTAGCATTTCGAGAATAAAGTCGAAACAGTACGAGAATAAAGTCGAAACATTTCGAGAATAAAGTCGAAACATTTCGAGAATAAAGTCGAAACAGTACGAGAATACAGTCTGCCGTAGAAGTTGCGTTATTCTGAATGTCCGTTATTTCACATCGCTGCACAGGCATTCATAACGGTGCGCGTCCACTGCCGCAGATCGAGTGTCTCCAATTCATTGTGCACGCGTGTGTGTGCGTGTAAAGAAATGCTCTTGTTAAGTCGAACTGAAATGTACAAAATGTTCTTCCGGGGGGGCATGACCCCTGACCCCTCTAGAGGTACCGACCTCCACCCACTAAATACTGTGGGGAAACACAGTCGGCTTTATGATGGTCTACGGAAAATACTAATTTAATTATCTTACTATTAAAATACATGATCAGGATTTTACCTCCTCGTTTTGAGCCAGGAGAAACCCTGAGTGTTGTTTATAAGGAGAATCTGTTAAACTGACAATGTTCATTAATGTGTTGCTGTTCCTTGCGTGTTTTATTCACAAACATGTTTTATGTGTGTATTTTGTTACCATTCAGAGATGATCAGACTGGAGACCAGGATTCTCCTCAGCCAGTGAATGATGAACTACAGAGAGTCAAACACAGACACAAAGCCAGCATGAAGAACAAGTATGAGAGATTATTTGAGGGACTGAAACTCCAAGGGAATGAAACCCTCCTGAACAGGATCTACACACAGCTCTACATCATAGAGGGAGAGAGAGAAGGAGTGAATGAAGAACATGAGGTTTTACAGATGGAGAAAACAGCCAGAACACAACACTCACAAGACACTCCAATCTACTGCAATGACATCTTTAAAGCCTCTCCTGAACCAGGACGCCAGGAGAAAGAGCAGATCAAGACTGTTCTCACTAAAGGCATCGCTGGAATCGGGAAAACCGTCTCTGTGCAGAAGTTCATTCTGGACTGGGCCGAGGGAAAAGACAATCAGGATGTAGATTTCATGTTTGTGCTTCCATTTCGAGAGCTGAACTTGATCCGAGATCATCAGTACAGTCTTCACAGACTTCTGCTGGACTTTCATCCTGAACTTCAAGATCTGGACTCAAAGATTTATGAGGAGTGTAAAGTTGTGTTCATCTTTGATGGTCTGGATGAAAGCAGAATCACACTGATGTTTTCAGACGCTCAGGAAGTTTCTGATGTGACTGAGACTTCATCAGTGGGAGTGTTGATGTCAAAGCTCATGAAAGGAGATCTGCTTCCCTCGGCTCTCATCTGGATCACCTCCAGACCAGCAGCAGCCAATCAGATCCCCTCCAAATACATCCACCGTCTGACAGAGATTCAGGGATTCAATGAGCCTCAGAAGGAGGAATATTTCAGGAAGAGAATCAGTGACGAGCATCAAGCCAGCAGAATCATCTCACACATCAGAAGAGCAAGAAGCCTCCACATCATGTGCCACATACCCGTCTTCTGCTGGATCTCCTCCACTGTGCTTCAGAAGCTCCTGGAAGAAGATCTGAGTGCAGAAATCCCTCAAACTCTGACTGAAATGTACATCCACTTCCTGCTGATTCAGATCAACATGAGGAATCAGAAGTATGAAGAGAGAGATCCAGAGAAACTCCTGCAGTCCAACAGAGAAGTGATTGTGAAACTTGCTGGAGTGGCTTTCCATCAGCTGATGAAGGGCAATGTGATGTTCTATGAGGAGGACCTGTTTGAGAGCGGCATAGACGTCACTGACGCCTCAGTGCATTCTGGGATTTGCACTGAGATCTTTAAGGAGGAATCTGTGATTCATCAGAGGAAAGTCTACAGCTTCATTCATCTGAGCGTTCAGGAGTTTCTCGCTGCTTTCTATGTGTTTTACTGCTATTTAATGAAGAACGAGGAACCACTGCAGCTTCTGGATGGATTCAGGCCTGATGAAGTCTCTCTGTGTGATCTACTAACATCAGCAGTAGATAAAGCCCTCTGGGGTGAGAATGGACATCTGGATCTGTTCCTGCGGTTCCTGCTGGGCGTCTCACTGGAGTCCAATCAGAGACTCTTACAGGATCTACTGACACACACAGAGAACAGCTCAGAGAGCATCAGGAGAATCACACAGGACATTAAAGACAAGATCAAAGATGAGCGGAATATTAATCGTCTCTCAGCGGATCAATCCATCAATCTGTTCCTCTGTCTGCTGGAAGTGAAAGATCAGACTCTGTCCAGAGAGATTCAGGAGTTTGTGAAATCAGACAAACACTCAGAGGAGGAACTCTCTCCGTCTCACTGCTCTACAATCTCCTACATGCTTCAGATCTCAGAGGAGGCGCTGGATGAGCTGAACCTCATGAAATACAACACATCAGCTGAGGGGAGAAGAAGACTGATACCAGCTGTGGTCAACTGCAGGAAAGCTCTGTGAGTGTTTAATCATTAATAGCTAAAGAATCATTTTAATAATGCATCTTACATCTTTACAGGGGTCATGACATGGAGTTTTTACTAGTGGTGGGCCGTTATCGGCGTTAACATGTAAGGAATAATTGACGACAGGCCGTTGAATTATTAGAAAAATAATGCACACCCGAGGTGGTAATGCGGTCACGAGGCGAAGCAGAGTACTACAGCTCAGGGCTCGCAAAATCGCCTGCCCGACGTCCCGGGGCTATTGTGTTTTCCAGTCGGGCTACCAAAATGCATAACCGGCCTGCCTGACGGGCTATCTGAAATAGTGTTCGCTTCAGTCTCGTTATAATCAGATCCAGCGCGCTCTTCAACTTCAATCCGCAGCGGCGCCGAGCAGAGCGCACGTCAGAAACAGAGGACGGTGTGTGTGTGTGTGTGTGTGTGTGTGTGTGTTCATCTGAGTCTCATTGGTCTGTCACTCATTGGTCTGTCACTCATTGGTCTGTGGTGCTCGTCAATGTCAGAATATTTGAGATGACCAATCAAATCAAAGTAGGCGGGCTTTATGTTCACAAGAGCGACTCGACGCTTCAGTTCACGGTCAAGTGCGAGATAAGATGTAAGTAGCTAAACTAAACATTTCATATTTGACAGTTTTTTTAGGTTATGAATGTGAAACGAATGACAAAAATAATCAGGCAAATGAATATACTTTTGTCGAATTTCGCCATTTTGAACTGAAAATAGGCCTGTAATGTGACTAATTAGTTTACTGTCATTGTGAGGGGACATTAGCATTAACAAAGCCGTTTTCATCATAGGCACAAGATTAATAATGAATGTGTACATGTTGAGAATTAATATACAATTTGTAGGTTGATGGATAAGACACATGCCTTTGGTCTGAGAGACCCGGGTTCGAATCCACTGTGAGACACCAATGTGTCCCTGAGCAAGACACTTAACCCCTAGTTGCTCCAGAGGCGTGCGACCTCTGACATATATAGCAATTGTAAGTCGCTTTGGATAAAAGCGTCAGCTAAATGAATAAATGTAAATGTAAATGTAGGACCTCTTTGATTATAAAGCCCTGTCTATGGCCCTGTATTAGGAATAAGATCAATAATGAATGTGTATTGTGTACATATTGTAAATTAATTTAATAAACTTAGTTAGGCTACCTAAGGTTAGCTTTCCTAGTAACTCTCAGTAAATTAATGCATCTGAGAAAATGATTCATAAATCAGCCTATCAGTTTGACCCTTTGTTTACTTTCTTCACTGACAGACAAAAATGAAAAGCCTCTATCGGTCAAAGCTCAGCTTTAGGAGGGGAAGAGACAGAGCAAGAGAAAAACTAAGAGAATAGGAGTGTGATGCTGATGAGGAGAGAAAAATAATCAGCTGCCCACTGACATGGTTTTAAAGCTATTGTTATCCAATTTTTTTGTTTTCAAAACATCTTAAAATGCACATATGTAGATCAGAGAAATAAGAATTTTCTCGGGGGTGCCCCCGAACCCCCCTAACTAGCATATCTCACACTCGGGACCTCAGTGATGAAAAAACCCTGCCATCTGCATGTTAATGAAACAAGTTAATAGTGAGTATTAGAGTATCATCGCCACAGACACAGACTGATTCATGATCCACACTGGTCACACACATTTCAGTTCAGTTAGAACCAGATGCATATTTGTTGATATTTGTGTTTTGAAAAAGTTTTTGATTCATTGTTTTGACTCCTAACCAATATTCTACATAAAAAATTGTAGTCTTTTTAAATGGGCTAGTAAAATTAATTTCGGGCTACCAAAATCTGAAGAGTGCCTGCCCGAAGGGCTACCAGCGATTTAGAAATTTTGCGAGCCCTGAGCTACCACACCTCGAAACATTGTTCAGATTCTGTATTTCAAGACGTTTGTAAAGTTTTTGTGATTAAAATGCTCTTGAATCTGTAGGACTACTTTCTTACGCATCTAATCCCATGCCTCCGTTGCTAATTCCAAAACGTCACTTTAGAGTTATTAACGGAGGTTTGAGCCACTGATAGCAGACTAATGCTGGCACACACGACTCTGGCACATTCTCTGACTGTTTTCATCGACTGCAGCAGATTATAAACACTGACTTTGAACACAGACTGAACGCGCTGAACACACGTTTGGACATGATCAGTCATCAGATTACATTGATAACCGGCCTTAAAGTGTGTCCTCAGCTTTATGCAGTTATTAGAGAGAGATGTTGCAATAATGAGACAGAAAAGCATGTGCGTCAATATTATTATTTATTTATTTATTCAATTCATTTTAATTAATTTGTTCATTCTTTTGTTTCTATTATTGACAGATGACAGTAGACTAGCCAATTAAATGAAACAAAAAGCCTTTTAACAAGTAAGGCCTATCAATAATAATTTATTTGTTATATTATCTGCAATAAAAATCTGTGCTGCAGGACTATCCATTTATTTAGCCTATATTCAGTTTAATTTTCTATTGATTATAGATAGGAATATACTTTATTTATTAAAATTAAACTGCATGTTTCCATTGATTGTGAAGCTAGACATTGAAGATTGCAGATCAAGCGCATGGGGCTAAATGCTTTTTCTTGTTATGAATTGTATCCTATTTTCCGTTATTACAGTTAACTAGGCGAAGTGATATGGAGCTGTAATGCGGTCGAGACCTGCCTGGAACTACTTTAGCCGTGCGTTTCCCTGAAAATAATGCACACCTTAGAACGTTCGTCAACCAATCAGATACAAGCATTCAACGGCCCTGTAGTATAAGCTGCGTTAACGTGAGACTCTTATCGGGCGGTAAAATAAAATAAAATATCGCCGTTAATCTATTCTCAAAGATGTGTTGGGAGCTGGGTCTATACTACGCAAGCTATGATGACTTTCACCTTGATATTTTAGCGCGGATGTATAGCCGAATTGCACTGTAGGGGGCTTCGAACCTGTGTGTATGCCTACTGTGAAATGACCACATCAAACGTGACGTGCTAACATGGATGCAGCTATGAAGCCGCCGGGTTTGCTTCAGGGAAAATTTATTTCTCAGATTCTCAGATCGCTATTCAATTCCCGCTATATGCAGATTTAATGCACGTTACCGAAAGCAGCAGATATGAGCTGCATTTTATTGATCATCAGCTAAAATTTCAAAATCAAAGACCGCAATAAGAGAGAGCGGCAACAGCCCTGGAAGATCATTTCGTTTCTCTACTTTTAATGATGAAGATTGTGTGTTAAGCGTCTGTGACTTACTTTCACTTTGATTTGCGATAGTTTGCACGTTGGCTTCACGGCTGGACTGGCCATTGGGCATACCGGGCAAATGCCCGGTGGGCCGACGTGCTTTTTGGGCCGATACATCTCATAAATACTTTTTTTTTTTTATTATTATAATTTTTTTTAACGGCCCATAAAAAGTGTACATCGGCGGGCCATTCGTTTTGTTTTGTTTTGCTTGCGTTTTGGGTTTGTGCCGGTGTAATGCATTGGTCAAAAAAAGTCAGTGTTAGTTTTTTTTCTGACAGACCAGCCCATGAAACACGTAGATCAGCGGCCCATTGGTTCTTTCCTTGATTGACACTGGGCTGGCCCAATCACAACTTTAAACGAGTGAGCGAGCGTGCAGCAGTGTCAGTGTGTAATATCTGCCAGAATAGTCTGCGAGATGGAGAAGAAACGCAAGGAATGTGCAGATAAATAGCGTGAAAAAATAGAACCAGGCCCTTAAAGCAGACGCTTTATGTGTCAAAATATATGTTTTCTGACCTTCATCAGCTCCTGTGGCAGATGATGATAGTGAGGACGGAGGATCAGGAGAGAGATGAGAGAGTGTAGAGTCCGCGGTAAGCAGAACTAGCCTACTTTCAAAACACTTAAGCCATATCATGAGTGTAGGAACCCATAACCCAGTTACAGATTATTTCCACATCTGCATAGTTGACGATTACCGCAATTCACTAGAAATTTAATGAGAGGCGTTTGTAAACCATGTTTTCCGCCAAAATAAAAGCTTGATGCAGTTTGCGTCAAAATAAAAGATCATGTGCTTATCTCTTTCAAGTATAGAAATTGGTACAAAACTAATTATGAAAGTTTCCTTTATTTTTTAGTGCATTTGTTTTACAAAATATGGCTATTACTGTCATTGGATTAATATCATAACTATTATGTAGTAGGTGTAATGTAAATAGACAATGTAACTAAAAGAGATTTGAATTTTTCTTTGTTTAATTTGCACACTGAATATGGGGTGGAGCTTTTAATTTTGAACTCTCAAAGTGCACCAGATTGATGAATTTAACATTCAAATGCACAAAATTTTCTCACGGGGGGGCATGCCCCCGAACCCCCCTAGAAGAACCAAGGTCCACCCACCACAGTTTTAACAAAAAATCCTGTAAGAAACACTTGTATTGCTATGCCAGAGCCGCTTATAGCTTGTTTTAGGATTCACCACTGTGGAGTATAGTTCGACTGTATTAATAAATGTCACATTTTTAATTATTTCATCTGTAAACTCTCACTCGTTCCTATACTCACTCATTACATGGCATTAGTGGTTTTAATGAATAGGAGTTGGTATGCATATAATTAAGGGCGTGCAAAGATGGGTGGTGTTTATGATTATATAGTGGGCCGGTCTGGGCCAAAATGCCCGGGCCGATTTTTTGTCCCAGTCCAGCCCTGGTTGGCTTAATCAATAGATGCACAGCTGCTCATCTGCAGTGATGCGTGTTCAGTAGCGTCGTCATATCTGGCTATGAGTGTACACAAATGAATTTAAATACTTAGCAGTTTCAAATAGAGATGCGCCGATCCGATACTCACTATCGGCATCCAAATCTGATATTGTGTGTATACTATTGTGTGTTATTGTTAAGCCTCACAAAAGCCACAAAAACATTATAAAGAACCGTCAACTTTTCGTGCACTATATTATAAGTGTCCTAAAGCCACTCCATAGTTTAATGTGATAAAGTGATTTAATGATTAATATTGAAGTCGTTAAACTCAAGTAAGTGCTTCCCTCCGCTGCGGCTGTCAGTCATTCTCCATCCAGCACTCAAACAGTGTGTCGCGTTCGGTTACGGCAGTCAACATGATGAAACTCTCTCCAAGATGATCAATGTCACTATTGTTATACTTGATCTGTAGAGAAAGGTCTATGGTTTCGCATAAAATGACTTTATCTTTCTGGAGTTTATTGCTGTTCATGTTACTTTCTCCCGGTGTCTTTTAGATCCCCACACTGGAGTAGAGAGCGCTATACTTGTTCTTCACGCGCACAGTATCTGACATGTTTAAACTGTTAAAAAGAAAAGGCTCAATAAACTATTGCATTCATATAATACCGAAACTACGCATCAAATCTCTTCCCTTTTTGCTTTGAGGTTTTCAATGTGAAGCGCTGTGACTCCATGTTGCTTCAAGCACATCATTCTGCACACGGGATACGCATAAGCGCTTTGTGCCGCTCTGTATTGGAGCCTTTCATATTATAATACTTTTGGGCAATGAAAGATTATTAATAGCCTTTCTTGTTCTGTCCTATCTATAATATGTTGCTGCCTCATTAAACAGCTGTGCTAAACATTTAAAAGAAATGTCTTTTCATTTTACAGTATATATTAGAAATGAATTGTTTTTCATGAATGTATTTTACAGCAATACAAAGAGCAGTGAGTAACATTTAACAGATTTAGTGCTACACTTATTCACTTTTTTGTTCTCCATCTCCACTAAATAATGTTTTTCACTAAATGTTTAGATTTTATACAATTATTGTAACTTTTGCTGTTGAATTTAACTAATCTAAATATGATGGGTCAATATGGGTTGTGTCAATTTAAAAAAGAAAAAAAGGTTGCTCTTAAAGTGTGAAAACCACTGCCCTAGAGGATCACGGTTTAGCTTCAATCCTAATTAAACAAACCTGATACAGCTAATCAGGAGCTGAGTTTGGCACCCCCGATTTGTACTGTTAATAATCCATAAATCTGAATAAAGATTTTCCAACCTCATTCTGACCCTCTTTCTGAAATGATCCGTGTTCAAGCGGCGGCTCTCTGTAAACACCAGTGTTATAATTTGCTAATGTCACTGCATAGGAAAAAGTATCAATGCCCCCCCTGTGTTTTTGAAAACACCCGTATAAAACGGTCATTTATAGACATAATTATTAAACTGCTTACGTTTTTTTAATCAAAATACTTTCGCTTTGAGATCAAGCTGCTGTCAGATCCAGTACAGTTGCTGCTTTATCTTTGCACAAGTTTCTTTGCAAACTCTCTCTGAAAAAAACAACATTTGTTGATGTGAATGTATTTGCCCATGTGACGTCACAAACCCCACAATATTCTAACAAGCCATTTTTGGAGCTTGGTTGAACACATTTTTTTTTGTCTTTTTTTTATTTATTTTTTATGACGTTTTAAGCTGTGAAACTTGCCGGATGTTTCAATGGTACAAAGACCTCTTATATGTCAAAAGAATTTCGTAATTTGAATACAAAATTAAATGTTAAAAAAGAGCAAGCGCTTGTGGAAAGGAGAAAGCGGTGCGAACTGCGCTCTCCATGATGACGAGGAAGTATCAGCAAAGAATTAATTGATTTCTAGCCCTTGCATTAGCTTTACTACTAGATAGATATATTTATGGAGATGAGAAATAAAAAGCCGTCATTATGTCATTAATATTAGGGATGTCCCGATCCGATCCACGGCATCGGTATCGTGCCGATACTGGCCCAAAATGCTAGATCGGATATCGGAGGGGAGAAAAAAAATTATCCGATACCTATGATCCGATACCCATTAGGGGTGGAACGGTACGTATTCGTACTGAACGTACGTTCGGTGCATGGATTTTAAAATAAATAAATCTCGCGTGCACATTAATTAATGTAATACGGAACTAACGTTACTGTTAGATACGCGCATATGCGGGTTCTTTAGGGACACCTAATCTGTAGCCCGCCTTAGCTCTGAACGCGCGTCTATATCGCTTCAAACGCTCACTTTATCATTATACGCGCGCAGCGCGTCCTATTCGCTTTGGACGCGCGAATGGATACAAACTGTTCAAGCATCGAACTAGACGCGATAGACGCGAATTTGACGCTCTATTCGCGTTTGGTGTGAACGCAGCAAAATGAACAGGCTGCGATGTCAAGATTGCAATGCTGGAGTGTGTGTGTGTGTGTCAGAGAGAGAGAGGCACGGGCGCGATCGAACAGTGGAAACGAAACATAAAAACATACTCCGTCATTTTCATACAGGACATCATTAAAACTGCAAAAAGTGTTTAGCCTACTTATATTTGTGTAAAACACAACATTGTGCTTTTGTCAAACTGTAAACTCTTGTCAAACTGTAACTGTCACCCAACCAAAATCACACACACACACACACACACACACACACACACACACACACTGTTTAAAAGCAAAAATGATCTCATCTTTTGGACATTCATCATTGCATTGGTTTTCATTTCTTGTCCTAAAACAGAGCACTAATCTGTTTATTTTTAAGTTACACACTCTACATTGAATAAAAAAGAAAATCAAATGTGTTTTTTAAAAAGTAGTAGTATTTTATACAGAAATAAATTATTTATAATTCAGATGAGAATAAAGTTAAAGTTACTTAAAATTTTAAGGAAACAAATATATTGATCTGAAATATAGCAAATTAATTTTAAATTCATTCAGGTTACCAAACATATCTCAAGGTCTTGAATAAAGGCTGGCAGTCTTTCATTATCAACTGTTGTTGTGGACTATATACTGGAGAAGTATTTGTTCTCCATTTGAGTGAGATGTTTTTATGTGGCTAATTGAGCAAAGTGCTTCCATTATATTATATTTTATTAGTATTAGTTCAAGAATAAAATAAAAATATCGGATTGATATATCGGTATCGGCAAATAGCCAAAGCTGCGGCATCGGTATCGGTATCGGAAGTGAAAAAGTGGTATCGGGACATCCCTAATTAATATCAGTCCGTCAGTAAAGCAGTTCTAGGCTTATTCTTGGCTGGATAACTCCTAAGGGTTTAAAAAGCCCTCTTAAAATTAAATATGAATGCAGTTTTGGATTAAATAAAAGTACAGTCAAGTCAAATAAAACACGTTTTATCTCTTAAATCACGTATAAATCTTTTATCTAAGATTAAAAGTATTATATGAATGCCTGGCTGAAGAGATGCGACTTTAATCTAGTTTTAAACTGGGAGAGCGAGTCTGAGCAACGAACACTATCAGGAAGGCTATTCCAGAGTTTTGGAGCTAAATGTGAAAATGCTCTCCCTCCTTTGGTGGATCTGGATATCCTAGGTATGACCAAAAGCCTCGAATTTAGTGATCTTAAAGAGCGCGATGGATTATAGGGCGATAGAAGATCCGTTAAATAGACTGGAGCTAAGCCGTTTAGGGCTTTATAAGTCAGTAGCAATACCTTGTAATTAATACGGGACTTTATAGGTAACCAATGCAGTGATGATAAAATCGGTGTTATATGATCATATTTTCTTGATCTAGTAAGAACTCTAGCGGCTACAATACACTACAATAAGATACCATTCATGAACATTACTTAATGCGTTATCTAACATCAACACATTGAGTGAACAATATATTTTTTCAACATTAATTAATGTTTGTGAATGTTATTTAATACAAACACTTGATTGGTCATGTTTGTTCACTTCATTCATTGTGCATTAAATAATGTTAACTTTTGATTTTAAAAATGTATTTTTAAATTAACCCCAAGGAGAATAATTGCGACAGTAGATAACTATTGTTTATTGTTAAGTCATTTTATCTAATGTTATCTGACAAATAGAATCTTATTGTAAAGTGTTTTTAATACTACAGTTTCCATATTTGTAACCCTGATTTACACTTTATTATATGTAAATTTAAAATTGATCCAGTCTAATCTGAGATAATATTATCTATGAGAGATAATTTACAGTCTGCCGTTCATAATGTCGATGTGTGTGTGTGTGTGTGTGTGTGTGTGTAGGTTGTCTGGCTGTATGGTGACAGAGGAAGGCTGTGGTTATGTGTGTTCAGCTCTGAGTTCAAACCCCTCACACCTGAGAGAGCTGGACCTGACGAGCAATGTCCTGCAGGATTCAGGAGTGAAGATTATTTCTGAAGGACTGAAAAGCCCACACTGTCAGCTGCAGATTCTGAGGTATTTAATAACATATAAGAGATTATTTACAGTCTGCCGTTCATAATGTTGATGTGTGTCTGAAGATGGTCTGACTGTGTGTGTCTGTAGGTTGTCTGGCTGTAAGGTGACAGAGGAAGGCTGTGGTTATGTGTGTTCAGCTCTGAGTTCAAACCCCTCACACCTGAGAGAGCTGGACCTGACGAACAATGACCTGCAGGATTCAGGAGTGAAGATTATTTCTGAAGGACTGAAGAGCCCACACTGTCAGCTGCAGATTCTGAGGTATTTAAGAATATATAAGAGATTTACCACACCAACACAGAAAAGAATACAAAGGGAAAAGGGAATCTAACCATTATAATATTTTTGGGGAGTGTCAGAAATTAACCCAGTTTTGGCAAGGGATTGAAGGAAATTTGAAAGCTGTTTTTGAGGTGACGATTCCTTGTAATTGTGAATGTTTACATCTGGCTAATATTTCTTTTGATGGGTGGAATAACATCGATAAGAAACTGATGTTAATTCTTCTGGCAGCCAGTAAAAAAGTAATTACAAAGAAATGGCTAAAACCAGAGCCACTTACAGTTGATGATTGGATTGACATATTACACTATATATATATATATATATATATATATATATATATATATGACCCGTCACGGAAACCATAGACACAAGTCGGCAGCACAACTTTCGAGCAAAATGAGAAAGAAGCGTTTTTTTTTCAAAATTGGTGATTTTCGTTTTTTTGCAGAATCTGTTAGTTGAGATCACGAAGAAGCTTCTCCATGTTTGAGATAGCAGTATTGGTATATTTAAAAGCATACATTTTGAGTTTGAAATCGGCTTGTTTTTCGGAGATTCTAGCACGCAGTAGGGGCGTGTCATTGTCGGTGTGTATTTCCATACTGAATAAGCCGGCGTGGCTACTTATTATGCAGCGCTCTGGTCGGCTCTATCTGATTTCAAAATTCAATGAAGATGGACGCCAATAACATTACGATGTCCAGCAATCGATTTAAATAGTAGGTTACATGGGGTTTAATTTGTCGTGTAATGAGATGTAGCCTAATACAATGTTGTCAGTGCCAATACATAGATCCGCCGATGGACCTAACGTGTATTGTAATGGTACAGTGGTAGAGCTTTGGCCAGCCGTTTCAGAGGTTATGAGTTCGATTCCGCCCTCGTGTAGGTTTTTTATTCTCGTATAGTTTTTTTCTCTCATCAAAACGATTATGTTCATCAGTGGTTGTATATCAAGCAGGGAGACGCAAACGTTTGAATTATTTTGTGATTTCAACAGAACGAATAGAAAGTTTCCACAACGAATTGAAGCGCGCGTCGAGTGAAGACAGTGCGGTGTGTGCGGGAGCCACACGAGAAAACACTGTATCTGATTCTGCGCCACTGATCACAGCGGCAACGAGCACTTTGATCACTTGATTTAAAAAAACACATTTCAGCGCTTTTTGTTTCATGTTGCACGAGTAGGCTACACCGAAGAAAATTCCTAGTCTGTGAAACCTTTCATTGACAATGGCAATAAAATCTATTCTGATTCTGATTCATAGCCTACTCATACCATATACATATACATATACACTCACCTAAAGGATTATTAGGAACACCTATTCAATTTCTCATTAATGCAATTATCTAATCAACCAATCACATGGCAGTTGCTTCAATGCATTTAGGGGTGTGGTCCTGGTCAAGACAATCTCCTGAACTCCAAACTGAATGTCAGAATGGGAAAGAAAGGTGATTTAAGCAATTTTGAGCGTGGCATGGTTGTTGGTGCCAGACGGGCCGGTCTGACTATTTCACAATCTGCTCAGTTACTGGGATTTTCACGCACAACCATTTCTAGGGTTTATAAAGAATGGTGTTAAAAGGGAAAAACATCCAGTATGCGGCAGTCCTGTGGGCGAAAATGCCTTGTTGATGCTAGAGGTCAGAGGAGAATGGGCCGACTGATTCAAGCTGATAGAAGAGCAACTTTGACTGAAATAACCACTCGTTACAACCGAGGTATGCAGCAAAGCATTTGTGAAGCCACAACACGCACAACCTTGAGGCGGATGGGCTACAACAGCAGAAGACCCCACCGGGTACCACTCATCTCCACTACAAATAGGAAAAAGAGGCTACAATCTGCACGAGCTCACCAAAATTGGACAGTTGAAGACTGGAAAAATGTTGCCTGGTCTGATGAGTCTCGATTTCTGTTGAGACATTCAGATGGTAGAGTCAGAATTTGGCGTAAACAGAATGAGAACATGGATCCATCATGCCTTGTTACCACTGTGCAGGCTGGTGGTGGTGGTGTAATGGTGTGGGGGATGTTTTCTTGGAACATTTTAGGCCCCTTAGTGCCAATTGGGCATCGTTTAAATGCCACAGCCTACCTGAGCATTGTTTCTGACCATGTCCATCCCTTTATGACCACCATGTACCCATCCTCTGATGGCTACTTCCAGCAGGATAATGCACCATGTCACAAAGCTCGAATCATTTCAAATTGGTTTCTTGATCATGACAATGAGTTCACTGTACTAAAATAGCCCCCACAGTCACCAGATCTCAACCCAATAGAGCATCTTTGGGATGTGGTGGAACGGGAGCTTCGTGCCCTGGATGTGCATCCCACAAATCTCCATCAACTGCAAGTTGCTATCCTATCAATATGGGCCAACATTTCTAAAGAATGCTTTCAGCACCTTGTTGAATCAATGCCACATAGAATTAAGGCAGTTCTGAAAACACTGTATTAGTATGGTGTTCCTAATAATCTGTAAGGGTAAATGCCTCTGGGTTAATGCGAATTAGCTCAAGGATATAGGGAATTTTAGAAATATTAATAATCATAACTCATGGTCATAATTCATAAATCGCATATGCATTTACTTTATCAATTATAGGAAATGCCTCGTTCTGTAACTGGTCTCGTCATCCGTTATTCGTCCAGCGAATAAATGTAAGACTATCACAGTTAAGAAGAAGTATTCCTGTTTACAAAACTCCAAGAAAGTTTATCTTCTGGCCACGAAGATAAAGCCTTTTTGGGTTTATAAATTAAAACTACTCAAGGTAGTCTATAGCCTAATATAGAGCCTGTAGCTTTATAGATCTTTTGTTTCATTGACTTCATAAAAAGTGGGTTTTCAAACACAGAGACAGTTAAAAGTATAAATGGGTTTATTAATAAAATGGCACACGCTAGAGATTATAAGCTACGAATATAAACGTACGTAAAATGCAAACAATAAAACAAACAAACATTTAAACAAACATGACGTGATCGGAATGAATGACATGAAAGAAAGAAAGCAAGAAAGAAATAAAGAGATAAGAGATAGAGGGTAACTTAATTCACAGACCTACGAGCTAGACACCAGGAATCAACTGTTAGAGAGAGATCAAAAGATACTTGCAAGTCTGTTCTCTGTTCGGGTGAGGCTGAGACAGGAAGGAAACACGGACAGTGTCCTGTTTCTGTTGCGTCTTCTGGTGTTGCGGGAAGCTTGAAAGGCTCACTTGAATTTAACGTTACCGAGAAAGTTCAGATCGTTTCCCTTTTGGAGGTGAAAGGCACGTATGAGCTTAGTTGCAAAGAACGGCAGCTATGACTCGAACATGTGCTGGTCCGAGGAAAAGGCCTGAGCCTTTCAGATGTTTCTTGAAGCCGGGGCGAAGAGGAGGAGTTCAGGGATGAGAGAGGCCGGAGAAGAGAAGAGAGGGAGAAGTGGGGGTCTCTTCCTTTTAACAGACATCTGTTTACGCCCTGTTTTGTGCCAGAGCGAATCAGCTCTCCTGATATGAAGCGGGAAAAAGTTCTTTGTGTGAAGAAGAAGACGCCTACTTTGACTTTGTCATGTGAGAGATAGAATTCGTATTTCCTCTTTCAGACAAGATACTACCCGTAAGAATACATTTCATTGTAATCTCATACATATATGTAATTCCGTGAGATCACTACGATTAGAATGATACCAGACATGGTGTACAGAACATGGGAATACAGATATGCATTTCTAATGTAGGATTCTGAGCATTTTAAGAGTCAATTGATTTCTTATGATAGAACATAGAAAATCTCAATCTACCATGGAAATTATACACACATAAAAATACATATCAAAAACATGGTTCTTGGATTGCCTGTGTGGAAGTGTATGGAATGTGGGCTTGCAGGGAAAGGATGAGCTGCAGCTTTGGAGCCATAAAAGTTTATGACCAGGTCGAGGTCGTGTTACAAGACACTATTGAGTGATTTTCTTTCAATGAACCTTCAGAATTAAAGATTTTTACTCTTTGCAACCCACACCTCTATTATAAATTTGTAATGAATGGTAAAATGAAATTTGACTATGTGGAAGTCCATATATGGCGATGTGCCTCAGTTGCATCTCGTGGTGGGTTTCTGGTTGGAAGTCCACGAGTGTGTGTGTGTGTGTGTGTGTGTGTGTGTGTGTGTGTGTGTGTGTGTGTGTGTGTAATGTCACGAGGTTGTAAAGTTGGGGGATACGAGTCACATGGGTGTACCAGCCAAACTGGCGCTGGCAAAAAACAAAGACGATGTGTTCGCCATCACATGATTCACTTAATCTGAAAAGCAGATGCCATTGTTGTTACATATTCCCCCTTTTTGTTAGATGAAGTCCGGGATGGACTTTATCGAACAACAAATAGGCACAATGAATGGCAGGTGGATTATGATGGTCAACTAGCAGGTGGTTGCTAGGCTGATGACTCAGCTCAAATGAAGTTGAGGGGGTCGATGGTGTGGGACCCCCTTTTTTTTTTCAGGGTTCGTAGGAAATCACCAGACACGGCTTTGTGAGCTTGGCTGTGGATGCTCACGTCTCGTTTAGTCTGGTACAGGATGAAAGCCAAGACGAGTGTCAGGGCGTGGTCGGTGACCGTGGAGATGCCCATCACCGTGTTAGACTTTCTGAGTGTGAGTCCTGCCTTGGTGATCAGGAGTCGGGGGTGTTCTTCTCTTAATGCGATGCCGGACCTGGTGATGTCCGATTGTGGCTGCTTTCTCGCGAACCACCACAGCATCCTGTTAGAGGCAAAAGAGAGAGAGAGAGGAAGGGAGGAACATTTTCAGTGAAGGTTGTCCTTGGTTGTCAGGACGGTCCTTTTGCTTCGCTGAGGTTGGTATAGGAAAGGTCTGTTCATCAGAGGCCCGCATGACCTTTCTTTGTACACAGCGGAGGTGGCGTAAGCGGCTCTGAGGCGTGCAGTGTAGTTGGTAAAGTTTGTTTGTGCTGTGTAGTCACTGCAATCGTGATGGTGGTATGTATGTGGCGCAGACATTGGTCTGGTTACTCCAGGTCAGGTCAGTGATGACCTTGAAGCAGTAGGTGTCAGTGTTCGTTTTCTGTGTCGGTGTCAGACGCGGCTGCACTGTCTTCATCTGTTGTGTAAGAAGACTCGGGCTCACCAGTGTTCTGGAGAGAGTGGTTGCTGGTTCGAGAATCTTTCTGAGCGCTCGGTCCGACGCTTTGGATGAGCACCGTCACAGTCGTGCTGCCACCTGCTGTCTGGCTCTGAGCAATGCTCAGAGACGGAGTAAATTGTGTGTGTTCTGACAGTCTTTTCATCCATAGCCCTTTGCTTGGTGTAAGCCTTGTGGGCTAAGTCTCTGAGTTTTCGAGTAGACATGGTTCGTGGGCAGACGAGCACATCAAGATGTTTACTCACGGTGCTATGTAGATTTCGCAGAAACAAAGTTCTAAAGGTTACATCTTCTTCCATATGTGGGGTGTTGGTTGCTCCGAAGTACGTTTGTCGGAGTCGGCCATAGTAGGAGTGTGGGTGTTCAAGTCGGGCCTGTTTGACGTCAAAGGCCGTGATAAACCCTTGGTCTGATTCTGGATCAGAGAATTCACGGATCAAAGCTTGTCGCAGTTGCTTGTAATCTGCTTTGACCGCCTCTGGTTGGCGATCCAGGAAGCTACGCACTTCTCTATTTGCGGTGATTCGTAACAAGTACAACTTGTCCCAAGCTGTCACGTTAGCGACAGTTTGCAGGTGAAAATCAATGTCTTGAAGGTACGCATGAACACTGCAGTCTCCTGCAGAATCTGGATCGAACATAGGAATGTTTCGAGCTAGCTTGTCAAGTTCTCGGGGAGGAGAGCTGTTGCTGGGGCCCCAATCCGTCTGGAGAGGATTCTGACCCTTTACAGCTCCGCCCCCTTCAGCTTTTGGTGTTTGGCTGACAGGCGTGGACTCGCTGGAAGGGGGAAATGGTGTGAGATGTTCTTCCCCTTCCCGGTCACTGTTAAGTCTGTAAGAATGTCTCAGTTCTCTGCGAACAATGTTGAGTTCGTCTCTGAGATCTTGTTTCTGCTGAGTGAGCTGATGGATTTCAGTCTCTGCTCTCTCAAGGAGAGCTTCAGCCCGTTGGAGCCTTTCGTTGAGTTCATTCCGGGTGAGTTCCTCCGACTGCTGTCTTTGGTCTGTGTGCCGATGAAGATCATCTAGGGCATTTTGAAGTCTTTCAACTTCCTGTTGTAGCGTTGTGTCCGTCTCGTCCTCTTCCTCGGTCCGGAAGAGTAGTCGTTCTAGACGGCTCTGTGTGTGTGCTCGGTCCTTCAGGGCCTCTGTGGCTTGGAGCTGTAGTGCGGCTGCCTTCTGCTCCAGGTCGAGGTTGGTCCTTTCGCTGGTCCGGGCCTTGGTGACGAGGCTGAGTGCGAGTTTTCCGAAGATTTTGGCCAGCTGCTCATGGTCGTACTTCTGGGTTGGATCATAGATCTCAAACTGGTCCAGGTACTGTGGGTCAGCGGCATCCTGGGGAACGGCTGTGGTCATTTCTCGCAGCCATGTCTCGAGGTCGTGCCAGCGGACTGCGGGACTGGGTGAGCTCAACATCTTGGCTTACTGGGGTGAGAGAAGCACAACACACACAAAAAGAGACACAATGCAAGTTTGTTTTAGGGTTAATGAGCTATACTCATACGGGCTATGCCGTTTATGAGAATTTAGGGGCTAACTGATGCCGACAGTTAGCGGAGCCAATTTCGTGGGTATGGGAAAAACCCACGCTAAAGATTTTGACAGGCGGTAGCCTGGTGGTCGTCTATCGACGCCGGCTTTGATCGTTACTCTGTTATTCAGCTTTTCCTGGGGTCTCTCTTAGGTTCTGTCTCAAAGTGAAATGAGAGAAACAAATCACAACGGAATGGAGAAAAAGACAAAGTTGAAGATAGGGAAGATCAAAGGAAAACACAACACAAGGAAGTGAATTGGTCTGCAATGAAATGTCACAAACAATAACACGGGGAGCGTTATTTAAAATAAAGGGGCCTAAGCCTATTAAAACTGCTAGAGTTCCTGATAGGACCAGGAGATGCGTGGATTATCGGGACAGGACCTCGGAAGGAGGTGTGTCTTAGAGAGAAAAAAGGTGGGCCAAACACCTAAAATATACCTGAAGGAATATCTAGTATTCTGTGGTTCATAATAAGTGGATGGGTTCTATCACATTTTAGTTTACCTGGGGTGAATAGAGGTCATCCAGGCGGAAACCAGCGGGCGCGGTCAGACCCTCCGACGGTTCCAACACCAGACGGAGCGCAGTGTCAGTAACGTCGGACAGATGATCCCCGCCCACCGGAAACCAACCAGTGATGACGTCTCAATCACCACAGTGCACTGACTGAGTCCTGCCAATAGATACACAATAAGGGATTAAGAGGTTAGACTTAAAGTAAATTAAGGCTTTCTGGTTTCATCAAATTGAGTAACCATGTATGCAGGAGTCAGAGGCAAAGGCTTTACTAAAATAATGATACAACAAAAGGAAATTATGATAACTGATGGTAGTTATCAGAATAACCTACCCCCCTTAAAGAGACTGGAGAAAGAAGGAAGAGAAAAAAAAAATTGTCAATGAAATACAATTTAAATAAACAACACAGGTTAGAGACGCAGGCAGAGGGATAGGCCTCGGCAGTGGGTTTGTGCCACAAAGGTGAGGGGCGTGTTTCCTCTGAGTGGTCCACCTGGTTGAGTAGACACAATTTGAATTAAAATGCAAACTTGTTTGAATTAAAATTCAAACAAGCATGCAAGGAGAGGTCCAAAATAATTATAATAAGGAAGGAAAGAAAATTAGAATGATAACAGGGGAGTATCAATACTAAAAATAATCAAAACTGAAATTCAGAATGACTTCCTATAATCCTTACAATACACTGAAGTTATTAGTATTGATTATAAAATAATCAAACGAGAAGGGTAGCAATGTTGAGACACTTCAATGAGACTTGGGGGTGAAACAGATATTGATGAGTCGACCCACGATGGCCACACGGTGGCGTGCTTCTTCCTGGGTGGACTTATCAATGAACTGAGTGAATCAAATCTAAGTTTTTAATTCGAAAAGTTTTCTTTTTTTTCCGAACTTAACTTAAAGTGTGACAGTCAAAAATAGAAAAGAGAATTGTCTAACTCCAAATAATATCAGCATAAGCTAAGCTTTGGATGCAGGTAATTATTTGAGAGCTAGAGCATTTATTCTATAATCGGGGAAAAAGAAGAGGGAATTAACCCTCTGGGGTCTGAGAGGTTTTTGGGGTCCTTGAGATGTTCTGACATGCCCTGACATTTGTGCTTTTTTCAGTTGCTTATAAACATATTAATGGCAAAGGTGTAAATTCACTCTATTTAGCACAAACAGGGCTACCATAATATGTGAACAACTTGCATGTACATGTTTGTATTTTTGAGATAATAATGTTTATGCATGGTTTTTTTAAAAACAAAAAACAAAAGTTTCTGAAATAAGGCCATAAAACACATTCTAAATATATGTAAATAAGACTTTTGACTAATGGATGTCATTGCCTACTGTTTTTTCTTCAGAATTATGTGAAAATCATCCTGCCTAATCATTCACATAACACAATACATTGATTTAAATCTTGTAAAACACTTTTTGTTTGGAAAGGCCATATGCGGGTGGGCGTGATTCACACCTGCAGAGTCAATGGAGCCCGCATAATGAGGCTGCATACGTAATGAGCCTTTCATTCAGGTGTGTGACTGAGCCACAAGAATGCAAGGACAATATATAACTGGTTTGTTGTTTTTTCCACAAATTTTGCTTGCAAATTGTACAATATCCAAGGTAAACATTTCTAGTAATTGTGCAGTTAATTGTTCTCATACTGTCAGATTTGGAATATATTCTCTTCCCAAATGTGTCACTAATAAAGCATAATAAAATTATTTAAAGAGAAGGCTTATAATGACCTTTTAAGATTTTGTTTACATCTATCCTTATATAGGCCTATATATACGTATATATATATATATATATATATATATATATATATATATATATATATATATATTAAGGTTATACAATTACAACAACATTTAAAATTGTAACAGTATTTCCAGTGTAATCTTTCTTTGTATTCGCGATTCATATTTAAACAGTATTTTTGCCAGCTGTAGTAGCTCCACAACAGCACGCATCTGTGCGTTCATTCATTCATAGAAACGCGATTCATATTAAAACAGTATTTTTGCCAGCTGTAGTAGCTCCACAACAGCGCGCATCTGTGCGTTCATTCATTCCGATTAGAACAAAGCAAACAGAACTGACCTATTCCTCAGCGGGATCCGTTTGCTCCTCGAAATGATACTTCCAGAACTTCTGAGGTACATTTTTGCAGGATTATTATCAAGATCGTATTATTCCTCACAGCATCGTAAAGTACATACGTCTGAAAGTGAACTCGCGGTGTGTGTTATCCAGCTGATGTGGGCGTTTCACAGGTTTGTGTGGATCGGCTTACATTTGCGTTTGAATAGCGCGCGCTCTCCGTGGGCGGAGCACATTATAACGTAATTAGCTGAGATGAGAACGACTGACATCTCTCTCTTTGCATACATATTACATAAACTGTGAATATTTGTTTTTTATAAAAATTACTTCATTTAAAAGGAGAGAATTCAAGCTTCATGTCTGTATGCCTGTATGCCTGTTTGACTGAGTATTCGCTGAGTTATGGTTAATTTTCGGACGCGTTTCAGAATGGACTACACTGAAAGAGAGGAGGCAGAACTCGCTTCGTTTTTATTTTTCTTTATTTGGCAAAAAGCACAACACTTTGTTTTTATTGTGAGTATACACAAAAATAATACACATTTAACAGAATCTATTGATGTATGAAACTCCAATGAAAAATCTAAGTCAACAGAGTATTCATGAGTTTCTTTTACACTGCTAAAAAAAAGCGAGCTGGTATCGCCGGCGATACCGCCGACCTCAGGGGGTTAATGCAGGAGAGACAAAAACTGAAAGCAGGTATTATCTGAAACGCCCACCAGATGGCGTAATTGCGCTCGTGCAGGCTGACGTTAGTGGGAGGCGGCGCTCACACAGGGTGACGTCAGTGGGGGCGCGTAATTTGAGAACTGCCACACACACCTAAAGGCTGTTGGTCAGTGTCAGTTGCATGCGGAAAATTACACGAGTTTCATAACATGTGACTAATAGGAATTACACATCTATTTAATTACACATTATATATGAAACGGTTTAAATAAAACAGGAATTAGCATCTGTTTATTACATTTTACACAAAATGGTTTACATAAAAACAGGTATTAAAACTTCTTGTTTTAATTAATAGAAACTGTGAGCAAACCGGAATTAGACTTCGGTTTACTTAAGCTGTGAGCACACAGGCATTATACTTCTGTGAACAGGAATTATCTTCTGTTTTATTAGGCTACTACAGCTATGAACAGGTATTATCTTCTGTTCATTACAGGAACAGGAATTATTCTTCTGTTCACCTCCCATAAACATTAATCAAAATAGCACTTTATGATAATGCATAGGTTTACAAAATTGGATCGCGAGGCCAATTTTTGACCAGGAGTTTATCGTTAACGTATTGTATATAATAAGGCCTATTACGACTGAAAACTGAAGCACTGTTCAGATCAGATTTACGTCTTCGTACTAAAAGAGATTCCTTCGTCTTTATTTAGTAGGTTTAAATCATATTACATGTACTAACTGTAAAGAGTTTTGCTTCGTCTTTACAGAGACAAATGTAATGTCCTGAACTGCAGTTTTAGCACTTAACAGTGGTAACAAAATGCTTAGACATTTTTGAAACTGTTTGAGCTGAGCTGGCTTTGTGCCTAACGTCAGCTGAGTGAGTTCGCTTTAGCGACTTACCTCACAATTCAAAACGCGCGTATAGCCTACAATTATTAATACCAATAGTCAAGTCAAGTCAAGTCAAGTCAAGTATATTTGTATAGCGCTTTTCACAATACAGATTGTATCAAAGCAGCTTCACAGTATTAAATTAAAATAATACAACAAGGTTTGTTTCTAGTTGAATTTATTGATAAAATCAAATTAGATATCCCCAGAATATCCCCAACTGAGCAAGCCAAAGGCAACAGTGGCAAGGAACCGAAAAACTCCATCAAGTGACCTAATAGTGTCCTAAAACTCCATCAGGTGACCCAATGGAGAAAAAAAAACCTTGGGAGAACCCAGGCTCAGTCGGGGGCCAGTTCTCCTCTGGCGTTTATTAACTAGAGGCCGGATTGTAATTTGAACTGTAAGATTAAAAATATTATATGAATGCCTGGCTGAAGAGATGCGACTTTAATCTAGTTTTAAACTGGGAGAGCGAGTCTGAGCAACGAACAGTATCAGGAAGGCTATTCCAGAGTTTTGGAGCTAAATGTGAAAATGCTCTCCCTCCTTTGGTGGTTCTGGATATCCTAGGTATGACCAAAAGCCTCGAATTTAGTGATCTTAAAGAGCGCGATGGATTATAGGGCGATAGAAGATCCGTTAAATATACTGGAGCTAAGCCGTTTAGGGCTTTATAAGTCAGTAGCAATACCTTGTAATTAATACGGAACTTTATAGGTAACCAATGCAGTGATGATAAAATCGGTGTTATATGATCATATTTTCTTGATCTAGTAAGAACTCTAGCGGCGGCATTTTGGACTAACTGCAGCTTGTTAATTGAGGATGCAGGACAACCGGCTAATAAAGCATTACAGTAATCTAGTCTCGAGGTCATGAATGCATGAACTAACTTTTCTGCATCAGAAACTGATAGCATATTACGTAGCTTAGCAATGTTTCTAAGGTGGAAAAAGGCGGTTTTTGTAACATATGAAATATGATTTTTGAAAGACAGGTTGCAATCGAGTATAACACCCAGGTCTTTTACTGTAGAGGATAAAGTAACAGGACATCCTACTATATTAAAGTTGTATTGCGAGAGGTTTTGTGGGCGGTTTTTTGAACCGATAAGTAGTACCTCTGTTTTGTCTGGATTTAATAAAAGAAAATTACGCGTCATCCAATCTT
Source organism: Rutilus rutilus (assembly GCF_951802725.1). NCBI lineage: Eukaryota > Metazoa > Chordata > Actinopteri > Cypriniformes > Leuciscidae > Rutilus > Rutilus rutilus. The sequence goes on from NC_140210.1 coordinate 61,158,162, forward strand.
TTATATCTTTAACACACTCTGTCAATTTGGATAATTTAGCGTTTTCATCTGGCCGTGATGAAATATATATTTGAGTGTCATCAGCATAACAATGGAAACTAATTCCATGTTTCCTTATAATATTTCCAAGTGGCATCATATATACTGAGAATAATAGAGGGCCTAACACAGATCCCTGCGGCACTCCATAGTTTACTGGAGTTATGATCGATTTTTCTCCATTTAAATAGACAAAATGGTAGCGGTCAGATAAGTATGATCTAAACCAGCTTAATGCTTGTCCTTGAACACCAGTATAATTTTGTAGTCGATCTAAGAGTATTGTGTGATCTATAGTATCGAACGCAGCACTAAGATCAAGTAAAACTAGTATTGAGATACAGCCTTGGTCAGAAGCTAAAAGTAAATCATTTGTGATTTTAACGAGCGCAGTTTCAGTGCTATGGTGCGGCCTGAAACCAGACTGAAACTTCTCATAGATATCATTTTCTTGCAAGAAAGAACACAATTGAGCGGACACCACTTTTTCTAATATTTTAGACATAAATGGAAGATTTGAAATGGGTCTATAATTTGCTAGGTTATTATGATCTAATTGTGGTTTCTTAATGAGTGGTTTTATAACTGCCAGTTTAAATGTTCTTGGAACATGACCTAAAGATAAAGACGAGTTAATAATATTAAGGAGAGGCTCTTCCACTACAGGTAACACTTCTTTCAGTAGTTTAGTTGGTATCGGATCTAATAAACATGTTGTTGTTTTAGAGGAAGTGATAAGTTTATTTAACTCTATTTGTTCTATAGTTGTAAAGCACTGTAATTGTTCTTGCGGGGTGATAATTAAGGCTGAATTATAAGGCGCAACTGAAGATTGAACGTTTACAATTGTGGTTCTGATGCTTTCTATTTTCTCAGTGAAGAACTTCATAAAATCATTACTACTAAACTGTAACGGGATATTTTGTTCGGGTGATGTCTGTTTATTTCTTAGTCTAGCGACGGTGTTAAATAAAAACCTTGGATTATTTTGGTTATTTTCTATTAGTTTGCGGAGGTGCTCAGCCCTGGCTGCTTTTAGGGCCTTTTTATAACGTGACATACTGTCTTTCCACGCGATTCTAAAGACCTCTAAATTAGTTTGTTTCCATTTACGCTCTAAAATACGGGTTTCTCTCTTTAGAACATGCGTAGTATTGTTGTACCATGGTGCTTTAATTTTCTCTCTGACCTTTTTTAATCTAATAGGTGCAACAACATCCAATGTTCTAGAGAGAATAGTGCTCATAGTGCTAGTTAGTTCTTCTAGTTCATCTGTTCATCAATAATACACATTCAACTGAAACTGAATTTGTTCCACCACAATAATGAAGTTTGAAACTGCCTAAAATGTCTCCACCAAAAATGTAAGGGTAAATGCCTCTGGGTTAATGCGAATTAGCTCAAGGATATAGGGAATTTTAGAAATATTAATAATCATAACTCATGGTCATAATTCATAAATCGCATATGCATTTACTTTATCAATTATAGGAAATGCCTCGTTCTGTAACTGGTCTCGTCATCCGTTATTCGTCCAGCGAATAAATGTAAGACTATCACAGTTAAGAAGAAGTATTCCTGTTTACAAAACTCCAAGAAAGTTTATCTTCTGGCCACGAAGATAAAGCCTTTTTGGGTTTATAAATTAAAACTACTCAAGGTAGTCTATAGCCTAATATAGAGCCTGTAGCTTTATAGATCTTTTGTTTCATTGACTTCATAAAAAGTGGGTTTTCAAACACAGAGACAGTTAAAAGTATAAATGGGTTTATTAATAAAATGGCACACGCTAGAGATTATAAGCTACGAATATAAACGTACGTAAAATGCAAACAATAAAACAAACAAACATTTAAACAAACATGACGTGATCGGAATGAATGACATGAAAGAAAGAAAGCAAGAAAGAAATAAAGAGATAAGAGATAGAGGGTAACTTAATTCACAGACCTACGAGCTAGACACCAGGAATCAACTGTTAGAGAGAGATCAAAAGATACTTGCAAGTCTGTTCTCTGTTCGGGTGAGGCTGAGACAGGAAGGAAACACGGACAGTGTCCTGTTTCTGTTGCATCTTCTGGTGTTGCGGGAAGCTTGAAAGGCTCACTTGAATTTAACGTTACCGAGAAAGTTCAGATCGTTTCCCTTTTGGAGGGGAAAGGCACGTATGAGCTTAGTTGCAAAGAACGGCAGCTACGACTCGAACATGTGCTGGTCCGAGGAGAAGGCCTGAGCCTTTCAGATGTTTCTTGAAGCCGGGGAGAAGAGGAGGAGTTCAGGGATGAGAGAGGCCGGAGAAGAGAAGAGAGGGAGAAGTGGGGGTCTCTTCCTTTTAACAGACATCTGTTTACGCCCTGTTTTGTGCCAGAGCGAATCAGCTCTCCTGATATGAAGCGGGAAAAAGTTCTTTGTGTGAAGAAGAAGACGCCTACTTTGACTTTGTCATGTGAGAGATAGAATTCGTATTTCCTCTTTCAGACAAGATACTACCCGTAAGAATACATTTCATTGTAATCTCATACGTAATTCCGTGAGATCACTACGATTAGAATGATACCAGACATGGTGTACAGAACATGGGAATACAGATATGCATTTCTAATGTAGGATTCTGAGCATTTTAAGAGTCAATTGATTTCTTATGATAGAACATAGAAAATCTCAATCTACCATGGAAATTATACACACATAAAAATACATATCAAAAACATGGTTCTTGGATTGCCTGTGTGGAAGTGTATGGAATGTGGGCTTGCAGGGAAAGGATGAGCTGCAGCTTTGGAGCCATAAAAGTTTATGACCAGGTCGAGGTCGTGTTACAAGACACTATTGAGTGATTTTCTTTCAATGAACCTTCAGAATTAAAGATTTTACTCTTAGCAACCCACACCTCTATTATAAATTTGTAATGAATGGTAAAATGAAATTTTACTATGTGGAAGTCCATATATGGCGATGTGCCTCAGTTGCATCTCGTGGTGGGTTTCTGGTTGGAAGTCCACGAGTGTGTGTGTGTGTGTGTAATGTCACGAGGTTGTAAAGTTGGGGGATACGAGTCACATGGGTGTACCAGCCAAACTGGCGCTGGCAAATTGGTCCTCGTGGGGCAATTATTAACCAGCGCTGTCTTCCCGAGGACAAAGACGATGTGTTCGCCATCACATGATTCACTTAATCTGAAAAGCAGATGCCATTGTTGTTACATATTCTTTAGGTGAGTGTACATATACATACATATATATACAGTATATATGTGTATATATATATATATATATATATATATATATATATCACATAGCACATCCTGTTTTTGATTTGAACATTGTCGAGAGTTTATCTTATTTTTTATTCAGTGTACACAAAAGTTGCCTATACAGTTTTATCGGTAGATGCTAAGAGACATTTATTTATATATTACCTGTTTGCAACCTTTTTTTTTTCTTTGATGGCACATTTTCCTGACCTTTCTGCTCCCCCCTGTACTTTACAGCTTTACAGGGGGAGCTTTACAGGGGGTATGGCTTATCTAAATGAGATGTAAATGAGCCTCTATTGTCACTCCCAGCAGGAGAGAGAGGTGAGAACTGCACAATCTTCAGAGGCTGTTTTCTCCCCTTTGAGCTTTTTTGAGTGTCTACCTTCAAATGGCCACAACTTCTCCAAATATTATCAGATTTCCATGTGTTACACATCGTTGGAAAGCTTGGAGACTACACTTTCAGAATATGAATAACTCAAAATGCCCCAGAACCGACTTGTGTCCCTACTTTCCGTGATCGGTCACATATATATGCGTGTGATGGAAAAGATTTCCTTTTCCTTGAGAGCCCAGATAGAATACATTTGTTCAATATGGTAAAAAATGATTGATTATATAAAACCAATTCGCACTGACATTTTTTGAAGCATAAATGGTCTGTAAGGTAATGTTTTTTTTATAATTATAAGTAATAGCTCCCCTTGTTCTTGTGTAAAACACAAAACATCTGTATAAGCTTGAGTATTTCATTTCCATGACCATTGGTAGACATGATGGGTTATAATGCTGTCTCTGTATTGACGTATATGTTTTTGTTTTATTGTAAAGAAGCATTTCTGCTTTGATAAATGTATATATTTGTCCGCTGAAATTGAAAAAAGAACATATAAGAGATTATTTACAATGTGGGATTACAAATTTAAGAATATGTTTAAGATCTGCTGATCCTACTTCCTTACATAACATCACATGAAAAACTAAGGTGAACTACACTGTATTGGGCATTCAAGGTGAACATGATGGCATCAATTTACTGATTAGAAGTCAGCTGTCTAAACATTGTAATAGTCAGGGGTTTTGTTAGTCTTGGATCTTCCAACTAAGAGTTGAACTGTGTGTGAATGTTTACCTAGTCTTAGTTCCCGTGACCATTTGTGTTTATACCATTTGGGGAAGTCAGTTGGGGTAATTGCCTCTATTGTCTTTAGATGATTAGATTTAGTGATCATCTCTAAGGCTGTGTGTAAGGTCAGCACCTTTAAGGACAGCCCACTGAAATGCCTATAAGACAATATGTAAAGTTACATTAGTCAGACTAGTTGGAAGACCTGCAGCACGCTCAATAAAGAATAACTTCTACTTGAACGAGATCCCAAACGTCTCCTGGTTTTGCTTCGATGAAGGAATAAAAGTTTTCAACAACAGTCTGCCAGTCATGTGAGTTTTTGTTGGTGATCTGACTGTGTTTGTCTGAAGATGGTCTGACTGTGTGTGTGTGTAGGTTGTCTGGCTGTATGGTGACAGAGGAAGGCTGTGGTTATGTGTCTTCAGCTCTGAGTTCAAACCCCTCACACCTGAGAGAGCTGGACCTGACGAACAATGACCTGCAGGATTCAGGAGTGAAGATTATTTCTGAAGGACTGAAGAGCCCACAGTGTAAGCTGCAGATTCTGAGGTATTTAATAATATATAAGAGATTATTTACAGTCTGCTGGTCATAATGTTGATGTGTGTATGAAGATGGTCTGACTGTGTGTCTGTAGGTTGTCTGGCTGTATGGTGACAGAGGAAGGCTGTGGTTATGTGTGTTCAGCTCTGAGTTTAAACCCATCACACCTGAGAGAGCTGGACCTGAGCTACAATCACCCAGGAGTCAAGCTGCTCTCTGGCAAACTGAACGATCCAAACTGCTCATTGCAGATACTCAAGTATGTGGGACAAGCAAGCCTCATTTACACTGCAGGTCCTGATGCCCAAATCTGATTTGTTGCCTATATGACCGTCCATTTACACGTTCTTGCCCCATATCCGATTCATGTGTTTACATTTGACATACTATCTGAAACGTTGCGCATGCTTAAAGGGGGTTCTTGCACAGATGGACAAACATGAAATGTGCTTGATGCTAGCTTTGCAATATACCGTATTTTCCGGACTATAAGTCGCACTTTTTTTAATAGTTTGGCTGGTCCTGTGAGTTATAGTCAGGTGCGACTTGTATATCAAAATTAAGTCATACTGACTGACATGAACCAAGAGAAAACATTACCGTCTACAGCCGCGAGAGTACAGATGCTGCTTCTGTAGCCTAGCCCTGACAAAATTACTGAAAACAACTGAAAAACTGTTAACTGAAACATTAACCTAAAGACAACTGATAAAGACTGAACACAAACAAAATGCCCCCAAAAAGAAAAAAATCTCCATGTTTTCGGTGCTGATGCGATGGTGACGCGTTCATGTAACATGTAAGGGTGGCTCTGCCAATAAAGCTCCTAAAAGCTGTCACAAAGAACCAGCAAAAGTAATGATTATGAATATGTCAAATATAGCAAGGAGACATTTTAATTGTTTATTAATAAACAAGTGTTTTCTGTGTCAGTGTCGGCTGCAAAGATGAAGTTGACGATGCTGACTTGCGATCTTCGCAGTAGTGAAGGCGCCAGAGAGAAATACACATTTCATACAGATTACATAAGCAGAGAGCAGACCAGTCTTATTTCTTTTTTTTTTAATTGTTCTGTTTAAAAGTAGACATTTCAAGCTTTCTATATATGTCTCAGGTCTGTGAGGCAAGTAGGCCACCGTATATGCTGAGTTTCGTTTCATTTATGAGATGAGCTCCAGTTCACGTGCCGGTGCCTCCGTGTCGGGATTATCTATTGTCTACTATATTCTTATTTATTAAATCCAGCCAATTGGTTGATGAAACAGATCAAAATTAAGATACAATTAATACAAAATGAAATTAAATTAAGCATACCATTGGCTAACATGTAATTTTGCTGTATTCAGCACAGACTCTGCTACAATAATATGTGAGCAAAATGGATGTACATGTTTGCATTTTATAGAAAAAAATATTATGCCTGGTTAGTACGTTTTGGGAAAAGCATTGTTACCGCAATAAGGCCATTTAACACACACTGAATAGCTGTCCACGAGACTTTTGAATGACTATTCTTGTAGGCTAGAATTTTTTCTACAAAATGATGTGGAAATCATTCTGATCACTCTTTCACAAACAGCAATATAATGATTTTAATTTTGCATGTCAGTTTTTGTGTCAGCACTGCTGTATGCATGGGCCATGAATATTAATGTGATTCACACCAGGGGTGTGACTAAAGACACTCCCCCAATGGCTAATGGCCTATCAAGGTGCTGTGAGGCAGCCTGAACAAAGAATGAGGAACTGATGAATGATTCACTGATGAATAATTACAAAAAGAACAGCATTTATTCAAAATAGAAATCTTTCCCAACAATGGAGAAGAAAGAAAGAAAAAGAGACCAAACTTTTTTTTTTGTATAAAAAATAAATAAAAATTATTCAAAGAATCCTCAAAAAAACTATGACAGGTTATAAAAAAATATATTAAACAGCACAACGGTTTCCAACATTGATTTAAAAAAATAAAATACCTGTGTGTGCTTTGCATGCCACCATTCTTTCATCCACAGATAAGTTTCTTTTAGGATGATAGATGGCTTTACAAGCATGACGAATAGTGTCCATGAGAGGTTTGACCCTGAAAAGACGGTCATGTTCAGCTGTGCCCCTCTTTCTGTCATTATCCATATCTGCATCTGGGTGACTCATGCACATTCCATGAAATGGTGCGGTATCTGTCCCGGGACATAACTGTAGCTGGAAACGGTAGGGAGAAAAAAAATGTTTGAATAGACTCATGGGTGAATGTGAGTCACAGAGCTCAGTTGTGGTCCAGTTTCCCGTGCAGGACGGAGTCGCACAGTCTGTGGAACCATGTCAACATCAGTCTCTGTTTTCCATGACAGAGTGGACTGCCTGTTGCTTGCCTGCTGGTTAGCCTTGGCTCTCTTCAGGACAGGTGCTTGGACATGTTCATTGTCACATCTGTAAAAACAACACACAAAAAAAAAAAAACATGTGAGCACGCAGATAACACAATTAAAGAAATTACTAATGGCCATGGATAAAAAAAGACAACGGTTTGTGTCATTTCACACAAGAATAGGCAGGCTACTTTTATATTATGATGATGTAAACACAATTAGGCTTCATTTCATCTGTAAAATATTACGTCTATGCACTTACTCAGTATGATTCTCGATCGCACTGAGAACTGAAGAACACCTGCGTTCCCCTCTGCGGTGCTGGAGAAGGAGAGCTTGATGCAGACACATTCCTAAACAACAACAACAAAATACAACTGTTAGCATACATTATTCAAAGTAAACTGATGAGCAATTGATGGTTATGGACGCACAATGTTGATTGATGATGGGCCATAGGACGGAGAAATATCTATTGATGGGCCATAGACCGCGTCACCGCGAGTGTCTGTTGATGGGCCATAAAGACCGCACGCATTTAGTGACGCACGCAATGATGGATCGTTCACGAACGACACATCACTACATTTCAAACATTTACACCTGTATTCACAAACATCTGTGCATAAGGCAGTGTTGAAGCATGATAAACAGTGTCATAGGCTGACCAAAACCGAACATTTATATAAAAATATCATGTATTTAGACAGTATCACATATTTTACCAGAGGCTGAAATATATTTGCACTAAATCACATTATATAACCTAGTCACTAGGCCTATTTTCAGTTCAAACTGGCGAAATTAGACAAAAGTTTATTAGTTTACCTGATTATTTGTGTCATTCGTTTAACATTTATGACCTAAAAAACTGTCAAGAATAACATCGTGCACACCTGTCAGTTTTCAGAGAAGTGTAAGTTTACACGAACCCGTGTCTATGCCGTCAAGAGCAGTGTAACGAGAAGCTCACGCTCACCTTAGCCAATCAGAATCCCCAAAATAGTCACATACTGTGACGTCGGCTCCCTAAGACTCAGTTTTTCTCAGTTTACATGCAAACGAAGTTTTCCAAAATCTACACACACACACACTCCACTCTGGCCGGAGTTTTTAGAAAGAATCGTTTTCAGACGCGAATTCTCCGTTTGTGTGTAAACGAAGGGAAATGTCTCAGTATTTCTAAATAACCATGTTCCAAGGTGCATAACCTTTTTATTGCACAATTTACAAATTGCCTCGTCAGTATTTACCGCCTCTCCCTTCTCATTCGGTTGGAACCAGAAATATTGCCAAACTGCAACCACACATAAGCATTTTTTAGGCAATAAATAAATTATATATATTATAGGCTATATAAGTGCCGGTAATGACGGTATTGAAACTGATACCGGTGCTATTTTAAGATCCCGCGGTATCCGATATTACCGAAATACCGCCCAACCCTAATGGTAAAGTGAAAATCAAACACCTTGGAAATTAAAGGTATGTACAATGTTTTTAGGAATGGCACAAAGGTCTCTGTCTTTGGATCATTGGTTTCAATAAGTGCTTTTTTGGCATTTGTTGTGTATCTTTGGATTATGTTGTGTTGTAAATAAATCCAAACAATCTAAAAGCCATTCTTTTTTAAATCTCCTCATTTACAGTATTGTGCAAGGTTGCTCAGAATGAGAGGGCCTGATAGCTCCTAATAGGGCCGTTAGGGGAGGGTCTTTGTCTTTCTCAGGTGAGAAAAGCTTACATATTAATGAGCTCCCGCATAAAGCTTTTTCACACAAAACATGTCGTAAAATTTTTAAATCAATATATTGTCTTATCTGAATGAGCAGTCAGGGTGATTTTCACATAGTTTTAGAGCAAATATTCTAGGCTACGTCATACAATTTTCAAAAGTCTTAGGAAGAAATAATCAGTAGGGGTTTCATGAGCTTATTTCAGTGAGAATCTTTTTTTTGTATTTTCACAAACCACACATAAATGTCATTATCTCAAAACTACAAACTTTTACACACATGCTGCTGATATATTATTGTAGCAGAGTTTGTGCTGAATACTGTGTAATTAGACTTTAGCCATGAAAATGTCACAAGTAACAGAAATAACCACAAATGTCAGAGCATGTCAGAACACCTCCAGGGCCCAGAAAACAGCTCAGACCTCAGAGGGTTAATAGGCTAGATCTTGTTATTTCCAGGTATAGTGAGGAGGAAAAAAAGATAATCATTTTTGGATCTGAGTCTGACTCAGAGTATTTCAGCATGTCAGCGGGAAATTTACAGACACACATTATCCTCTCATGCCGTTACACATGCAGCATTTCGACTAGCCTACTTCTACACGAGACGAGAACACGTTTTAATAATTTCTTGGGTCAAGAAAGAGTCGGAGTTTGCGTTATATCTGATATATATGAGTCCTATCAGTGCTCTCTCTGTCCTCCTACACTTTACATATGCGCACTTCAATAAGCCCAAAGAACGCAGATTAATGCTGGATTTTGAATGCCGGGAGAAACCAGATTAAGGGGCAAACATCTAAAAGTCGATGCATTGTCAGTTTATTCAGCATTATCGGGTTAAGAACGTGCATGTAAACGCACTCATTCCCTGAAAGTGAAAGCAGAAACGGACTGAGCTTTCGGCATCTGTCGCTGCATTAACGCCGCGTTCTCTCCAGGGGCGGTTCTAAGGTCAGGATATTCGGGGCTTTAGCCCAAACTAAAATTGGGAATTTTTATATAAATGAATTAATTAATTATTTATATAAGTGATTTATGGGAATAAAGACAAATAAAGGCTTATTGTATGACTCAAAATGAGGCGGAGGTGGTAAAATCATAATAATGTATTTTAATAATAAGGTAATTCAATGTTATCTTTCATAGATCATCATATAGCCTAATGTGTTTTCGACATTATTTTTGTGGGTAGAGCTTGGTACCTCTAGGGGGGGTCAGGGGTCATGCCCCCCCGGAAGAAATTTTGGTACATTTTAAAGATAAATTCATTAATCTGGTGCACTTTGAGTCTCCCAAATCCACTGTTAAAAATAAATAATCCACCCGCCAGCCGATAGATATCTGCATCTGATCATCACATTACAATTATTCAGATTCTCAGTGTTAAGCATGATGATATGGACACATATCACACTGAAGTTGGCTAATTAAAAATGAACATTTGTTTAAAATAAAAGTTCTTCTTTTGGCAAAATTACATTTCCTTAATAACCTAAACAGAGGCTTTACTCCCTTCAAACTTAAATTGTCAGTTTCATTAAATCACTGTTTAAAAACACTTTTTTTGTACCTTTATAAGTAACCTTTTATGTTTGCTCCATCTTTAATTTCAAATTCTTAAATTTGATCAATATATTCAATTAAAATAATAAGACATTAGGCTGTTACCAATCAAATTAAATAATTTACATTGAAAAATTATAACTGTATTAAATTAGATTATTTTAAATATTTTTGATATTTAAATAAAAAAAGCAGTAGATTATTTGTCTATACCTTCTCTCTCCTCATCTTGCCCTGTCTCTTCCCCTCCTAAAGCTGAGCTTTTTTATTTTTTTATTTGCTGAAGGCTACAAATTGTATTATATTAATTCTCAACATGTACACACTCATTATTAATCTTGTGCCTAACATGATGAAAACGGCTTTGTTAATTTTTCTTATCACTTCACGATGACAGTAAACCCATTATTACATGCGTCACTAGGCCTGTTTTCAGTTCAAACTGGCGAAATTAGACAATAGTTTATTAGTTTGCCTGATTATTTGTCATTCGTTTAACATTTATTACCTAAAAAACTGTCAAGTATAAAATGTTTAGTTTAGCTACTTACATCTTACCTCTCACTTGACTATAAACTGAAGCGTCGAGTCGCTCTAGGCTACGTTTACACGTGGCCGGCTATTTTCATAAACGGACATTTCACCCCTCTCCGTTTTCAAGAATAACACCGTGCACACCTGTCAGTTTTCAGAGAAGTGTTAGTTTACACGAACCCGTGTCTATGCCGTCAAGAGCAGTGTAACGAGAAGCTCACGCTCACCTTAGCCAATCAGAATCCCCAAAATAGTCACATACTGTGACGTCGGCTCCCTAAGACTCAGTTTTTCTCAGTTTACATGCAAACGAAGTTTTCCAAAATCTCCACTCACACACACACACACACTCCACTCTGGCCGGAGTTTTTAGAAAGAATCGTTTTCAGACGCGTTTGTGTGTAAACGAAGGGAAATGTCTCAGTGTTTCTAAATAACCATGTTCGTGTAAACGGGGCCTAAAACTGGCGCTCAGCAGCTTCTGTGAACATAAAGCCGCCTACTGTGATCTGATTGGTCATCTCAAATATTCTGACATTGACGAGCGGTGACAGACCAATCACAGCTCAGATGAACACACACACTCTCACACACACACTCTCACACACACACTCTTGCGTTCATAAGGAGGATGATACACACACACACACACACACACACACTCACACTCACACTCTTGCGTTCATAGGGAGGATGATACACACACACACACGCACATGTCTGGTTCACTATCTTTGCGGGGATTCTCCATAGACTTAATGGTTTTTATACTGTACAAATTGTATATTCTATCTCCTTACACTAACCCTACCCCTAAACCTGCCCATCACAGAACACTTTCTGCATTTTTACATTTTCAAAAAAATATTATTTAGTATGTTTATTTACCCATTCCCCTCATGGGGACCGCTGGCTGGTCCCCACAATGGATGTGATCTCAGGTTTTACTATCCTTGTGGGGACATTTGGTTCCCACAATGTAATATAAATCAAACGCACCTTCTCACACACACACACACACACACACTCACACTCTTGCGTTCATAGGGAGGATGATACACACACACACACACACACACACACACACACACACACACACACTCACACTCACACTCTTGCGTTCATAGGGAGGATGATACACACACACACTCACACACACACAAAACTCTTCCACTACTTGAGAAAAGCCGTAGCCGCGCGGCGATTTCACCGCCACATACTGTGAAACGCGCATATGAATCATGCGGCGCGGGATTCAATTTTAAAATATAAAGACGTAGCGGTCGGAACTCTGGTGTACCTATACTTTGGACGGAGCGGGTGGTCTGACTGGCAATAGCCCACTCCCGACATCTTTTGACAGCGTAGGCTATCCGCATTTCATTCTGACCACCTGTAGCTACACCTATGAGGAGCTGTTTACTGAAACCATTGTCAGTCAACAACATTCTTTTTTTGCAAGGATGTTTGAAATAGTTTGGCAGAAAATAGCCTACTTCATTTGTCAGTAGGGCAATATGGTTTTCGTTTATGTTGCTTAACAATTTGAGTGATAGGCTTTGTCCTATTTAATTTATGTTATTTATATTTCATAAATTTTTTCTGTGACATTTTTTCTCTGCTGACAGTAGCCTACAATGTTAAAATAATATTTTATGTTGACACGAACACAATTTTTGTATAGCATTTATAATTATTATAGGCTACTTAATCTCTCTCTTTCCGCTAGAGACATTTGAATGTGAAATTCTGGTCAGGTCGGGAAATAATGCGGGTGAACACAGACTGTATTTTAATTGCTGAATTGAACCTTGTGGGAGCGGGACGGAAAAAAAAAACGCAGACCTCCTTAAACTAGGTGTGTATGTGTGTGTCCCGAATAAATAATAATAATAATAAAAAATGAATAAAGTTCAAAAGTCGGACTGTAAGCAAATTAGGCATGATTGCTATTCACACCTTTATTAGAATGGCTGTAATATGTTGTAGGAGCCTGTGATTAATTTTGTTGGTATGTTGTTAATGAATTTATATATGTATTTATGTTAGTTTCTGTTTTCCTTCTGTTAACCGTTGCCAGTGCGCCCGCGCACTGAAGCGTTTTTTATTTATTTAATTCAAAATTACTATCAGATTTAATGTTATACCTTGACAAACTATACATAATTAAAAAGATATAATACTCAAGTTTCAGTATTTGACCACTATTGTATTCTGAGAAACTCATAGTGACAGTTATGTCTT